>NW_026571115.1:7335313-7935313 GCF_026225935.1 Boleophthalmus pectinirostris | reverse complement strand
TCAGTGAAGCAAATTTATTTTAGTATATTGAGCATAATTTGGGAGGGTTTTAGCTTTCATATGAGACATTTCTAAAACCAATCGATTAATTTAAAGTCACGTTATAAGCTTTTGTTTCTACAAAATGGATAAGCGACAAGACTTTTGTCAGGGACTGTAAATG
Source organism: Boleophthalmus pectinirostris (assembly GCF_026225935.1). Classification (NCBI taxonomy): domain Eukaryota; kingdom Metazoa; phylum Chordata; class Actinopteri; order Gobiiformes; family Gobiidae; genus Boleophthalmus; species Boleophthalmus pectinirostris. Next base: position 7,935,150 of record NW_026571115.1, on the reverse strand, counting down.
TAAAATGTAAAACCAAATATCATGTTTTGACTATAATGAAAAGTCCTCAAAATGTCATCCAGAAACAGGAGTTTTTAGTTCATACTTGTACTGGTTTGATCTTGTTTTGTTGTCCTAATGAAGACTTGTTTTGCTCTAGGTTTATAGTCCTGGTTTTGTCCTAGTTTAGTCCTGGTTTACTTTCAATTTTGTGTGAATAAAGATGCAAGATTTAACTATATAATATATACAGGATTACATATAGTCCACCTTTTATAAGAGGTGTGACATCCTCAAAATGTTGCCCAGAAACAGGAGTTTTTAGTTCACACTTGTCCTGGTTTGATCTTGGTTTTGTTGTACTTGTGAAGACTTGGTTTAATCCAGTTCTAGTCTGGTTTAGTTCTGGTTTAGTTCCAATTTTGTGTGAATAAAGATGCAAGATTTAACACGTGAAAATATATAGGCTTCACATGTAGTCACCTGTTAAATGTAAATGTAAAATGTAAGATGTAAAACCAAATATCATGTCTTTGCTATAAGTGAAAAGTCCTCAAAATGTTGCCCAGAAACAGGAGTTTTTAGTTCACACTTGTCCTGGTTTGATCTTTGTTTTGTTGTCCTAATGAAGACTTGTTTATAGTCCTGGTTTTGTCTAGTTTAGTCCTGGTTTAGTTTAATTTTTTGTGAATAAAGATGCAAGATTTAACTATATAATATATACAGGATTACATATAGTCCACCTTTTATAAGAGGTGTGACATCCTCAAAATGTTGCCCAGAAACAGGAGTTTTTAGTTCACACTTGTCCTGGTTTGATCTTGGTTTTGTTGTATTCGTGAAGACTTGGTTTAATCCAGTTCTAGTCCTGGTTTAGTTCTGGTTTAGTTCCAATTTTGTGTGGAGATGCAAGATTTAACACGTGAAAATATATAGGCTCACATGTAGTCCACCTGTTAAATGTAAATGTAAAATGTAAGATGTAAAACCAAATATCATGTCTTGGCTATAATGAAAAGTCCTCAAAATGTCACCCAGAAACAGGAGTTTTTAGTTCATACTTGTAGTGGTTTGATCTTGGTTTTGTTGTCCTAATGAAGACTTGGTTTAGTCCAGTTATAGTCCTGGTTTAGTTCCAGCATGTGTGAATAAAGATGCAAGATTTAACATGTGAAAATATATAGGCTTATATTTTGTCTACCTGTTAAAAGAGGACATGTAAAAATTTGTGGGTTTAAGAATGATTTTGAAATTTAAAGTGTTGTCATAGCAATTAACGATGTAAAACCAAATATCATGTCTTGGCTTTAATGAAAAGTCCTCAAAATGTCACCCAGAAACAGGAGTTTTTAGTTCACACTTGTCCTGGTTTGATTTTGGTTTTGATGTCCTCTTCAAGACTTTGTCCAGTTCTAGTCCTGGTTTAGTCCTGGTTTAGTTCCAATTTTGTGTGAATAAAGAGGCAAGATTTAACACTTGGAAATGTGTAGGCTTACATGTAGTTCATCTGTTAAATGTAAATGTAAATGTAAAATGTAAAACCAAATATCATGTCTTAGCTATAGTGAGATGTCCTCAAAATGTTGCCCAGAAACAGGAGTTTTTAGTTCACACTTGTCCTGGTTTGATCTTAGTTTTGTTGTCCTAATGAAGACTTGGTTTGGTTCAGGTTTATAGTTCTGGTTTAGTTCCAATTTGAAGCTGAAATCAATATAGGAGATTTGTTAGTTCACATGGTTTGATCTTTTGCTGTATTAATGAAGACTTGGTTCAGTCCAGTTTTAGTCCTGTTTTAGTTCCAGATTTGTGTGAATAAAGATGCAAGATTTAAAGTGTGTAAATATATAGGCTTATATTTAGTTCACCTGTTATAAGAGGACATGTAAAAATCAGTTTGTTCAAGAATGATGAGAAATTTAGAGTGTTGTCACAGTAACAGTGGTGGGAACTTGCAAATCATGACTTTGACTCGAGTCAGATTTGAGTCACTATTTTTACGACTTGAGACTTGATAAAATGGATTAAGACTTGGGACTCAACTTGGACTTAAAGGTTAATGACTTGGGACTTGACTCGGACTTAAAGCCTGTGACTTGAGAAGACTTGAGAAGCACTTTAAATATTTCTTGAGACTTGCAAAACGATGACTTGGTCCCACCTCTGGTAATGAACAATGTAAAACCAAATATTATGCATTGGCTATTGTGAAAAGTCCTCAACATGTCGCCTTTAAGCAGGAGTTTTGAGTTCACACTTGTCCTGGTTTGATCTTGGTTTTGTTGTATTAATGAAGACTTGGTTTGGTCCAGTTTTATAGTCCTGGTTTAGTTCTGGTTTAGTTCCAATTTTGTGTGAATAAAGATGCAAGATTTAATTAACGCATGGAAATATAAAGGCTTACATGTAGTCCACCCGCTTTAAGAGGATGATATAAAGATCAGTGGGTTTAAGAATGAAGGGAAATTTAATGAAAAGTCCTCAAAATATCGTCCAGAAACAGGAGTTTTGAGTTCACACTTGGTTTTGTTGTCCTGATTAACACTTGGTTTGGTCCAGTTTTATAGTCCAGGTTTAGTCCTAGTTTAGTTCCAATTTTGTGTTAATAAAGATGCAAGATTTAATGCGTGGAAATATATATGTCTTGGCTATAGTGAAAAGTCCTCAAAATGTCCCCCAGAAACAGGAAGCTGAAATCCTTATAGGAGAGTTTTTAGTTCACACTTGTCCTGGTTTGATCTCGGTTTTGTAATCCTAAATTTTAATCCGGGTTTGGTATTTTTTGTGAATAAAGATGTAAGATTTACCATATGAAAATATATAGGCTTACGTGTAGTCCACCTTTTAGATGATGTAAATGTACATGGGTTTCAGAAGGCTGAGAAATTTGGACTGTTGTCATAGCAATTAACAATGTAAAACAAAATGGTCCTCAAAATGTATAAACAGGAAGCGGAAATCCATATGGGAGAAATTGTATGAGAGGTTTTCAACGCTTTGCGCACACATGTCCTGGTTTTGGTTTTGTTGTCCTGATGAAGATTTGGTTTGGTCCAGTTTTATAGTCCTGGTTTAGTCCTGGTTCAGTCCTGGTTCAGTCCTGGTTTAGTCCTGGTTTAGTCCTGGTCCAGGCCTGGTTTTAGTCCTGGTTTAGTCCTAGTTTAGTCCTGGTGTGAATGTAGACATGCATTATAATAGTAAGCAGATATTCGTGCTACCTGCAGGGGTACTTGGAACAGCAAAAACAACAATTATATGGATTAAGAAGTTGAATTTATCTTGATATGAGCACTGTTTTACAAGTTTTATAATTAATTTTGCAGTCTTATTATCCACTATGATTTTGTTATAAAGAGAAATGCATTTTAAACTTCAGATAATGGGCCGGCAATTACATTTTCAGTCACATTTTAAAAGTGTACTTAGTCACTTTTTTGTAGCCCCATCACTTGCTTGTCACCATGGAGATGTTCTTAGTTTAACTGGAATACCTAGAGCATCTGTTTGAGTATTTTTGAGCAATAAAATCCTGTAAATGAATAAATACAATGTATATGTAAGTTTAATGCCATATTGTGGAACATTCCAGGCAAAACAATAACATATCTATGGCAGCAGGCAGGTGGCGGACCCTACATCTGAAAGTTACTTAGTGCATCATTTGTAAAATACACTCTTTAGGCTATTTGATCCACAACAAGGAAATTAAAAATGCCAAAAGTGTAAAAAAAAATATATTAAAAATCCAGATAAATGACAATATTAAAGAGAAAACTGAACTATCTTGTTACTAAACTCAGTGAACATGTTGGGGACTGTTACCTGTGCAGAAGAGCCAGAGCAGCTGTGATGGGACAGGAGCCAGGAGGAGGACCAGAGTGCATGCTGGGACACGGAGTCCTGGCCAACTCTGTGATTGATGAGAGACAGAGGTGAGTGCTGGCAGCGCAAGGCAGTCTGGACGTCCTGTAGGGGGCGCACTCAGGGGGGACAGGGCCTGGTACTGTCACTATAGGAAGAGGAGGTAATCTGTTTAAATATTAGCCACTTCATTAAAAATCCCATGTGTTTCATTCAGTTTGGGAAGGTTTTTTTTTTTTATTATCATACTATAGCATTTTTAAAATACAATTTGTACTTGAGTAATATATGAAGTAATAGTTAAAGGAACACTCTGTAACTTTTCTGGAGGAGGGTCCGTCAAACATTTTTCTCCGTGGAGATGTTATCACTTTGGCTAGAATGTTTTATAGTATGGTATTAGACCTTTCTATCTTCATGGAGACCGAATCAGACCAAGTTACAGGTCAGATCTGTGGAGAGGCGACCCCGCTCACAGTCAGAATATCTGTTTTGTAGGTATTTTTGAGCTATAAAGCCAATTGTAATTGAATAAATGTAAGATAGAGCTGTTTAATGTCATACTGTGGAATATTCCAGGCAGAGCAATGACATATCCATAGAAACAAGCAGATGACGGACTCTTAACGAAAAAGTTGCATAGTATACCATCAGCTTATGTTTGAGTAAAAGTTTGCATTTATGAGCGACACAATTTTTATCTGTTGACAATATTAAATTATTAGAAAATTTCTGTTTCTTGCTCCAACATTCAGATGTTTTAATTCTTCAGTCTGCTGTTGGATATACCAATATTTGTGCTTTATTTAAAATTGTATTGGATATTAATTACATTATAGATCTTAAAATAGATGTAATGTTCAGAGTTTAAACTGTAACTTGAATTGCCTTATATTCTATGTACTTATACTCTTCCCTCATTGTTAGTGCTTGTACTTAGTAGTAGTTCGGGTTACTAATTTTCAATTTGAGTGATATTATTTTGAATCTTATTTGCATGTTTTTGGCAACTCTACACATACAGTACATTAGTTGGAGACAGTAACCCGATGTGTATGTTCCTTTTTACAGCTTAAAGGGTCTGTATTATATATTACTATTTTCTGATCTATATTATATTGTTATAATGTTTTTTCCTCATCACAAACATACCTGGACTTGTGTTTTGTTTCACTCACTCGTTTAACACACAAGCCCTGCATACTTAGGCCAAATTCTTCTCTCATATTGAACCTTGTGATGTCATGTGGTCATACAGGAAGTGCTCCTCTGTGTTTTTAAACTCGATACACCTTCACTGCCCTGAAATTACCAATCTCTAAAGAACAAAAGGTTAAAAGGAGCCGCTAACTTGAAATCTACTGCTTCATGACATCACAAAGTGGAACCAAGTACTTCGAGTTTCGGAGATGTGGACAGACTAATAATAAAGGGTTACTCAAACATGTGTGAATGAGAGAAAACACAATTCCAGGTCTGTTTTTGATCAGGTAACAACATTATAACATGTCTTAAAGCTCACAAGAGTCAATTTTGTGTAATATAATTTAATGATTAAAATGCAAGAGTTAAAATTGTACTCAAATAAAAATGGTGATAATTACAGTTGTACATATACTATAAAATAAACTACACTCTTTCATGTTTTAACTCTTTTATAAGTAGAATATAATCTAAATGTAACTCACCCTCTCCCTATAGAAGCTGTGGGCAGATGACAGAGGGCTGAGCTGATGAGGTGAGGCGGTGCGTTCAGGGGCAGTAGGAGCAGATGTACAGGACCATGAAGGCATCACCTCCAGGACCCTTCCCTTCACTGTGACCCAGGACAGAGAGAGGACATCGGGCAGTTAGAGGCAATCTGGGGCACTGAACCATGGTTTATCAGTACTATGGTAGAACAGCGCCCTCTACCAGTTAGCAGTGGAAATATCAACACTTTACCATAGCCTATTTTAAAAGTTTTTTCCTACATGTTTGAAAGCTATGAAAACAACAACAACAACAACAACTAAAGATTCAAAATTTTAACATGACAAATTAATAGATACAAGGTAGACAATAATCACATAATCACTATAGTTCTTGCAGATGACAATTGTAATGCTGATTTATTCTTAATCACACAAACACTGAACTCTGTGGTCACTGGTGTTTTGGTTCTCACTGTGATTATCCAATCAGAAAGCACAACGAGCCTTACATGGGTCTCTTATTTGCTTTGCCAGGTTCAATGCTGTAACCCAACTGTTTTAAACCTAAAATGCAACTCTCTCTGATTTGAATCCTCACCATTTAAACCCCAGCACCTACAGACAATCTTGAGTCAATGCTAGTGCAGCCTCTGGAGCTCAGTGAGGAAATTCTGGAGGTTCTGTGCTTTCACTTGAGGCCTATCCATATCCTGAGAATGAGAAAAACTTGTATGTGTCCTTTATCTGCAGGTTAAGGCTCTGGCAACACAGGTTCATATTTATTTGTCTACATACCATTCCTTTACAGTTCCTTTAACTTAAATTACAAAAAATACTGACTGTTGCTCGAGTAGTAGGTTCCTTAAAGGTGCACTGTGTAACTTTTCTAGCGGAGGGTCCATTAAATGCTTTTCTTCATGTTATTGCTTTGTCTGGAATGTTTCACAGTACGGTAATAAATCTTTCTATCTTCATGGAAACAAAACCAGACCAAGTTAGCAACCCATAGTCAAAATGAGAGTTTTTAAAAGGTAAATCTGAGTTCTAAAACAATTTGTAATCAGTAACTGTAAGGTTGAGCTGTTTAATGTCATACTGTGGAATATTCCGGGCAGAGCAATGACATAAAAAAAAGCAACTGACAGACCCCCCCAACCAAAACATTACACAGTGCACCCTCTTAATATTAATCTCTTCAACCACTATTTTAAACTAAAGCTACTATTTTGGCTACTCTACCCACCTCCGATGAAAGGTTACATCCTGTATTTTACCTTTTGTGATTTAAAACGTCGGCACTCAGCACATTTTAAGGACTATTTAAATGGATACCACGGGTTAAGCCTGGACCAGCACTTGAGTAATTAAAATGTAAGTGAGAAATCTACCTGTCCCTTCCCCCACTGGGTTTTATTATGCTGGCCCTTCACATAACAGCCCCCTGGAGCATTCAGAATGACTGTAAAACTGCTTTGGTCCAGAATAATTCTTGAAACGCAGCTTTGTGGAGAATGGCTGTCCTTCAAACTGTCCCTGGACTATAGGTTAATAAGGTACGTGCTTTAAACAGGGCCTTGGAATCCTCATAGAAAATCCAAGTTTTTGCAGAAGAGGCTGAATATTTAAACGCAAAGGTGTTTAAGATGTTGCGTTGTTGGGAGTTTTTGAAAAGTCCATTCACAAAGAGGAGACGTGACGATTCAGAAGGTATGTTAAAGCTGCACTGTGGAACTTTTCTAGCACTTGATGTTACAGTTATATATTCTAATATGTCAAATTAAATTAATCTTTCAATATTTAATTACAGGGCAGGGAGGAATACCGTATATTTGCATTAAAATGTATTTAACCAGTGGCTGAAGAAGTACTCAGTTTTGTTACTTAAGTTAAAGTACAGATGCTGGAGCAAAAGAAAAAAAACACTCAAGTAAAAGTATCACATGGGAAAAAAAAAAGTCTGCCTGGAATGTTCCACAGTATGATGTTATACAGCTCTTCCTTACATTTATTCATTTACAGATGGTGTTACAGCTCAAAATTACTTAGAAAAACAGGTATTCTGACTGTGAGCAGGGGTCGCCTCTCCACAGATCTGACCTGTAACTTGGCCTGGTTTGGTCTCTAAAGAAGAGAAAGATTTAATACCATACTTTGAACCATTCCAGACAAAGCAATAACATCTCTACTAAGAAAAGCTTTTGACAGGAATTTTCCTAGAAAAGTTACACAATGCTCCTTTAAAGGTTGTATGGAGGATTTTTTTTGTTTCAAATTGTCAATGATAGCATTATAGAGGTGCAGTAGCCTTGTAATTATGATGACCAAAAAAAAGAGAATAAAAATTCATCAACTCTGGACGTGGTGGGGCTAAACATTTGCCAATAGATAACGACACTGCCTCGTTATCTGTTAGCTGACAGGCTGTCAATCAAACTCCCTACGTTTCTAGCGTAACTGACTTGCCTGAGCGCTGATGTTACGTGGTTTACGTACACCTGTCACGTACGCCTGTCACGCAGTCCACAGACGCAAGACGCACAGACGCTGTTTACTCCCCCCGCTCCTCACTTCTCCGCCTTGCCTAACTAACACTGTAGTTAGTTGTTTACAAGTCATGTGCAGCGCACCGGCTGTAAACAAACCTGTTTCTGGCGTAAAGAGGAGGTGGGAGGAGGCGTTTCTACGTAGGGAGCTGTAGGGGAGGGGGGTGGTTTCACGCATGCGCAACATTTGAAAAAGGACAAACAGTCGCTGGATTTCTCGTTCCTTGGAAAATCCTCTATACAACCTTTAAGTAAAAGTACTGAAGTACCTGTTTCAAAATGTACTTAAAGAGTAAAAAGTTAAAGTAGAGGTTGAGATGTAATAAAGATTTTAAAATGTAGTGATTTTGATACAGATTTATACTGAATGTTGTTCAGCAGAAACTACTGAAATGATTTCTTTTTCCAGCTATTTTTACTTTGGTTTATTGTAATTTGCTTAAACTACAAAAATGTGCTTTTACTTTTCAGTCCGGTTCAGAAATGTAGGAGTAAAAGTACCTGCTCTCAAATGTACTGCGGTAAAAGTAAAAAGTATCAGTTAAGAAATTAATGTACATAAATGACAAAATAAATGTTTTTGGATTAAAAAGTACCCACTTTAAAATCAACTTAAGTACAGGTACATACATTTTTTACTTATGTACAATACTACTTTTACTTTGTAACTTTCCACCACTGTATTTTAACTTATTCTGATGCATGAATACTTCATTCTGAATGCTTAAAATACTTTCACACACAGTTGCATTTCAATTAGTGTTAAGATGCAACTTAACATTAAAAACTCGCTTGTTGCTTTTGCCTTTCCTTTTTCTAATTGGAGAAGGAAATAACACACACATGCAAATGCTAAGAGCAGTATTGTCCATTTTGTCCTCTTTGATTCTGCGCAGTTTGAAGCCTAAGTTGTGTTATCAAGTACTGTAACGTATTCCCTTGATTTTCAGAAAACAAATCTGAACAGAAGCCAAATGAAAAAATACCAGAATACAGGTACTCACAATTAGCTTTCGGAATACATTTTCTGGCTACATGTATTCAGTTACCAAGTTTCCAGGTGTTTTTAAATACCTATAAAACACTCATTCTTACTTTGAGGTCTACCCTCGTTTCTGTTTACATGTCACTTTAAATTTCTAATTCTTATGTTTTAATACATCTTTAAAGTCAGAGTCAAACACTAAGGCATTGAGAAGAAAGATTATCTAGATTCAAAAGGCAGTTAGTTGGTCATTTTAGGAATTTAGAATATTAAGTCTTAATTGCAGATGGGGGAGAAACACCAAAATTCTCTGCATTTCTTTGCCATGAAATATCCATAATGGAAATTCATATTATGCTGAAGCAAATTCCTTCTTGATTTTGGAGGAAATAGGTGAGAAAATCCCTCCCAGAAGAGACAGGAGAAAAGAAACTCCTGAGACCAATAAAGTTAGATTTTCCTCTGATGTCTGCCTCCTGAAGCTTCTCTCATGTTTTCTCCAGGACACCACTTAAAGGTTGTATAGAGGATTTTCCAAGGAACGAGAAATCCAGCGACTGTTTGTCCTTTTTCAAATGTTGCGCATGCGTGAAACCACCCCCCTCCCCTACAGCTCCCTACGTAGAAACCCCTCCTCCCTCCTCCTCCTTACGCCAGAAACAGGTTTGTTTACAGCCGGTGAGCTGCACATGACTTGTAAACAACTAACTACAGTGTTGGTTAGGCAAGACGGAGAAGTGAGGAGCGGGGGGAGGGGGTGCGCGGACATTTCGTGCGCGGACGAGAAGTGAGGAGCAGGGAGAAGAGCGGAGCAGGGAGAGGAGAGAGGAGAGAGGAGAGGGGAGCGGTGCGCGGAGATTCCGTGCCCGGAGAAGTGAGGAGCAGGGGGAAGAGCGGATCGGGCAGCGGGGAGAGGAGCAGGAAAGGGGTGCAGAGAAGAGTGCGCGGAGATTCAGTGCGAATGAACTAGCTACAACACGCAGCAGCAAGCGGACTCTTTCTTTGCCTTGAAAATTACGTTTTCAGACATAGGATATCGCTTTCGTGTCCTGAAAAACGTTTGTCTAGCTCTTGGAAATAAAGTATGTTTTCATAATAAGCAGAAGTGACCTGTCCAGGAGTAATTTGGCGACCAATGCGTCAGTCTTTAGACCCTGCGTCTGCTTCAGTCACGCCATCGCTGGAATGAATCTTCAAGAATCACCTTAGTTTGGCTTCGCTGCTTTTCCCCTTGTCGTCGTCTTTCAGCAATCTCAAAAACTGACTTTCTTTTGCGGCTAACTGCTCCTGGATTCTTGTCGCCATTGGAACAAACTTTGTGCGAACTGTGAGGAAGATATAGGTCAAAAAAAGCCGCTAAGAACTGTTGAGTTGGTAGAGTAAACAGCGTCTGTGCAGCTTGCGTCTGTGGACTGCGTGACAGGCGTACGTAAACTACGTAACGGCAGCGCGCAGGCAAGTCAGTTACGCTAGAAACGTAGGGAGATTGATTGACAGCCTGTCAGCTAACAGATAACGAGGCAGTGTCGTTATCTATTGGCAAATGTTTAGCCCCACCACGTCCAGAGTTGATGAATTTTTATTCTTTTTTTGGTCATCATAATTACAAGGCTACTGCATCTCTATAATGCTATCATTGACAATTTGAAACAAAAAAAATCCTCCAACCAACCTTTAATGACACATTTGATTGACAGATGAAAAATGGAGGATCAAGGAATCAAGAAGGAAAGAATTGAGACGCAGTGTAGAGCTCACTATAGCCTTTTGTGGGAAGGTTTAAGGACGGCTATGACAGTGACCCAGTATACATCTTTAAAATGGGACAATATTCCAGTTTCTGAAACCGTATAAACTATTTGCAAAACATTTTAGATCTATGGCCTGTAATTACAAGTGAAATGCAGGGGAATTTTTTTTTTTATAACAAAAAGGATGAAAGCCAAAATATTTTCTGTTTTTTATTAAACAAACTCTGCATACACATTTTCCAGATGGTGACAGCGGATGAAGCAGAGATACAAAAGGACTTTATGCAGTCTCCTCCTTGGCAATGCGGTCCTTCTTGAGTGGTCCCTGTACACAAAAAGGATGGGCAGTTCAGAAAAAGTGCAATAATTCATAAGACATACCTTTAAAAACAAAACCAAACCACCTTCAGCTTTTAAAATAAAAAAACAAAAAAAAAACAAATATGAATAAACTCTCCATTAATAAGAATTTGCACAATGTTTTCTTGCCACACTTTGGGTCAAATCTCCAGTGATTATGCAATTAATTCACTTCGTTAAACTCCATGGTTAAACATTTTAGCATGATACTTGTTGAAATGCCTGTTCCCAGAGAGTGAACAGGGAGCAGCACATGCATACACTACTCCCCTGCCTCACTGGAGCTCAATGTGGCACTGGAATGGAACCCAAAGTTCACACTAAATCTGAACCAGGTTACGAACAGTGCAATGTAAGACTTGAGCCATCTGTCTTTGAGAAAATGAATTCCGTTCAAGCAAAGTATATTTTTTTTAATTGTCTTACTATAATTTAAAACGATTTAACTCAGTGTCAAGCTTGATTTAGCTATATTATATCCATTTGGTACACTTCCTATAACTTATAATTTGGTTTAACTTAATATTGGAGGCTTTGATTGTAGACAATCTGCTTTTAGTTGAATATCGTGAATATGACTTAAGGATACAGTAACATTGCATAGTTTGGTCTGACTCTCACCATGAACGCCTTTTTCTCCTCCACGGTCTGGAAGCGCCCGTGTCCGAATTTGGATGTGGTGTCGATGAACTTGAGGTCGATCTTCTCCAGAGCACGACGGCTGGACTGGACCAGCAGAGACTGAGAAAGAAGGAAAATCATTTTAGTGTGTTGTACAAAGTCAAATGCCAAATCTACACTTCTGTCCATAATGGATATTTAGCCAATTAAAAATTTCTAATACTTCTACGCATGCCTTCAAGTATAATACTCATGATCTTGCACGGTGCAGCACTGTTGCGGACAGTGTGCAATTGATGAGCAGTCCTGGTTTAGTCTTCAAGAACACTGAGGGAGTTCCTACAAAGCTCTGCAAGCCTGATTTAGATACAGATTTTATCCAGTTCAATAGCATAGATATATTTTTAAAACTTATGGCTACTTTGAATAGAAAGTGCTAAGATAATTTGCTACATTTACATCTGTTCATTAACCCAAACCTCCACAGAAAAATATGCATGTACAGCTGAGTCCTTGTACCTTGCGCAGAGTGAGCACCCTCTTCTTGGTTCCAACCACACAGCCCTTGATCATCACAAAGTCGTTCCTCACTTCTCCGTAGTGAACAAATCCACCCTTAAATAAAAAAATACAGAAGTGAGCTACAGCCTCGTTTCAGACATGGAGTCAGACATAACACTTTTGGTCTAAATCAGGACTGACCAGGGGGTTGATGCTCTTGTTGGACAGATCGTACTCAGTGGAGGCGTTGTTCTTCACCAGTTTACCATCCTTCTGGTGGTAGCCCTGACCAATCTTGTAGATCTAAAAGACAATAATTGAATACAAAAAAACACTTCAATTATGAGGCACTGGCAAAACTAGTTTAAAACCACTTGAGGAAAATACACTCATGTGGACCAAACGGTTAATGGCGAGTCAATTTTATTATCTCCAGAGTTCCACCAATTGCATTCAAATTATAGACACGATATGCATTAGATGTAGATCTGAAGTAAAGACCAAATGGATTTTTGCTAAACTTTCAGCTTTTCAGAGGGGGAAGAAAAAAAAATGAATCGAGCTGCACTAAAGAGCGAGCTGCACTTAGTGCTCGACATTCAGCAGGGGCCTGAACCCATTCTGTCCGCCCGTCGAGAGTCTCATCATAGGCAGACATGTCAAAATATAAATCAAGAACTAGCATCTAAGCTCCTACGACTAGAGATTAACATTGCAAGCAGTGAAGTCTAAGGTTACCTTCTTGTTGATCTCAGTGCGGTGGTGGTAGCCCTTCTGACCGGCGCGGGCCACAGAGAAGGCCACACGAGCCGGATGCCAGGCACCGATACAGGCAACTTTACGCAGACCACGATGAGTCTTACGGGGCAGCTTCTTTGTGTGCCAACGGCTGGTCACACCTGGAAAAATTAGAGCAATAGTTGAGCAAAGTCCACAGCTAGGGTATGTGTGTTTTTTTTTTTAAACAATCTCCGTTCCAAATGTGCAATATTTGTTCCCCCATTTGATCAGCATTATAAAAACAAGGTTTTTAAAATAATTGACACACATGTAGAACAGTTCTGGGTTATCAACAGGCAATTTTAATAACTAGAAAGCCAGTCTTCAAAATGAACCATAGAGCCAGTTCAATGCTTACCCTTGTATCCGTGTCCCTTGGTGACTCCGATCACGTCGATCATCTCGTCCTGCACAAACACGTTGCTGATGGGGATGGCCTGCTCCAGCTTTTCACGGGCCCAGTCCACTTTGTCTGCGATGGAGCCTCCGTTCAGCTGCACCTCCATCAGGTGAGCCTTCTTCTGCTTCAGGGGCAGCAGGCGCATCTGAAAACACAGGGGGAGGGCAAGTTAGTTATATCATTAGACTATTGAATGACTAATTAGTACAGGGACAATACAGACGAGAATATTTAATTTGACAAACTGCAGCAGCAGGCGGCTAATACTATCTTACAAATTGTATTCACATCATTAATTGCTGCCCCCATTTGTTTTGTGAAATCTTTTATCAAGAGCTGAAGGAACCAGTACTGATGAATAGTTGCTCTGTAGTCTCAGAAGGAAGGCAGCATGGAAATTATCCTCATGGTTCTCGGGCGCCATGCCTGACGCAGATTTCCATGGTCTCATCACAGACAAACAGAACTCTCAACCCCACATAACTAAAGTGACTGCAGTAAAATGCACAAACTCACCTGTGTGTGGGCGATGATGCGGATCACCTGACAGTACTTCTTCATTGCGGCAAAGTCCTTCTCCAGCTGCTTCTTGCCATCATCATCCTGCCATTTCTTGCAGTATTTAGTGAAGGCCTTCTTCTTAGACTTGTACCTGTTCCACAGCGGGACAAAAGCACAGTTTGGCACAGGTCCTTCATAGTCAGAGACCAGAGGAAGGGCTCAGTGCAGCGCCGCTTGCCCCTCTCCACAGGACAGAGGGGCTACATCAGCACAAGTTTCCGCTCATGGCTCGGTTTCTAAGAAGCACTTTCCACCGGCCAGAGGAGCGCGGAGCTCATCAGGGTCTGGGACACCTGAGAGGAGCTGCCACAGGGGCCACCGCTGTTAGACTCGCTCAGAAAAACTGGGCAACTAACTGCTCCAACAATAGCCCATTTAACATGGACCCATTTTACTCTATACTCACCAGTTCTGGTAGAAGCGGCGCTTGCACTCATCACTGATGTGCTCAGCGAAGATGGTCTTGAAGGTGCGCAGACCTCTGGGGGTGTTCACGTAACCCACGACTCCCACCACGACCATGGGTGGGGTCTCCACGATCGTCACAGCCTCCACAACCTCCTTCTTGTTCACCTCTGCAAGTCAAAGAGAATCAGAATTACCATCTGCACAGCTCAAGTATCAAGGATATCAATTTAGTCTGAGTGCACATCACGTAAAACTCTACAACACTACATTAAACTGCAGGTCAGTCTAGTTTTCAAAGTAATATATAGCTGAAATTTTGACTAATAATGTTTGTTAGGAAGCAAGCTCCAGAAAATGATTTAAAACCATCAGATATTCCTAAATTTGTAAATCAATTCAACTAGATTCCATGACTGCGCTCAGTGCTCGACATTCAGCAGGGGCCTGGGCCCATTCTGTCCGCCCGTCGAGAGTCTCATCACAGGCAGACACTTTGTACAATGCGCTTACAGTCGCATTTAACAAAAGGAACTTATTACTCACTGGAACCAGGCCTGTCGACCTCACGCACGATGTGGGTCATGCCGGCCTTGTAGCCCAGGAAAGCGGTAAGGTGCACGGGTTTGCTGGAGTCATCTTTGGGGAAGCTCTTAGCCTTTCCGCGGTGGCGCCTGCTCCTCTTGCGGGGCAGGAAGCCCAGGGATCCGTGGCGGGGCGCCGAAAACTTACGGTGGGACTGTGAAGAGGAGACATTACTGTAAACCAATAGCCCGCTGTAAAACTATTAAATATGTCAATTAAGACATGTCACGTGTTTGCTATGTTGAAGCGCTTTTTAGCATTAGCGGCTAATGTCATCGCGTTAGCATGCTACCAGCTACTTGACAACTTTAAATTCACATTTCTACAGTAAAATCATATCAACTGCATTATCCTACGAGTCGAAACAATTAGCAGACATCAGAAAAGCGGCTTTAATTCAACAGACTCTTAAAATATAGCTCAGCAGCCATTTTAGGCCGTGATAGCCGGCGTGTAGGCACAGATCTCATTCATTATAGCATTTACAACGTATTTGCCTCAAAATACGAGATGTAACATAAGTTATACTAAGAATAAAGCGTTCAAGATCATGTATATAAGTTGAGTGTGTCAGATGCCTGGGATGATTGGTGGATTGGAGGGACAGATGCACTGGGTAAGAGAGGCGTACTCACCATTTTGTCTCCAGTCCGATTTGAAAGAGGCCTGACAGAGGGCGACAGAACTATATATACAAACGGACTTATCGCGAGAGTTATGGTGGCGTGACTTGGAGGCTGCAGTATCAGATAAAAACACTAGATGTCTCTGTTTAACCAAGTGAGGAGATCAAAGTTATAAAACAGATTCAGACAGCCCAATCTTACATCGTAAGTTCTTTTAAAATTATGTTTTGGTTTTTTATTTTATTTTATTATTATTATTTTTTTTTTTATCTCACACCCTTGAGCCTGTTAGGGCTGAGAGGTGGGTAAAGTAGCCATTAACTGTACAAATTGTATTTATAATAATTAAACATTGGAGAAAACTACTACTAAAGTAAGAGTAACTAAGAGAACCTGTCTAGACATAACTTGATAAATAAGCTACATTTTAGAAACAGTTTATTATCCGAAGGAGCATTCAAGAAACATAAATGTTCAGATTATTTAATGTTGTCGACATAAATTTTGGTCACTTACTTACAGTGGGAAGCGTTTCTAACACTTTTATGCATGACTCAAGTAGAAGTAAAATACAGCTAAAATTGCTTTTGCAGTTTTTGCAGTCTTTAAAGTTATAGTAAATGCACCCATGTAAGTAAAACCTACTCTCTGTTAGAAAATTGTTCGGTCATTATGTTTCTCATTAAAGGGGAGCTGTTTGTTTTTCCAGTAACCACAAAGACAATGCAAGAGGATAGCTAGGGAGCTATTGAAGGAGCTAGCTATGGACAGTTGAGTTGCTATAATATGGTGTAAAAAAAACATAATATGGTATTTTTGCCACATATTCTGTGGCAACAAATAAGGCAGAAGATCTTCCAGAGGAAACACTTCATGGAATGGACCATTTCATCACCAACCGAAACACCAGAGTGGAGTAAGAGGCTTTTTCCTGTTGTGTTCATCTAGTTCCCCCTGAACACTGCTGTGATTCTCCAAGACAATAAGGAGGGGCACTTTTGGCTCTCCTCAAACTGCCCTGACTCAGATCTGTTGACCTTCCCTGCACGGAAACCTTTGATTGAGACACAAAGGCAAGACATGCAGTGGAAATGTTGCAGCAACATCAACTGCAACAGTTCGCTGTAGCAAAACTTGAATTTCCTCCTGGATTAATGAAGTGTCTGTTAATAGTACTTTTTATGCCTTGTTTCAGTCCTCTTTTAACTGTTATGAATGTACCTATATCTTTAAAAATAATTTGACAGATTTTAGAAACCAACGCAGAGAAAGTTAAATTTTTTTGTCTCTTACCACTCAACCCTGTGCTTATCTTTTATGTTTTTACTGACATTTCCAAACTTCACATTGCATAGCCTTGTAATTTGCCCTTTTAACACCAAATGTCGCAGTTTCACCCAAGTATAGCTCCAAGACTGAAAAAAATAACAACTTATTTCATGCCTCCTTTTATTGGCACATTGATGAACAGACCATTAATAAGGCAATGTGTTATGATCCAGTGTAGCAATAACTAGCTTTGATTTGTGAATAATTTACATGAAGTGGATATAGACCAAATATACAATTAAACAAAATATATTTCCCATTCTCTATGCATTGTGCGTTGTTTAAAATGGCTTTTTCCCCTTGAATAACTACTAGTATAGCAAGTGACTCTTATGAAACGCTATGATGTCTATTGACCCACCTTCATAGCATGCACGAAGCCTTGTCTTTGATTTAATGTTTGACAATGCAAGTTTATGCCCAGGTTGAATTTAGCTTGAGTTCTTATTGTGATCATTGTAGTCATGCATGAAAAAAGGCATTATAATATTATGAATAACCTCCAGTGGTTCTCAAACGGTAGTACTGAAACCTCTTCCCATAGCGCCCAGGAGTCCAGGTCTTAGCCCAGTTTTGATTCTAGCTCTTGCATTACTTGAAAACAGGTCCAAGTCCAAAATCAGTCCATATTTAGTTCTAGTTTAGTATCCATCTATATTATCAGCTATTTTTACGATTACATGTTCTTGTTTTAAGGCTACTGATGTCCAAATTGTCCATCTAAAAGCATTCTTAAGGCTTACATTGTCCTTTAAAGTACTTTGTAAGCTCTAAACAAACATTGCCATAAATGAGGCTATACTTGGGTCAGTGCAGTATTAAGAAACCCTGAATTCTCAGATTAACGATTGGATGGACATCAGTAAACAACCCTGGCTTTTTTGAACAATTTTTAGGGTGCATTGACACTTAACAAACTGCAAGAAATTGTACTAAACTGGAACCTAGACTAGATCTGGACTAAACCAGGACTAAACCAGGACTTGAACTGGACCAAACCAAGTCTATTTCAGAAATAAACTGGGCTCAAACAAGTACAAGTGTGGATGCAGCCTTAAGGAACATCCAACTGGTTTGACTGACTTCACTTAATAAAGTCCAAATAAGGACACAACAAAATCTTCATCTTGGTTCCGCGCTTATGTACATGTTTTTAGGAATTTTAAATAAACATGCTACAGTAAAAACAAAACATTTCCTGAGGTGGCACTTTATAGTTTGAGAACCACTGGTTTAACCCATGTTATGAATCGACATGAATATCTTTTTTTTTTCCTGCAGTCATTTCAATCCAGCTTAAGTAGATCCTCGTGTCATATTCAAGTAAATGACATCTAAAAGTATAAAAATGAAAACCTTTCCCATATTGGTGGCTCACTGAAGAAGTCCAAACCTGCAGATTCAAGTCCATTGGGTAACAATACATTGCCAGGCAAACAATAGCTTCAATACTTCCAAAACTTTAAGCGAAGAGCACAAGAAGTTCATTGTCAAAGTGTGTTTTGTCATATTATTTCAATTGACGATTTGTGCTCAAGTTTGGTCAGTTTTTGCCTTTAGTAGCAGTCTCAATTGGTGACCAGTGAAATTCATGATCCTTCGTCCATTTCATCAACTCCAAAAAACTCAAGAGTTCTTAAAATTCTTTCAAGGTCCTTTAAAAGAGGAAGTTTTTGAAGGATTTTTTTGGTGGTTAAATAGCTAAGGTCTCACATACAGGGAGACAGTAGCTTCAGGTTACCAGGCGAGTTTGATCCAAGTTCATTTTTTGGAAAAAGGCTTTTCCAAACTCGTAAGTGCTGATCATTACCGCGCAGGCCGGGGCAACTTTGATCACCCTCGGCATGAAACCTGAAAAAAACAAACAATATAGCAAGTTACAATACTGACCTGTAATAAGGTGAGAATTGAGAAAGTATGAATACATCACAAAATTTTAATTTTAGTTTGTATCAACTAATAGTAGACTACTTATACATACATACTTATACATATTATACAACACTTTATTCTAGAAGTTTAAATATGGCAAAGAAATCATCTCCTTTCCTAGTACATATTTTTATGTATTTGTTTTTGTTTTGTTTTGAATAAATCATTATGGCTATTACAATTTTTTTAATGATGATGTACAAGAACTTTTAATCAGAACGATTTAACTTGAAAATAAACAAACCAATTACTTTTACTAACAGAGGAGTGGCTGGAGACCTCTTGGTTAAAAACACACAAACTTAACAATGACTTTACATTGGGACTCTAGCTGACAGTTAAATAACTTGACAGTAACAAACCAGCAAAAAGGCCTCTGTATCCCAAATTGGTTTGAATTTCCTTCATAATTTGCCATGTGGATGAGGTTTTCTTTGGAAAAACTACAGGAAAACAAAATTTTTATCAATATGTTAATTTATCATTAATAATGTGACATAACACAATTATAAAATGAACAGACCTCCCAGTGAGTCCATCTCCCCAAGCTGAATCTGTCGGCGAGTTTTCACCACGTCAAACGGCAGTGTCAAAATGGCGGCAATCTGAAAACCACAAGAATTCTATTAAGTTTGAAGGAGGATACAGGTTCATAGGACATATGTAGTATATTCAAGCCTTGTTGTGTCATCTGCTCATCTCCATGGAGACAGACAAGCTTAAATAACTGTCTGGAAAATTTCTGGAAAAACAATGTCCATGGAGACAAGCAGGTGATGGACTGTTTGTCATGTTTTGTTTTGTCATGAGAAAATTTGGTATAAAAATGCACATAAACAAACTGTTTTCTTGGACTGGACAGTTACTGACCGCTCCAGAGATGGCCCCTGAAGTGAAGCTGATGGAGAAGTTTGGAGGAGTCCTGTATCTCTCACACAGCTCAGCCTTCACCAGTTCATAGTTAAACCAGTACAGAGCTGCAAGAGACAGGGACATGTTAATAGAGCAAAGGTGCAATGGACTATGACTGTCAGTTACATAAGTACTTAGATAACAGTAGTTTGTGTGTGTGCCAATTCCTGTAGTAAATTAAGGCTGGGCGATCTAGCAAAAAAGCCTAGGCCACAGAAATGTTACACAATTATTTGGAGGACCTGTATCAGATTTATTTATTTATTGTTCATTTGAATAGAGACAGATACAAAGCAAACACAGATTAACAATTCCAGTAATCTGATGCTGGTATCACAGTGTTTATAGTTAATTCGCAACACCAGTTCCCAGAAGGGCTTCTAACTGTTCAGATTTCACTAAAAAGCAGTGGGATTATAGTAGAAAAAGCAATACATAAAGTGAATTTGTCAAGAAAATCAAATAGTATAAAAAATATTACACAGGTACAAACTCAGACACTGTCATTTCCCTCTTTCTCAGCCCCGTCTC
Organism: Boleophthalmus pectinirostris; assembly: GCF_026225935.1. NCBI lineage: Eukaryota > Metazoa > Chordata > Actinopteri > Gobiiformes > Gobiidae > Boleophthalmus > Boleophthalmus pectinirostris. The sequence goes on along the minus strand of NW_026571115.1, from coordinate 7,914,797 downwards.
TCCCTCCTGCCCTCCCACTTTCTCTTTCATACATGAAGTATACACATGTAGGAACCAGGATTTAACTTTCCATGTATCTGAGCAAAATAGCAGCTCTTGAGGTCAAAAATAAGTCCACTGTCTCCTATCTGCATCTATTTAAAGCATTTTATTGTCCAGTAATCAAGAAGTGCACGTTAGCGAGCTTGTTCTTGTCAGATTTACTGTTGTGGCCAAACTTTGCTCTGGTCTCTCAGAGTATGGAAAAGTGTTTAGAAACTCATCATGGTGAATAATTAAGTTGCTTGGAATGCATTAGGTGAGGAATACCTTTCGACAACTGCAAACTATTTAATAACATCATTTTTAGGGGAATGTCTTTAGGGAAGACTGTAAAAATCTGGTACAATGCCTTTAATATAATTTCTCTGTAGGCCTGTTAAGATACCAAATGTTTAATTACAATATACTGCAACAGAAAATACCCCAAAAATATATACTGAAACTACTTCAAGCAACTGAACTCAGGCAAAAGTCCATCACCACAAAACAGTGCAATGACTCACTTTTTTATTGAATTTCAGATAGGGCCAGATCTTTTTCCTCATATTGACTTTTCCATTCACAACTGTGCATTCCTCTGTACTTCACATTCACTGTTATAGATCATTAACAAACATTGCTTCCAGGCAGTCGGTTGGTCAGTTTGGCCCATTATTCCTATTCCTATATAAGTGTATATGGTGGAACTTTATGGAGAAAATTTATGATAAATAGTATATAAAGTACAAATTACATAAAATTGTTTTGGTACATTCTTCATTGAGATAGATACGTTTTATGCCATACTTGAGAATATTATTAACCCTACGCCCAAACGAAACAAAACAAACATGTTTTGTCAAAGGGAAGCTCTTTGTGCATTTGTGGGCAGGGAAGGTATCAGTGCTTTCTCTCAACTGGATGTAAGAAAAGTTAGATTTTTCGGCTTGTTCTGCTGATGCTTTGATCAGATTCAAACATTCACAAGCAGGGTAACAAAGAGAAAAGGAACTTTCCGGAGCAGGCTAGCCACTCTCTTGTCACCAGGGGTGATGTGAGGTGGAGCCATGTGAGGTCAGCTGATTCTAGGAAATGCTCTGTTGCCAGGTATAGCCCTGTGTGGCGTTGTTACCTGAGAATGGCACATCCCGCAGCACTGTGGGGCCCCAGCCTCTCCACAGAGACAGCAGTCCGTCCTGAGCCAGCGCAGAGCGGATGCAAACTCTGAGCTCTGTGTATGAGAGCCGCCGAGACTGAAGCTTAGTGCGCACCAGCTCCAGAGGGCTGATCACAGACACAGCGCCAACTACAGGAGACACAATGTAATAACATAAGAATTAAGTTTCTTTTACTAAATAGTTCCCTGGTCTAGTCCTTGGTCTCGTCCTTAGTCTAGTTCCCGGTCTACTGAATCCATAGTCTAGTCATGGTCTTGCATTAGTTTAGTCTTGGTTCAGTTTTGGCTGATCACAGAGACAGAGCCCACTAGAGGAGACACAATAACACAAGTATTGCTTTCTTATACCAAATGGTGACTGCCTGTACTGGGCATGTCTTGTCTGGTGTGGTAATTCACGCCAAACCAATAAAACAAAGTCCTTTTATATCCTATTATAATATGTAACATGAGTACGGACTGTTTACCATAACTAGTTCATTCCAGTTAATAAAAATCTACAGTGTTGCACAGCCCAGTACATGCAAGATTACTTTTTTCATGATGTCAAAAATTGAAAAATTGAAAAACTGTATGAATTCTTACATAATAGCTTGAAACTTTAACTTTTTTCCCCCCTAAATATAACTGAAGAAGTTACTTGGATGAGTAATGAAACTAGAATACTAGTATTCACTGATACTTTTGTCCAATTGACAGCTTTCCTTTTCTGTTACTTTTCTATATACTGCTATTATTTATTGTTTATTGTTTTTTCTTATTTATTTCCTTACATAATAAACTTGAAACATACATTTGAAATTTATTTTTGCTGAAGAAAACTGAAAAATGTCTTGGCAACTTGGCAAAGCTTGTCAAAACATATTCACTCTTACTTTCCATTTCTTTTGCAATTTTTACCTATACAGTTCATTAATCTACAACTAATATTTAATAATGAGAGATAATATGCTATTTACAACTGTATCATGTTTATTTTTTTATTTTTATTTTTAAAATATATATTAAAGTGTTTCCCCTTACGTCTGGCAAGCGCCCCGGCCACCAGGGGGACGTAGCTGCCCTGAAAGCCCAGACCAAAGCGCAGAAAGTCTCTGAGCTGATCGTAACAGGTGAAGTAGATGACAGTTGCAGGAACAGCCATGACTCTGAGACGCAGGAACAAGAGAAGAAGATGAGGAGGGTTAAAATGGAACCAGGCTAAAGTGAATTACAATAACAGTGTGGGACAATGTTTATACAGGCCGGGAGCAGCCCACAAAAAGTGCACTTAATCAGGACTAAACAAGGTCTAACACAGAAATAACCAAGGTCTATTCAAGGACTAAACCAGGACTAAACCAGGTCTAGACCATGTATGCCCAGGGCCACAAATAAATCAGAACTAACCCAGGACTAAACCAAGTACAACCAAAAAACGTAAAAAAACGAGGTCTAAAGCAGCAATTAAACAGTACTAACTCAGGACAATCAGGTGAAATCCAAGACTGTACCTGTATCAAGTTTAGGACTAACCGAAGGATTAACCCAGGTATACCCAGGGCCAGGAATAAATCAGAACCAAGGACTAAACCGGGTCAAACCCTGGATTTAACAAGGGACTGAACCAGAACTAACTCAGTACTAAACCAGGTCAAAGCTAGAACTAAATCTAGACTAAACCAGAACTAAAGCAGGTCTACAGCTCTTTAGATAGAGGACCACTTCAGATAAGGAAAAACCAACAACAGCTGCTGTTTTGGAGCTTGTCTGATCCACTTGTCTAGTAAACACAATTTGAACTTGCTCAAACTTCAAACGTCAGACTTACTCAGATCCTTCCGTTTGCTTTTTTCCCACCAACAACTCAACTTAGGAGATAAAATTTGTTTGGTAAATGTTTTCTTTCTCTCACTTCCTCCTGTCTAGCCTCTTGCTTGTGCCCCATTTTATCCATTTAACACTTACAGAGTTGGAGGCAGCCCACTCCACAGAGACCTGAGTCCTTCGTAACGGGCGATTTTGACAAATGCGTCCTATAAGCAAAGAATAGAACAACAATATAATATCGAGCAGTTGCACAAAAGTTATTGATTACATTATTTTCTATAATATTGACTGACCAGGGTCCCACTGAAGTGGGTGGGTGTCTTGTACCAGCTACTGCAGTGGGATCCATTTTGACAAACGTAGATGTGATCCATGAGTCCATTACAATACAAGAAGCACTTCCCTGTGAGAGACAAGGGGAATAAAGGGTTACTTTTAGGCATAGTCATAGGTTTAAAATCCTGGTTTTAGTCCCTGGTTTATGTCCTCTCTCTAGTCCTTGGTCCAAGTCCTGGTCTAATCGCTAGTCTAATTGTTGTTTGAAGTCCCCGGTTGAAGTCCCCGGTTGAAATCCTGGTCTAAGTCCTGGGCTAGACTTTGTTTGAACCTGATTTATTGCTGGTCAAGTCCTGGTCCAGTACTAGTCTAGTCCTGGTTTAGTCTTAGTCCAACTCCTAGTCCTGTCCTAATCTAGTCTTGGTTTAGTTCTAGTCCAGTTCTGATTTAATTTATCCACATTAAAATTGGGACTAAACCTGAAACTAAATCTGGGCTAGACAGGAATAAATCAGGACTAGAACTGGACCAAACCAAAAAACAAAAACAAAACAACAAAACTGGTCAAACCAGGCTCAGTCCATGGTTTAGTGTTTGGTCTTAGTCTAGTCCAGGTTTAATCTGGGTTCATTCTGGGTCCAGTTCTGGTTTAGTCCATGCTCCTCTTAACGTGTTACTCGAAAAAGCAAATGTTTTTCAGTTTGGAGTTGTTGTGTTTACTGTACAGTTCAGGGACAGGACACCAAGAGATTTCAAGGGACTGGGATTTCGGCGCCAGAAAACATGACTAAAATAAGATCAATGACCTGAAGAGTCTGAGCTGTTAGATAACACCAGGGCAGTTCTACTAAATATTTACCCTTTTCTCTCTATTCTAGACACAATACAGACGTGAATCTCCTAAAATAGAAAAATTTGGTACCTGTAGTTTGACTCATTGTGCACCCATTTTTATTAAACCTACAAGATTCAAATTTCCATTTTGTTTCAACCAAATAAAGGTTAAGTGCAGTGGTGAAGGGTAACAAAGTACAAAAGTAAAAGTACAATATATTCTATTCTATTGTATTATTGTTAGTGTATTTAATTTGAGTTAACGTCCCAACTCTGAGTAAAACGAACAGGTCTATTAAAAAAATGCCTTGAAAAATTTAGAAATAAATTGAATCACTTAAAATCAGCTTAATTCTTTATCATAACCACTACATTTCAACTTAAAATTTTTCTTAAAAAAAATACTTTAGCTTTTTTCTCTTTACTAAGTACATTTTTAAACAGGTACTTTAATACTTTTATTTACGTAGATTTTTTTTTTATGTGATACTTTTACTTGAGTAACCCTTTGCAGCTGCATTTGTAGTTTTACTTATGTAACAAGTCTAAGTACTTCATCCATCACTTGTTAAACGTATCAACTAAACACTAAAGATAAATTTACAATATTATAGAACAATACAATATTTTAGAATTCAAATCACAAAATGTATCCTTTAAAAACTTTAAAATAATTGTAAAAGCCTCTCAACACAAAATAACTGTATATCTTTACTATATCATGTAATCTTACCCTAGTCCTGATAAAACACAAGATGAAATCAAATGTTATCCAGTTACGCAATTCATTTTTAGTATCGATACCTGTTTAAATGAGTATCGATTCATATCTGATTTTCGATATTTTTGTCAACCAGACTAAAAGACACGATAAAACAGATCATCTTCTTTTTTAAATTTTTGATTTTGTCTCATTAAAAACAAATAAAATGGCTTTAAACATTACGTAACATAAACAACAATGGCTGAATATTGCACAGCCTTAATAATCTTCTTGCGTTATTTTGATTTAATTAGAGCCGTCTCTATGTGATATCAGCTCTTTGATTCCAGTGCAGAATGAGAGTCCATTTTATAGTCAAGATAGCATTTATTATTACATTTATTATTTCCATGATTGCTTAGTTATAATAAATCTGATTATACAACCAAATCACATTGCTTTCTTGTTTGGTAATCAATGGACGAGGGATGAGAGCTGTGTTGACAAAATTTAATGTGTATATTGTTTTTAAGTAAGCATCAAACAATGAGGCGCCGCTCCAAGTTGTTAAATGTGCAGTCAATACACTATAATAAATACGCTGATAAATTCAAAATAAGTAGCAAAAAAGGGTGGCAAATTATATCTTTCCCACCTCTACACTGGACTAAATATAGTAAAATATCTGGACTAAATCTTGAGTTAGTTTCACACAGAGGCAAAGGCAAAGTGAAGCAGCCATTTTGTTTTGTTTATTTTATGTTTTCAGATACTCACACTTGGACGGACGAAGGACTCGGCCCCACGCGGCGGAGTCTGAGGCTGAAGCTGAGACAAAGCAAACAGCACACAGCAGTGTCAGTAAAGCTATAATATTAGTATAATGCATTTTATAGCTGTAGAATATGATGAGGACCTATGATAAAGGTTTACTATGCAACTTTTGTGTCACCTGCTTTTTTTTTTTTTTCATTTGATTGTGACAGAGCATGTTAAGGGACAAACATGACAAAGCATGAATGTAAACACACCAGATTGTAGCCTAAGGTTAATTTCCATCTGTTGTTCCAAAGGGCCGGGGTGACAGGGTGCCAAACAATAAAATATTACACACTCCATTCATTGCACAGTTCTCATCATTGCACAGCCCATAATATTGCACAGTCCAGTCATTGCATAATCCCCATTATTTTGCCCATAAATGCAAATATGTCTCCCCAGAAGATCAATTAAAATCACAAGGCAACTATAAATGAGTACTTGACCATAACCAATTTTCATGGAGATGATATTATTTGGCCATGCATGTTCCACAGCATAGCATTAAACTTATCTATCTCCACGGTGACACGCAGGTAATGGATTCACCAACAGAAAACTTTTATAGTTCACCTTTAAATAGAAAATTTAGCTACAAGATGTCAAACTGAATCAAAAAATAAAAAAGGAAACCATTACTGCACAACTCAAGATGTTCCTTTATTTGATTTATTTATCGTGTGTACATTTTTTTATTTTATTTTTTTGCAATATTGGAGAGATTTTAATTAATTAAGTTGTACTATGACAACATTTGAGTTGTAGAGGGTTGAATAAGTAACTTCTATGGATAATTATTGCTTCATTTTGTAATATAAAATTTATTTTTGCTGGGTTTATCTTGCATTATTACCTTCGCGAAGGAGGTTATGTTTTTGCCGGCGTTTGACTGTTTGTGTGTTTGTTTGTCTGTTTGTTTGTTTGTTTGTCTGTTAGCAACATAACTCAAAAAGTTATGGACCGATTTTGATGAAATTTTCAGGATTTGTTGGAAATGTGAAAAGGAAGAACTGATTTCATTTTGGGGGTGATCCGGAAGAAATCCTGGATTCTGGATCACTTTGAAATTTTAGTTAACATTGTGGTAAATGGGGCCAAAAATTTTGTTTCTCTATATCTCGGTTAATTATTGACCAAACCCCATGAAATTTGACTCAGGGATGGACAATGGGATCCTCTTTCATATTCCAAAGGCTGATCCGGATCTGATCCACAAGACTGATTTTATCGCAATTTATATAAAAAATGGGGGTAGTCCTTGGTGGAGGTCTGCGCTCTCTGAGTGCTTTTCTAGTTGTTACTGTGTCAGTGGAATAAATTAGGTTAAATATTACAGTTTATTGTTATATTGTTTTAATTTTTATGCTTCAAATTTCTTATCATAACAGACCTGTGACTGAGGCCAGTGTTGATAACGAAGGTGAGACAACAATAAAGTCTTTGTGGCGCATGTTTCTACACACATGTAGAAACAGAACTCCCTCTTGAACTTTTGACCTACATATTGAGAAAAACTGTACAGCCACACGTTCATGTATGTTTTAAGACAGTCCATGTGGTTTTGGTTTGACGCTGGGGGAAGGGAGAGAGTGTTATATTTGAGATATGTCTAGTCCATGGGTGAGATCAAAAATAAAAAAGCATAAAGACTTGCTATTAGGGGTCATTTTTAAGCATAATCTTGGTCTTTAAAGCTAGTTTTGTACATTTAAGTAATCTTTAGTATTCATGCTGATATACTAGAAGTACAGTACCAGTCTAAAATCTTATATTACACACAAAAATTGCAAAGATATGAACCAAAAGTACAAAGAAATTACTTGAGATTAATACTGACCCCCAAAAACGATTGTTCCATCTGTCATATATAATAAATCAATATAGAAATTATTGTGACTGGCCTGCTAGAAAGTTTAGACTGGTAACGTGCGTGAAAAGCAGAAGTGAAAGGCAGGCACTTTGTTCTCAGAAATTCAAATCCAAATTAGTCTCGAGAGAGTGTGTGAACAGTTTATGGAGCCATTTTAAACTATAACCTTTTCTAGAAGAGGATCTGAGTGCTGGAGGTTATTGAAACGTGCAAATGCAATAAAACACAACTATAATTATTTTTTGATTATAAAAAACCTCCAGAAACTCAATACGTTTTACACAATATAGTAGCTGACCAACTAGCATAACATTTGATAAAAGTGATTCTTAATGGCAGCTTTGAAGAGGCACAAATGGAGCTTTTGTTAGAGGTTAGGTCAAACACAGACAGCAGCAAAAACTAAATGTTGTTTACCTTTGTGGAAGGGTGTCTGCTGGGCCTGAAGGCGGATCTTCACAACGTCCAGCGGTGTGACTGACAAACAAAACACAAAGAAAAGTGTTACTGAACAACATTATAGATTACAAATTTTGAAGTACGATATATATAGCCAAAGAGAGCCGTATACTGCAATACACAATAATATATATAATATAGCCTACTTTATACACTGACACAAAGCAGGATAATCCCAGTAAGAAATGTGCTAAAACATGTCTTTAAATCTTTTAGCTGAGGTTCAAGTATCAGACAAATAAAGTAAACTTGACTTAAAGTGCAGCAAACTCACTATGTATTCTTACTTGGAGGCTTAAAATATAAGGTTTCTTCCATTTTCATTTTTTATCAACTCTTTTTTACAGCATTTTTACTATAAACAATACACTTATTCAGAATTGCATGTCTTCAGAACAACATTCACATTATTATCCATATTTTGGTAATCTGCCCACTGCCTAAACTACTGCAAACATAATGAATAAACAAGACTAAACTGCACTTTATTTATTCTATTATCATCATTTTAATCGGAACCTGTTTCCAGTTAAATTGGTCTGTAGAAAATTCTAAAACGATCTTACCCATGATGGAGGTGAGGAGGGCTCCAGTGCCAGAGGCCAGCATCTGCTGCACTGGGGAGATGGGAGCTGCAGGTGGAGCCGAGCGGTCTGCCATCTTTACCATCTTCTGCCTGATGTTTCCTTCTGTTCAACCTTCTCCTCCAGCCTCTCCCACCGCCTCCAACCTGGCAACCCCAACAAAACAAGAACATCATCCTCCTGTTTACTTAAACTACCATCAACCTGGCAACATGTCAAAAAACTACCAAAACATCACATCATTTAGGTTCCTTTCTGGCCTGCAGTTTATGGTGGCACTTCTTACATAAAATATAAACTGCACTAGTCACCTCCAACCTGACAACAATAACAACACAGCATCATTCTGCAACACAAAAAAGCAACAACACCCTCCTATCTGCTTAAACTAAATCACCTAAACTGGCAACATGTCAAAACATTACATCATTCAGGTTCCTCTCTGCAATGCATCTGTCGGTAAAGATGAGGTTTAGGGTGTCACCTGACTCACTTCTTACATAAAATATAACCTGCACTACTCACATCCCAACCAGACAACTACACATCAACAACTCACACTAGCACCAACCTGGCAACATGAGAAACACCACAAAAACATCACACATGGGAAAAATCTGAATTGTTGTTCCATCTCTGGGCAAAGCGTCCAGTCTTTCTACAGATCTGACGTGCTTGTAAATTGGCCTAATTTGGTCACTTGCTTCTCTCCATGAAGGTTTACGGCCATACTGTGGAACATTTCAGTTAAAAGCAATAACATCTCCATGGAGACAAGCAAATCGTGAACACTCCAGTTATGTAGTTTAAGCAGTTTTGTGTCACCTTCGTACAACAATTAATCCTGCTAGCCTCCTCCAAACTGGCGACAAAAACACATCACATCAAATACATCCTTCTTCCTGCAACCTGGCAACCTCGACACCTGCAAAAACGTGACATCACTCAGGGGATCTCTCTCTCCAGCTCTGTCATTAAAGGGAAGGGTTAGACTAGATCGTGTCACTTCTGACCTAACACACTTAAGGCTTTGTTAGTAACTTTAGACCAGCACCAGTGTCACCTTAAAACAAGTGTATAGAATAATATACTAATGACATAGTTCAAAAGCTGTTAATTCACCCATGTAATTATAAGTGAAAGCTGCAGTGATGAGGCTGTTTGATGTGCATATGTGAAAACTGATGGAGGGAAAGGCGGAGTTGTGTAAACTGTGTTACATTAGCTTATCTGTAAAGTGCATAAGTCCAATCGCACACACCAGAGGCATATTCTCCTAAACCAGGGCTGGGTACACATGGGTACTGATAAACATTTGAATTGAGGGAGGGAGAAAAAGAAATAGGGCTGGTTGTTAATGATGTTTAAATAAATTCATAAATCATTTGGGACATTGATGAAAGCACCACTATTTTAAACTGCTAAATATGTAGAACCTGTGGGTGAAGCCAGACAGCAATTATTTTTTGTTCCTCAGACTGACCGACCACAGTTATTATTTTTTTTCCTTTTTGTCTAATTAAAACGGATAAAATGTCTGCTAAAGAACATACAGACTTACAATCATTGCCAATTACCAAACTACCAAATTTCTTCCTCTAAAGTCTGAACCCTGCTTCAAACCATATACAATCTGAATAAACTTTTCTTTGGTTTATATTAAATATTTTTGTCAATAATTGTCATCTCAATTTCACAGCATATATAAAATAAACTAAATATACACATGTTGTTCAAATAATACAATATTTGTTCTTGAAAAGGTCACTAAACCTGTCCTGAATTAGAGCATTTACTAAGTCCATGGCTTCTTCAAGCTGCTCAAGCAGTAAGATGCCCTCAAAAACAGATGACTACTTCAGAAAAAGATCATGGTCCTTTTAACCCCAAATAGACATGAATGTTAAGTTTTAAAAATGAATAGAATTTGAAAAAAAAAATCCATAACGCATTGCAATGGAAACTGACTGTAACCGTAAATTATTCAGTTTGCATGATAACAAAAATGCAAATAGGCTTCAGATATTCAAAAGTGAGTTATCTGTTATTAAAGTATAGTATATAGTATATAGTATATAGCATATACTATTATACAATACAGACTAATAACAATTAACATTAAACCGCACAGGAAGTAAAATTAGGAGAAATTATTTGGGTTAGGCATCCTACTTTCTCAATACCAGTACATGTTTTGTTACTGACCAACTAGAAATTTAATACAAGTGAAGCAATTATTTCAAGCTTCAGAAATTATTATAAAACAATTGTTAAATACATTTATATTATTATGCAATTATACAGCCAAAAATGCTGCACAATGCGTGACGTATTGCAATTTTGTGCTGACCTCTCTTGCGTTGCAGCAGCAGGGAGTCTCCACTGCGGCAAACACGTAACAATTACTAAGTTTTGTCAGTTTGCTGTCGTTCACAAATAATTTGATGTTGCGAGCAAAAGACAGAACTGAAACATATGTCACCAGCAACCTTGTCATGGCTACGATTTAAGCTTATATTGCACGGTACACTTTGTACCTTTTGTTAAGTTTCAGATAGCTAAAGATTAAGCGCAAAAATAAATGACAAATTATGAAAGATATATACTTAAATATTGTGCAAATACTGTAAATTAATTGAATTATGGCTTAATTTGGTAGAAAATGTCATCGATCACACTGCAGCAGATTAGCACACGAGGGCTAGCTAGCGTTTTGACATCAAGCGAGCGAATGTTGTTATGCTACTCACCGCTACTTTAGCTTTAGCTGCAGTTCTTCACAAAAAGCTTCCATTTCAAGTCTGAAATGGAGCAAGGCAGCGGGAGTTACACGAAAAAGTCAACTCCCTCTCCGATGCCACAGGTTCCTCGGGTTGTTCATTGTGTTGATAACCCGTAAACATGTTTTTGGATCAGGCTCAAGGGTGCTCGGAGTTAACGCAGATGTGTAAACAGTATGGAGCGGCTAATGCTAATGGAGGAGGCATGGCTGATGATTTATATATCTGCACCAGCTGACAGGTAAGGACCATGTAAGGACAACGGTGATTCTCAGGCGCCCACTGCTGGTGATGGGCCACAAGGGCACGCAAATGTTGGTTATGTAGGTTTCTAAAATTGAATATCCGCAGGAGATGTAAAATAGCTTCTGCATTATGAAGTCACGTGAGAGACTTTGGTTTTGGTTCAATATTCCTGTGCTTTGGGCATAATTTTGATAGTGACATGACTGCACATTAAGGTAAATTAGTCCGGTCAGGCCATAGACTGTGCAAGTACTGTATAATAACTGTATATATACAGTCTAGACTCTATGGGTTAGGCACGTGGATCGCCCCACGTTTTATAAAATAATATCTTATTTGTGTTTTGAGGCATCCGCTTTACATAGTTTAGCTCGTGCGTTCAGTTCGTATTTATTCTGTATACGTGACTTACATGGGAATTTCTCGCAAAACAAAAACAAACGGGGCGAGCTTTAAGTTTGACCAAAGGCTGGACGAACTTTCTTTTGGAGTGAAATCCAATACTTCCCCATGGTAGAAACCCACGGATGATTGCTGTAGTCTCTCTATTAATCCGGTGGGTGTCGCATTTTTTTCCATTTAATTTAAATAAACACGTCACCTACATGATTGATGAATGATTAGAATGATAGGGTGGCGATTATGTTGCATACACTTTAAGTATATTATTGTTCTGTGAAGCCAACCATACAAAAAGTGCCTTGCCAAAGACAACAATAAAATGCAATGCCATTTCATTGAACTTCCTAAATTCTCAGAGACAAACAGAAAATGATATTCTAATATTTTAAATGATCCCCGATCCACACATCTATGGATAATCTATAGAAGTGAATCTTCATTTATCTTACAATGGGGCAATCCCGGGTGCAGACCAAACTGACTGAGGGATGTGTCACCTTTTCAAATGAGTTCAAAGCTAAAACTCTTCCATTAACTGCCATTAATTTACACCTAAAATGAGGGTACAAACATTTTTAAATTAAATTGCAATGCACCTTTTAGACTGTGGCCTGCAATTGGAAAATTACAATGTTGCAACTCAAAGTTAGAGAATAGCAGGATATTACAAAAAAACAGGCAGTTAAAGATAAACTATCACGCCGAAGAAGTAGAGTAAAATGTGAGACACAAAATCGTAAAAATAAAATAAAATAAAATACAATCATGTAATTTAATATCCATTTATACAGACATTTCAGCATGCACTTTCAATAAAATAATTTCTGCAGTGGAATCTCTGCTAAACAAAAGATAAAAAGGTAGTTCTTAACTTGAAAACTACCACTACATGACAAGGTGGAATAGAGCATTATGAGCTATGGAGATGTAGACAGACTAATAATAAAGGATTACTCAAACATACAAATGAAACAAAACACAACTCCAGGTATGTTTTTGAGGAAGTAGCAACAGTCTAACATGGCTTAAAGGTCACAAAGTCAATTCAACGCTAGGTGCTTTGACGTAATCTGATATCAAGAATAAGAATATGCATAACTTTGAATATCTTCCTTGTTTTACAGAAGGGGGCGTGGCTTCAGCACTGTTCCTTTTGGATTTGTCTGCTGCGAAACATTAACACCTGAAGCATCAACGTTGGTCACAGCAGCTCTCTACTCTTCTCCAAGGTAAGAATTTTAGCATTTTCAGCTACAACTATAGACCTGCAACTTCAAAGACCTGATTATTAGCTTGTAGTTAACTTGTTTTGTGAGCTATGGTTCTGTTTTCATTTTAACATGGATACAGGATAGAAAGTGAAAGTAATATTTTTAAGTCTTTGCTTCTAAACATTTTGGCTCAGTTACATTGATATGGCATTTTGCGACTTCAGATTTCTAATGGCTGAAACAAAGAGTCAATCATTCAGCCTTTTAAAGAGGGCATTGGAAGACTGATGCTTCAGATGTCTTGCCCATCAACACAATGCCTGTATGAAACAGTAGGAGCAAAGAGTGAACTACTGTCTGCTGAAAAATAAAAACTTTAACAAAAAATGAAAATAAATCATACAATTCCAGTGTGTAAAATTGTTCATTTAAATAAGTAACTGTAACAACGTTTTGTAATAGTTTTAGACTTAGATTTTATTGATCCACCAGGGAAATTACATGGACGCAGTAGCTCACACATCCCATTATATTACAATAACAAGAGTAAAACAACATAAAAAAAAATGGTAATAATAATTCTAAATAAATGGAAATAAAAAACAGCAAGAGACTGGTGTCAATAGGCATAATTATATAAATGTGTATATGTAAAAAACAGAAATATATTCATATAAATACATTATGTCACAGTTATTTACAAGACCAACCATTTTACTCTAACAATATTAAACAGATATTAAACAATATTAAACAAAATGTAAGTGTACTCTTGTTCTTGTTCAAAACTGCTTAGCAATTAAATAAAGGTTATATTATACTCCATTAATTAAAGTGTTGTATGACTTTGTGGAGGTGGCACAACACTTGCATGAGTTCATGGTAATAGAAAGTTTAAACCAGGCTTCAGAATATTCTCCATGGAGACCGAAGTTTGCCAGACTGGGGAAGTTTTAGACAAAAAAAGCAACAACATTTCTATTGAAACAAGAAGTGAGACTCTCCTCCACATTAAAGTTTATGGCTTGTAAATAAGGGTTTGTGGCTTGTCGAAGTGTTCAGTGGAATAGAAACAATCAATAAAAATCATTGCTTAATTCTATTTTTCCTAACACGCAGTGGCTTAAAATATATGTGATAAAATTACTCAAATTTATATTATTACAATTAAATAGGACTGAATCACTTGCAACAGTTAAAATTAACAGTTAAAATGAATTAACATACACACCCTACATATTTAGGCAGAGCTCTTTTCACAAACAGAAAATACTCCACCTTGTGATGTCATGTGGTAATACAGGAAGTGCTCCACTGTGTTTTTAAACCCCTACACCTTCACTAGAATCATTTGGATGATTTCAGTCTTGGAATTGACAGTCTTTACTGGACAAAAGATAAAGGGTAGATGCTAACTTGCAAACTACCACTTGGTACAAGGTGCAATGGAGCATTTTGAGCTTTAGGGACGCAGACCGAGTAATAATAAAAAGGATTACTCAAACATGTCTGAATGAAACAAAACGCAACTCCAAGTCTGTTTTTGAGGAAGTAACAACATTATAACAAGTTCACAAGAGTTAATTTACTGTAAAACATATAACACATAATAATGAACCTTTAAAAAGAATGCTGTGATGTCACCTGAAACTGCAATGGTTTTGAAACGGAGGTATGAAGTTTATTTGATTATCACGAGGATGGATAATACCAGGAAGTCCATCAGGCAGAGTTTTGGTGATAAAAAATTTCCAATAGAGAAAAATAATAATAAATGGTTAGATACTGATTTTAGAGCTATAGGTGGATGAGAGTGCAAATCCAGCTCCAACAGATGAATGCTGTCATTGCGTCCTTGGGCAAAACACTTAAACCACATTGTCCCCTGTGTTTTTGTATACTGATGTATGAATGTGTGTGAATGCATGTAGCAGCAGTTCTCAAATGATGGGTCAAACGCAGGGAGATAATTTTTTAGGGTCTATATAAAGTCTGCGCACGCAAAATGGTCAAATATGTATCAACAAATTGGCCTGGTACTACTTCCTTTAAGTACTTTCACTAACCAAACCCAAGATCCCCTTCATAAACTCTACTACTCATCACTAGTTGACTGCACGATCATGGAAGTAGGAACTTAAAATCATACGTCAGAATATTCTCCATGTAGACAGAGTTTGCAGCTGCAGACAATTTTAGCCAAAGGAACAACTTCTGTGAAAACAAGAACTTGAGACTCTCTTCCTCATTAAATAAGAGTCAGGTTTGTGGAGATCTTTTGTGAAGTTTTCAGTGGAATATAAAAAACTATTTAAAAAAATCATTGCTTAATTCTGTTTTTACTAAAAGTTCACATACAATGGCTTTAAATATATGTGATAAACTTACTTGTAAAATTGTGAAATCGAGGACAGGTGTACTCAATGGACCTCACCTCTTTTACCTGTTTGTATTGTATTGCAGATGCTGAGGTGGGTTGTGACCTGTTTCGTGGCTCTTCTCGTGTGTGGGGTCTGGGCTGACGAGTGTCCAAGTGGTGGTCACTGTGGAGAGGGTCAAACCTGCTGCAAACACCCAACCAACGGATACGAGTGCTGCCCTTTTGATAAGGTACCAACATACGCATATTATATCAACATGAACCACAGACTGTATATATAAATGAACATACTGTAGCTATCATGCCAGCTGCTGCGTTCTAAATATGAAGTGAGTATGGGGGCACTTCCGGCTCCATCGACTCCTTTTACACTGAAAAACTGTCACCCCTCTCTCTGTAACTACTACTTTGAGCATCTTCATTTTGGTCATAAAATATTCATATTAACCTGCTCTACATGATCCTGGAGTTTTTATTTTGCTATTTTGTTCATTTTTGTTCACTATATACAATCTATGACACAAACACATATAAGAGTTGACAGTTTTCAGATTGTAATATGAGCTGATGTCATACTTTCAGATGGCGGCAAGAGACATATTTCCCTACTGATTACATTGTACTTTGCCATGAGAAATTCACATTAAACTTGATAGTTTCAATTTATTTATACATTTTTATTAATGAATTTATTTATTTATTACAAAATTACAAAAATACACAGTAAAGACTATTAAGCATAATTTAACAAATACATTGTGTAAATGGGACACCCCTGAAGCTGGCCTTGACCTATAAATGGGGCCCAAAGCAATTAAAATACAGACAATATATTTTGCAAATTATCTACCTGTTTAATTCATTATTAAAACACCTTTCCTATTACTACAAGAGACCAAGATACAGATGTTTACATTCAACTCTCTTATGATTTTACACGCAAGTTAACAAGATATTAAATAATTAAATCTATTAATGATTAGACCCTAAACTTCACTGTATTACAACAAATAATATTAATATCACCTGTCCAGATCTCTGTTAAAGGGTCCATATCACTCGATTTTCTGATCTATGTTATAATGTTGTTTCCTTATCAAAAACATACCCAGAGTCATGTTTTGTTTCATTCACACATATTTAACACAATAGTTCTTCTCACAAACATAAAACACTCTGTCCACCTTGTGATGTCATGTGGTGATACAGGAAGTGTTCCACTCAAAAAATAAATAAATGATTAAATTAAATAATAACTGTGCCACCAGAGAAACACTGGATACATTGTAGGTTTAGAATTGAAATATGTCCACTGAACTACTCGCAACTTCAAATATGTGTAGATAAATTGCCCTGGTACTTCTTCCTTTATGGTTTTACAGTAGTATTACTAACCAAACATACCAAAGATAGGCTTCATAAACTCTGCTACTCAACACTAGTACACTTGACTGCTTTATGGGCTTACATAGATATAAGTACAAATTTCTTGATAAGTATTTTACTAGTCAAATTCCTCTCCTCCATTTCCTATAGGCTGAATGTTGCGGAGATCACGTGCACTGCTGTCCCACTGGAATGACGTGTGAAAAGGACCAGTCCAAATGTGTGAACGCCTCTCTGTCTGTGCCGTGGGCTGAAAGGACTTCTACCTGGCAACCTGGACTTTCCAATGTAAGGATTTAACTAATATATAGTTACTATGTAACTTAAGTGGTAGAGGGTCTGCCAACTGATTGTCATTGCTTTGCCGAGAAAGCTTCACAGTATGACATTAATTTATCTATCTCCATGAAAACAAGCAAGTGACACAGCAGGTCAGATTTACAGGTCAGATCTGTGGAGAGGCAACCCCGCTTACAGTAAGAATGCAAGTTTTCAAGGTATAAGCAATAAAAACAATAAATGACTGCTAGATGTTTAATGTCATGTGCAATTGCGACAAGTAGGTGGCAGACCCTGCCATAAAAGTTACATAGTGCTTGTTTCAGAAATCCATGCTCCCACATGACAATTCTCCATAAATATACAAAAACATGATACTTCACAAACCTGATGCGATGTGCAGTAGTTTCATTAGCAGGAAAGAGAAATGTATAAAACATGATAATACGTTGTTTTTGACAAATATATCATTTTCAAAAAGTAACATGGTGATCTAAATATGCCGTGTGTTAGTATAATACCCCACAGAAGTAAAATACCCTCTCTTTAATCTCTGAGAACACTAACCTCAACATGTTTTTAGACAATCACAAGACTTTGTATCAAACCATAGCTCTCAACTCCAAACCTTTAATTTAATCCTTCATTTAAACTGATCTGTGGGAACCAGTTCTTTTAGTTTCCAGTATGATATGAGGATGCTAGTATCGAAAAGCAGTTTTACCAGTTCCTGTGCCAACACTTATGATTATTACTGGTATTAAAGTAGAAGGAACTACATTTGCTTTTGTCACTGCTCCTACTGCTTTAACTACCTAAAATACTACTATTGCTACTACCACAAGTGCTGTTTTTTTAGTTACTATCTAAGGCATAACAGTAGACAAAATAGTACTGAAAGCCATCTTATTATACAGAAATACAGTATAAAGAGCCGTTGCATAGATAAAGAACCATTGCACAGATAACTCCTGTAGCCACAATCAGGGGTGTATTGAGGGTGGTACGTGGGGGTACGTCCACCCACTTCCCCCAACGTGAGATTAAAAAAAAATAACAAATATAAAATAGCCTACAATTTAAATGTTAAACTGGATCTACTGGCAGTGGTTAAAACTACCTGCATAGGCTCATGATATCTATAGTACTGTCCTATAGTGACCTGCCACATGAGGGTCCAGGACTGAACCAGGACTGAACCAAGATTAAAACAGGTCTAAACAAGGACAAAACCAGAACTAAACCAGAACTAAACCAGAACTGCGTGTCCAAGATTAGTCCTTATCTTATTCAGACCTGTTGACTGTCCAATCAACAGGTCTGAATAAGGTGAAATTGTCGTACGCCTGCTAGAAGGCCCTGGTGACACCAAGTCAAAATCTGATAGGTTGAAGCAACAGTTTCATCGATATTTATTTTGTGTTCAAGGGCCTGCATAATAGATTGTGAAGGCCTCTGGCAGTCTTTTTTGATTTTGACCCTGCCTGGCAACAAGTGATGACTAAAATGTGATTGGTCAAATGCTTTAATATGAAAACACATGTCTGGAAGCAGCGCAGCCATTGGAGAAGCTCTGAAAGGAAGTGGACAGACCATTTGGAATTATAAAAAAATATATCATTAACATCAGTCTGTGATTCAGATATTTTTTGCAGGCCCTGATGGCTCACCACTGAATAAATGTAAGATAGAGCTGTTTCATACTGTGAAACATTCCAGGCAGAGAAATGACACAAAGAAACAAGCAGGTGACGGAAAATATGTGGGAAAATGTGGAAATATGTGGGAAACACAATAACCCTGACCAGTACATAGAGTATTTCAGATCATATGAGTTGTACATTAGTAATTATTAATACTACTGCTTGCTCCTATGGATATACTGCTATTTAGGGTATTGCAACTAATCTGGCAGTAGGAGGATGTAGTTTTAGAGAAAGTCATTTTGAAAGCTTTTTTTTTTTTTTATATATATATATAAGAGATTCTTGTTACCTCTCACTACCTCTAATACTTTCAACCATTATAACACACACACTATAATAGTATTGATTTTTTTAAAAATGCATTTCTGGGTTGTGCCAGCTCCACACTGTCAGTTTAGTCCTTATAATCTTGGCTTACATCATGAGATGTATAGTACTAGTGTAGACTCGACTGAGCCCAGACTGTGACCAGACTAGACTGGACTAGACTGGAATACATAATACTCTCACAATGCCTTGAAGGTCCTAGTGCTGTTGGTCAATAAAGTTCTCATCAAACTATTTTTTATGTATGTTTCAATAAAGCATTTATAATATGCTTACTTTATGCTTTAATTATGCAAAATTCCCCTTATCATTTACCCTCTCGAAGTTGTATTTGTTGTGATTTGTGCATGTTTGAACAATCTTAAATCACTCATTGCGATCAACCCTCATTTTCACCGCTACCAGCATACACTCACTGTACTTACTTCTTTCTCCAATTTAGTGTTCTTAATCAGTTCAGCAGCATTGTGTGTGTGTGTGTGGGGGGGGGGGGGCTACAGCATGTGGCACTAAGATATTATGATGTTTACGGCGACTCAGCTTCCATTGGGCAATGCAGTTTTCTAACCCTGAAATCAGTGGACTTGTCTTTTATTAATTTGTTTTAAACGAGTATTGCAATTTGATTATAGCATAATGGTAGAGTGTCATAGATTATAACATGATAATAATATAACAGACACAAGCACAATATTTCTTCTTTAAAGGCATGTAGTCCATCCACTATTGCTCTATTCTATTCTCTCTGCGTTTTCTAATATCTGCCGTTTCACAGTCTTTCAGAATGATCAAGTCGTACATCGGAGAGGATGCTGACAACATCTGTCCTGACCAATCACGGTGCCCTGCTGAGTTTTCCTGTCTGAGGGCTTTGACGAAATATGCGTGCTGTCCACTGGCTCAGGTAATCCAACACAATGAAGACTACATAACCATTTACAGTTGTAGTAGAAGTAGTAGTAGAGGAGGTAGAGTGAATATAGGGGCAGAAGGATGCTGAGGTTAGAAGTTAGTTATCTGGAAGACCAAAAATGGCATATATGGATGTAGTGAAAGGAGAAATTAGTTGTTGACTGCTTTGCTCCATAATCAGATGCTTGCTGGTTGAATTCTCACCCAAAGAGCACTGTTCTTGAGCAAGATACTTATTAGAAAACAGGATTGCCCACAGCTTGTATCCATGTACTAGTATATGCTATTCCTTTGCCTGTAAGTAGTATGGCATTAAAATTAAAACAGGCATTCATACATTGAGTGGGCTTGCCTCGCTACAGAGCCGATCTGTCACTTATTCTGGCAGTGTCCCCTGCTCATTGCCATGGAGATAGAAAAGTTAAATGTCATATTATGGAACATTTCTGAGAATAAGAAGTAGTTAAATTCAGACAGATACACTACAATTGTTTTGTTCATGCATATTTCTCATATTTCTCTGACATAACATTACAGAGTTGGGGTGGAGCACTTCACTGTGTCAGAGAGAAAGTTAAACATTCAGGAGCTCATCAGTTATTAGAAGACATTAATCTATTTCTGTTATATTTTAAAGTTATTCAAGCCAAACCAGTAACCACTTTTGTGACAACTGCAGTTTTCTAGGTCCATTATGAGAAGTGACCCGTCAGCTTCACTTCTCCATTATTTTATGTTAATCTTTAAACTAGACTTTCAGGTTTTCGGTGGCTGGTCACTTCCTGCAGTCTTAATCTCACCTTGTGTTTTAAATCATGATAAGAGTCCGGTACTTTTTATGTACTTTTTTTTGTTTTCTTTTGTGCTTTAGGGAATTCCCTGCTCCGATGGAAAGCACTGCTGTCCTGAGGGTCATAGCTGCAGTGAAGACAGCCGCTCCTGTATCAAGAAAGGTGATACTTTTAACAACAAAACATATCTTGAAAATAAGTACACGCTATTATAGCATCTAAAATTTACAAGTAGATCAAAATTACTCTGTGTGTGTGTGTGACTGGGAGTATGCATGAAATAAACCTGCCAACCAAGTTTGGCTTTTTTTCTAACTAACAAGGTGTGTGCAGAGGTGAGCCCACTCACAATATAAATGGGTAGGCATAGACATACATTAGGTTTGTAATGTGTGTTTTCACAATAAAAATACCTTACTAGGCTAAATGCACGGTAGTTAAGTTTACTGCGATGCTCTGGAACATTTAAGGCAGTTAGTTTTCATATATCATAACAAATTGTCTATTTATGAAAAGACTATTTTGTGTTATTATTATTTTTTATCTGACTGATTTTTGTTTCAGCTGAGTCCCCTGCCGTCCTGTGCAGTGATGGAGTCTCTGAGTGTCCGGCTGAGTCCAGCTGCTGTGAGGGGTCTGACGGAGAGTTTGGCTGCTGCCCCATGACTCGGGTACCTGTGTTATGTTTTTTATTTATTTGTATTCTTGTTTTTTTCTTTTTCTTTATTTTATTTTATTTTTTATTTACTTATTTATTTATTTATTTATTTTTGCATTTTAATTGCTATTTAGTGTATTTATATATATTTTTTTTTACAAAATCTAAAACTTCATTATGCCATATTCACAGATGTGCAGGAGTAGACATATATATCAAAGGTGCATTATGTAACTTTCATGGTGTGTCTGCCACTTGCAGTCTCTATGGAGATGTTATTGCTTTGCCTGCAATGTTCTGCTGTAAGGCATTAAACTTCTCTATTTCCGTGGAGACAAGCAGGTACCAGGTGACTCCACCAGACCAAGTTACAGGTCAAATCTGTGTAGAGGAGTGCCCCCTCACAATAAGAATGCATGTTTTTTAAGGTATTTTTGAACAATAAAAACACTTGTAAATACATGAATATAGATGGATAGGTTTAATCCAATACTGTGCAACATTCATAGGCAAAGTAATAGTATAAGCAAGTGGCATACCCTCCACTGGAAAAGTTACACAGTGCATCTTTAAGAATCAAACGTTTTTAAAGTCTTCAAATCCAAAACTATTGCACACACTGTATTACTTGATTATCTTTTATCACTCACTAAACAATATCTCTCCATTGTCTTACCAGGCTGTGTGCTGTGATGACAAGACCCACTGCTGCCCAGAAGGAAGCCTGTGCGATCTCCAAAACTCAAAGTGCGTATCCGTGACAACCAAAAAGGAGCTGCCTATGTGGGCCAAGTTCCCAGCCCGGAGAAGAGCCGAGTGGGAGAACCAGAAAGGTGGCATTCAAAACATGTTACCACATTTGCCAAACTAAGCTACTTCCTCCTGAGTTTAACTGGTCTGTTTGTTTGTCTGTTTTAGAAGAGCAGCATGTGAATTCAGAGACTTCAGCTGACAAAAAGCAGGACAAATTTGACTTTCTGAACACAGGTACAAATTGCAATACAGTTCTACACGATTACAGCCTACTTAAGTACACCTATTAGGCAAAATCAAATTTTTAGAGCTGTTACTCTTCTTTAATCTCTTATTTTCAAGACACTATATTGCTAATCAGTTCTCATTTTCATCACCACCGGTACTTGCCCACTGCTTTGTACATACTAGTATTTTGTTCTTCAGTTTTATTTTCTTGATACAAGTAGGATTTGGCAGGTTCACCTAGTAATTTTGGCACAAATGAAAAAAAAAGTTTGCAGCTTGTTAGCATGATGCGCAGCTATCCATAGGAGGGTCTATGTTGTGATGACTTTTATGTGACATCATCTCCCACTGAGCATCACAGTTTTCTAACAAGTCAGCGGATTTGTTTTTTTTTCAATGTTTAAAATGTGCAAATTATAACACAATGATCCACAGATGTCATAGATTATAACTATAGCAGACACAAGCACAATATGTTTTCTTTAATGTATCATTTCTATAGCAGGTTTTAAGAGCCAAACAGTTTTGTTTTTTCTAATTTATGTAGTCTATCCTTTGAAAATAACAGATTTGTGCATTGCTGAATATTATATCCTTTACAATTACATTAACTTTAAATCATAAATCAGATGTTATGTCTCAACAGTTGCTTCTTCAGTTACTCAGTTGCTTGACTAGTAGTTTCTCCCTAATTTCTTGAACTGCCACTTTGTACTCCTACTTGAGTAACATTACAGGCAGCAAATGTGGCAGAAGATCTTCTTGAGGAAATTCTCGATCATTAAAGTATCTCTCTCTCTTTGTCTATGGCTTGGTCCTAAAACAATAACTCTGAAGAATTGTTGTGTCATAATTTATCTGCAGGTTTAAGATCTGTTTCCTTGATCTGATAGTAACTCATGCCACAGTTGGTCTTATGATTTGCTGATTAAGTAATACTTATCCTGCAACATGCATCCTTTTCACAGTGAATAAACAGGTGTGGTAAGTATCTTCTCTGTAATAATAGTAGTAATAATATGCCTCTTTGTTTTCCAGTGAGTGCGGTGAGCCGGGGAAACCCAGCTTGTAATGTTTCATGTGATTCTCAGTCCTTTTGCCACGATCAAAACACCTGCTGCTCAGACGGACATGGTGGATGGAACTGCTGTCCAGTTCCCAATGTAAATAATATGCATTTATGTATAGTTTTAATGTAAAAGATTTAAAGCTATTGTGTTTATCATTGATTTTATTTTCACACTGAACAATTCTGTTAAATTTTTTGAGGCAAAAGTTTCATTTTAACATTTATAAGTATGATATGATGCAAAATAGACTCTTCTGAGCTTTTAGACGTGTTGTAATGTTGTGTTTTGTTTCATTCACACATGTCTGTCAACATCTCGAAATTCAGAATGCTCTGCTCCACCTTGTGATGTCATGAAGCAGTAGTTCAGTAGAGATTGGCAATTCCAAGGCTGATATTACACAAATGATTCATAAAAACAATTCTTAAAAACACAGTGGTGACTGTTATCTGTCGTTGGTACAATTTATTTTTGTATTATTACTCTGTAAATTGTTCATTTAACCAACAGACAGAAAATCGAAAAGTGATCAATAATATTTAATACAGATAGGAGACAGCTGAAATTATCAGGTCTAAGATTTATGAATTTACCTTTTGGATATTTTATGGCACAATGTTCTTAATAGGGAAATCTGCCCCCTCTTGCCCCCATTCTAGAATCTGAAAAGCACCAATAACTGAAAAGCAGATTAACCAACATTGTTTGTTCTCACAGGCGGTGTGCTGTGGAAATCATTATCACTGCTGTCCTCCTGGGTACAAATGTGACCTGGGCCATGTCCGGTGTCTGAGCGACACAGGCTCCACTCCACTCCTGAAACCCCAACAAACCTGCACCCCCTCCCCAGGCCCCAACTCCGCCCCTCAAGTGGAGAGCCAAACCACTGCACCAGGGCAGGGAGAGCAGGCAGAGAGCAAGGAAGAGGAGGATGATGAAGAGGAGGAGGAGGAGGAAGAAGAAGATGATGAAGAGGGGAGAGAGCACTGTAGCAAACGCCACGCCTGCCCCAGAAACTCCACCTGTTGTCGCTTGGGTCACCGCCGATGGGGCTGCTGTCCACTGCCCAAGGTGAGTCCTGCTCTAAATACATCCTCACTCATATGTAGTCATTCACAGCAGAGCACAGTCATTTTACACTCACTTTGTCGGCCTATAAAAGTACTAAATCAGAACTAAACCAACTGGACCAGGAAAAAGGTATGATATACAAACCAAAATTTAACCAAGGTTTTAAAAGTTAAGGGAATAAACCATGATTAAACCTGGACTAAACCAAGTCTTACCCAGAAAGAGAGACAAACCACAGACTGCATAAAGAAGTGACGTATGTAATGCGCCGCTAACGGGCCTAATTGGTATACAGTGTTGGGAAGGTTACTTTTAAAATGTATTCCCCTACAGATTACATACCTCAAAATGTAGATTGTAATGTAATCCATTAAATTACTTAAAGTGAGTTGCGTAATCTGAATACTTTGGATTACTTGGTTTGTTGTAGAGAAGCAAAGACGAGGATACTTAACCTTATTAAAAATATTATTGATAGAAGAGGAGGAGACATGTCCGCGCAGCATGGTTTAGTGCTGTTAAATCCTGTTAAATCCTGTTTTAGTCCTGGTTTAGTCCTGTTTTAGTCCCTGTTTAGATCTAGTTTAGTCCTAGTTTTAGTCCTGGTTTAGTCCTGGTTTAGACCTGGTTTAGATCTAGTTTAGATCTGGTTTTAGTCCTGGTTTAGTCCTGGTTTAGATCTAGTTTAGCTCTAGTTTAGACCTGGTTTTAGTCCTGGTTTAGATCTAGTTTTTAGTTTTAGTCCTGGTTTTAGTCCTGGTTTAGATCTAGTTTACCTGGTTTAGTCCTGGTTTAGTCTGTTTAGATCTGTTTAGTTTTAGTCCTGGTTTAGTCCTGGTTTAGATCTAGTTTAGCTCTAGTTTAGACCTGGTTTTAATCCTGGTTTAGATCTAGTTTAGATCTAGTTTTAGTCCTGGTTTTAGTCCTGGTTTAGATCTAGATTAGACCTGGTTTTAGTCCTGGTTTAGTCCTGGTTTAGATCTAGTTTAGACCTGGTTTTAGTCCTGGTTTAGTCCTGGTTTAGACCTGGTTTAGACCTGGTTTTAGTCCTGGTTTAGATCTAGTTTAGACCTGGTTTTAGTCCTGGTTTAGATCTGGTTTTACTCCTGGTTTAGACCTGGTTTAATTTCCAGCAATGAGTGGAATTATCGGAAAAAACAAAAAAAAGTAAATAAAAATAAAAAATAATGGGAAAACAGGAAAATACTGCCGTGTAATCCACTTATTTTAACAAAGTAAATGTAATCCAATTACCACTCACTGAAACAGTAACTGTAACTGAATACAATTAAATACTCATAATTTGTACTCTGATTATGTAACTCCGGTACATGTAATCTGTTACTCCCCGACACTGCTGGTATATTAAGCTTTTCCCAAATCCTGTAGGAAGAAGGGCAATAACATCTTTCCCCTTGATGAAATTCCCCAAACATTCTCTTTGTTCCGACTTTAAATCCTCAATCTCGAGAATACACAGAATGTATGGCACTCCGCTGATTGGCCAGTGCCCGACCTCGCACTTTTGGGGTTTTTGCGAACCGTCTGGTCTAGTGTATTCTGATTTCTGACCTAGTCATTGGAGAGAAACGAAATTGAGTGGAGGCACTAGGTGGCACCAGCCTGGCTAGAGTATTATAGCAATCAAAGAGCCAATCTGGCTGTTGAAGGTGATGCTGATTTTCTGTTATTAAGGTTCAAATCTTGTTTTACTGACAAATATAAATAGTGAAATAAACCCCAGAATCATGTAGAGCAGGCTAATACAAAGATTTTAAGACCACAATGAGGAGCCTGACAGCAGCAGTTACAGAGAGAGGAGTGGCATTTTGTCAACACAAAATGAATTGGAGTTGATGGAGCTGAAAGCATGCCATGCTCACTTCCTATTTGGAGCGTGGCGCCTAGCAGGTTAGCTATGTCCATTTATACAGTCATGATACAAACAAAGGACTGGACCCATTCTTGTTTATTTCTAATGTAGACTTGCTTGGACTTGGTTTTGTTTTATTTCTTTCTTTAGTCATAGTCTAGTCCAGGTTTAGTACCATTTTTGATACAGTGTGGGTATAAGTCAAAATTAATTGAAAATTATTTTACATTATTTTACCGGTAATGAGTAAATATTGAACCATATCTCTCTTATGCTTCAGGCTGTTTGCTGCCGTGATGGAAAACACTGCTGTCCTCACCATTACCTGTGTCACCACGTCAACAAATCTTGTGCCAAAAACGGAGTGGAGATCCCCTGGTACACCAAGCTGCCCACCATAACCAAACCAGCATCACCGGTCACAGGTACACACTAGGGCTGCCCCACACACCAAATGATACTAAATGTATGAGACAAGACATTCTCTTTCAGATTTTAAAATTTGGAAGTACTGCTGCTTGTCTCCATAGTGATTTGTGCTTGTTTAGAATTTAATATTATCCTTTATATTTTTCACTTTGTTATTATAATATATTGTGATTCATGAGCTACTGTGTCCAAATTATTTCCCTTGTGTATCAGTAAAGTTTGCCTCAGTCTAATGTTCCACATTATGGCATTAAATTTATCTGTCACCATGAATATAAGTAGGTGATGGCAACCACAGACTGTATATAAATGCACATACAGTATGATGCCAACAGGCCAGGACACAGGTCAGATCTGTGGAGAAATGAGTTTGCTCACACTAAGAATGCACATTTTATTGTATTTTCAACCAATAAAAACACCTGTAATTGAATAAATACTTGATACATTAGATATGTTTAATGCCATACTGGAACATTCCAGGCAAAGCTATAACAACTCCATGAAGACGAGCATCAGCAAGTTACATTTATTGCAACTTTTTTTTTATCTTATATCTTATATAGTTTTAGTAGAGAAAACAAAAAGTATAATTTGTCATACCAGTTTATTGCTAATATTGTTTTTTTAGCCTATGAGATTATATAATTCATTTATAACTTAATATTTAAATTTCTTCTCAGATAAAGTTTCCAGTCTGAAGGTGGAGGTCTCTAATACGACGTGTGATAAAAGCTTTGCCTGTGATGATGACGCCACCTGCTGCTCAGACGGAAAGGGAAGCTGGCTCTGCTGTCCTGCTCCAAAAGTGAGTTCATATTATTATCCATATTTATTTTATTTTGACACATCAGGAAAGAGGAGATCCAAATTTATACTGACCAATTTTCAATATTTTTTAAAAATTATTGCTTATATTATTTATGGCCACTGGGCTCACATCTCCTCAGTCTTTATTGGCCTATATAATGTTGTAATGTCCTCTGAATCCCAGTAATGTTGTTTTTTCTTAAAGGCGGTGTGCTGTGATGATCATATGCACTGTTGTCCACACGGGACCACCTGTGATCTAAAAGAGCAGATGTGTGTGAGCGACTCAGACTCAACTGTACCAACTACACCCATGGCCCCCACTACTACGGCTGCTCCCTTCCCTATTTCCACTACAGAGCCCGTCTGGACCACCCAACCAAGCCAAATTGAGGAGGACGAGAGTGAGTGAAGTCAATAATGCCTGTTTGAATTGAGATTCACTGGTGATCAGACTCACATTTTCATAAATTACTGGAGAAGTGTGTATTCTGGATTCTAGGAAAATGTACAAGGTTTGTCAAAAACCAGTCAAGACTATTTTACTCTATTGACACATGAAGCCTGGCTCTGTATTTTGGGTCATGTGTGAACAAAGCCAGATGTGATTTCAAGACCTAACATAATTACTGAAAATATATTGCCAGACCAGCCAGTCCCTTCTACATTCTATTAAAATTCAGAACGGTCCAGAGCCGAATAATAGAACGTGAAAATCCTCTGTCCAAACTTGAGAAGATCAGACCACAGACGTTAATTTGTAGGACATATCTCTTAAATGCAGAAAACATCTCCTCTTGAAAATTCTTGTGTCATTCACAACAAAATATATAATTTATTTTACCTGAGATAAATAAGAGTTTGGTTCTTCACAAAAATATGTTTGCTACTCAGTCCTATATGTTATTTTATTTATTTTTCTTTGTAAGCAACCGTGTTTGTTTTTGACATTCTATATAATTTATCATACCATTGTATTGTTTCTTTGTAGGGTAGGGGGTTATATGATTTATTTTTAACATAAAATTCAATTTTCTTCTCAATTAAAGTTTTCAGTCTGAAGGAGGAGGTCTCTAATGTGACGTGTGATAAAACCTCTTACTGTCCTGATGACACCACCTGCTGCTTGAACGTAGAGGGAAGCTGGAGCTGCTGTCCCATTCCAGAAGTGAGTTTATATTATTATCCATATTTATTTTATGGTGACACATCAGGAAAGAGAACATCCAAATTTATAATAGCACATTTTATACAGTAAAAATATCCATGGGGCTGTGAGGTTAAATGAAGGGTCTGCTCTGTCTGAGTCTTTTAATCTGTGTTCTTTAATCTGAGATGTGGTGGTGCTAAAGTATAGATCTGCAGACATGCTTTTAAATAGGTGTGATTCTTGTTTTATTTAACATTTTGCCCATGTCCTCGATGTAGCTGATTTTTAATTTAAAATCATAAAAACTGAACTATTTAATTTTTCAACTGTTTGTGGCAGTCCATATTTATTCTTTACTTTTCTTGCATTCTAACGACATGATGAGTTCATAAGCGCTTTTCATTATTTTCAGAGCCCATAGTACAGGTTAGGCATCACGGTAATGCTAGCAACAACTAGTATGCTAACAGTACACAAACTTTACTTCCTGGTTCACAGATGATTACCGTAAAATGGTTTATAATTCATCTGTGCTGTTGTTATCTGATTAAATGTTATGTCAGTGGTTGTTTAATGTGATTAAGCTGAGAAACTGATAATTAAACCATAAACCAGGTCAAAACATCTGTATTTTGACACTAAAAGACTAATTCTATAGTTAAATTTGGCTTTAATGGATAGACTATAATATTATGAATAATAATTTGATTATTTGTATCTGTATTAAATATCCTATGTTACACAAAATTGTGATCTTTAGGTCTTGTTAGAATGTTGTTGCCTCCTCACAAACACAAATAGAGTTGTGTTTTTTTCATTCACACATGTTTGAGTAATTCTTAATTATTAGTCTGTTTACATCTCCAAAGCTCAAAATGCTCTGTTCCACCTTGTGATGTCACGAAATGGTAGTTTTCAAGTTAACAGTTACCTTTTACCTTTTGTTCAGGAGATATTGCCAATTACAGGGCTGAAATTATCCAAATGATTCTAGTGAAGGTGTATGAAGTTTAGAAACACAGCGGAACACTTCCTGTATTACCACATGACATAACAAGGTGGAACAGAGTGTTTTCTGTTTGAGTAAAGAACTCAGCATAAACGCGCAAGATTTGTGTGTTAAACATGTGTGAATGAAACAAAACACAACTCCAGGTCTGTTTGTGATGAGGGAACAATATTATATCATAGATCAGAAAATAGCATAACATGAACCCTTTAAATATTTTTTACCTTTATAATGTTGTAATGTCCTCTGAAACACAGTAATGTTGTTTTTCTTAAAGGCGGTGTGCTGTGAGGATCATATACACTGTTGTCCACACGGGACCACCTGTGATCTAAAAGAGCAGATGTGTGTGAGCGACTCAGACTCAACTGTACCAACTACACCCATGGCCCCCACAACTACGGCTGCTCCCTTCCCTATTTCCACTACAGAGCCCGTCTGGACCACCCAACCAAGCCAAACCGAGGAGGACGAGAGTGAGGAAGAGGAGGAGAAGGAGGAGCAGTGTGATGATGAAGATATGGTTAGCTGTGATCACAAAACTAAATGCCCCAGATGCTCCACCTGCTGCCGCCTAGGCCATGGCTGGGGCTGCTGTCCAGTGCCACATGTAAGTACTCTCTAGACAAGTTTATAATTACTATAATTATTTCATTATTTAAAGCCCCACCATGTAACTTTTTAGCCAGGAGATGTATGTGTTTTTTAATTGTTTTTTTTGTTTGTTTATATAACCTGTCAATATAGTGAGAAGCTGAAGAATTGCATGTGGATTTTATTAAAGCAGACATATTCTGCAGACTCAACTTTTTAAAGCTTATAACCATATTATAATTGTTTCCCCTTCTCATTTACTTTCCTGTAGTTGTTTTTGGAGTGATTCATGCATGTCTTTATTCTCCTGTATTCAAGAAGTCATTGCTTTGATTGACTCTAGTTTTCACTGTCATCGATATACACCTATCGATCTGTTCTACAATTTTATTTTCTACATTGGTAGTACGCATAGGATTCTGCAGTGTTGTGTAGTCATTTTTACGCAAATCTGCAGCTATCCATTCAAACCCGGAAAACAGCGGACTTGTTTCTTTTATTTATTCGCTTTAGATCAGTATTGAGATTTAAAATGTCCCAAATATAATGCCATGAGTGTCATTAATTATAACTTAAAGAGCCGATATTACGTTATTTTCTGATCTTATGTTTTAATATTGTTCCCTTGTCACAAACTCATCATAAACATATCTGGAGTTCTGTTTTGTTTCATTCACACATGTTAAACACACAAATTTTGCATATTTAGGCTGAGTTCTTCTCTCAAACAGAAAACCTTGTGATGTCGTGGTAAAACAAGAAGTGCTCCACTGTGTTTTCAAAAGCCATGTACCTTCACTAGAATCATTTGAATGATTTCAGCCCTGAAAGTGTTACAGTTTTATTCAAACATGTGTGAATGAAACAAAACACAACTCCATGTATGTTTTTGATAAGGCAACAGCATTGTAACATGGCTTTAAGCTCAGAAGTGTTCATTTTGTGTGATATAGGACCTCTAATAGCAGACAAAAGCATCATATGTCTTTTTTAAGGCCTAGATTTGACCCCCTCTGTCCCTTCAGGCTGTGTGCTGCTCCGATGGGACTCACTGCTGCCCTGCTCATCACAAATGTAGTCAGTCTCATAAGGCCTGTGTCCGGGATGATGACGTGGTGATCCCCTGGTACACGAAGCTCCCAGCCCTGTCCAGCCCGGAGAAGGACTCAAATCAATCAAACTCAAATGATGTGGAGTGCAAAGATAAACGTTTATGTCATGACCACGAAACCTGCTGTCAGCTCGCCTCAGGCCAGTACGGCTGCTGCCCCTTAGAGGATGTAAGGATGCAAACGACTCAAATTATGCTAAATTAACTTTTCGGTTGGGGGTCCGTCACCTAATTGTTTCTATGGATATGTAACTGCTCTGTTTAGAATGTTCCATATATGAAATTAAACAGATACACTTCACATTTATTAAATTACAGGTGGTTTTATAGTTCAAACATGCATAGAAAAACTGGTATTCTAGCAATAACAAGTAAAGCAATAACATCTCCATGCCAAAAAGCATTTGTACCAGAAAGGTTTCACAATACCTCTTTAAACCAGGTTATACTAATTCATTCTTTCATTCATCATTGGATTTATATAGCACATTTTAAAACACCCAAAGAGCTTTAGAGAGCATTATTCCTTCACTCTACACTCAGTGGCGGTAAACTCCTATTGGAGCCACAGCTGCCCTGTGGCAGACTGACGGAAGAGATGCTGCCACTCTGCACCATTGACCCCTCCAACCACCAACATTCACCCACACACCACTTTCATACTAAACTGTCTTGCCTAAGGACACAACAATGTTTTTTTTTTGACACTGGCGCTCCACTGTGGCACCAGTTTTTCCCAGCAGTCTCCCATCCAGGTACTAACTTGGCCCGGCCTGCTTAGCTTCTGAGATCTGATGGCTAACCAAGGTGTAGTTTATAAAGTGAAATTAGATGTGAAATACTTATTCTAAGATGAAATAAGCATTTTTAAGCATATCATCTACCCCCTACCTGCCCACTGCTATGAACTTGCAATTGTTAAAAAAATTCAGACTCCTTTCATAAACGTAGGGTTCATACATGTCAAAATGTCAAAAAATCCTCATTTTTTTGTATTCCAGGCTGTGTGCTGCGATGATAAGGAGCACTGTCCTCATGGCTCCACCTGTGACCCCGAAGGGTGTCTGAGCTCTGTGTTTGCGAAGGTGCAGAAGGTTCCTCTGACTTTGCCCAAATCTGAGCCAGATGAGAAAAGTTATGTCATGTGTGGGCAGACTGCATGCCCCAAGGGCTTCAAGTGCTGTGGGAACAACTACTGCTGCCCTTTTTTAAATGTAAGTCTACAAATACAATAACATACATCAAATATTAGGGCTGAAAATTTGGAAAAAACAGACTTGGACAAACTGTATTGATCCACAAGGGAAATTATGTTATGTATTCATTCTTGTCTCATTTCCAGGGCGTGTGTTGCAAAAACAGCTGTTGTCCTTTTGGTCAAATCTGCACTGAGCATGGAGAGTGCAGCTTCGAGAGCTTCAGGTCCTGGGTGAACTGGCTGTTCTCCCACAGCGATGAGAAGAAACCATTCATATTATAAAAAAAACACTTAAAAACAGCACTAAAGTCAATATTTTTAACTTTTTTTCTGATAATTTTCTGCTTAATTATTTTCTAGTGAACTTAATCAAGACAGTAACACTTTATAATAATTACACCGTAATTAGCCTTGTTAATAAAGCATGAAGAAAGCCTTAATTAATTATGAAAAAATGTTTATTAAGAACATTCAAACTTGCGAACTTCAGAAATTGCTTAAAAGTGCACTGCGTAGCCTTTCTGGTAGAGCGTTCACCAGATGCTTTACTCCATGTACTTTTTTTCCTGAAATGTTCCACAGTATGGCATTCAATATAACTATCTCCGTGGAGACAAGCAGGTCACATCACCAGGCCAAGTTACAGATCAGATCTGTGGAGATCTCCTCACAGTAATAATGCATGTTTTTGTGGTAGTTTTGAGAAATAAAAACTCCTATAATTAAATAAATACTAGATACTTTTGTTTAATGCCTTACTGTGGAAAATCTCAAGTAAAGCAATAACATCACCATGGAGTCAGGCAGATGGCACACACACACACACACTCTCCACCAGTTACACAAAGTTACACAGTGTACCTTTAATTACTACCCTCCATACCCCTTTAATAGTCAGTTGTCACATTTTTATATAGCACTTTTCCACCTCAAAGTATCACACCAGTATACACAGACACTGGGGTTAAGGTGGGTTAAGTGTCTTGCTCAAGGACACAACGGCAATAATCATCTGTGGGAGCTGAAATCACTCCACCAATTAGAGGATCAAATCAGACGACAAACACTGTAACCGAGCTACTGCCATTTGCAGTAGTTACTAACCTTGAATCATTCTTAATAAACTATTTTAGATATTATAAAGGCTGTAAATAGTGCTGTTATTAAAGTGTTACTAAAGGCAAGAAGAATTCAACATTTTAAACCAGTAATTCCCAAATGTTTGCTGTCAATTATCAACCAATTTTTTGTTCCATCTCAGTGAATCATATTTTCTAATCAAGTTCAGCAGTTATTTTCATGTAAATCAATAAAGGTGGAAAGTACTTTGTGGATTGGTTCTTTTTTTTCTAACTTATCAAACATTTTATAGTGCAATGGACAAAATAATTCTAATATACAGCATCATAGCTTTAAGAAATACATATAGACAGAACACATTTTTTATTTACATATGCAGCCAGGGTCAATACCAGGTGCTGTTTGCCCCATGTTTTATCCAGTTGGCTTAAATAAATTACATTCTAGTTTTATATACGATAACAAGGGCTTTACAGTATTTGGTATTATTGTGTTGCCTGGAAAGTTCCACAATATGGCATTAAACTTGTCTATCTCAGTGATACAAGTAGGTCAGATTTGATGTTTTTTTTGTTTTTTTTGTTTTTTTGTTTTTGTTTTTTTTTGCTGTATATAACATCTAAAAGGTAATAAATGCAAGATAAGATTAATGCCATACTGTTACAAATTCCAGGAAAAATCATGAAAAGAAGCAGGTAGCAGGCCCTCCAGAAAAGTGATTTAATGCCACTTTAAAGATGCTCTGTGTTGAAATAGATGTTGCTGGTTGCTTTGTCGTGATGGGGTAGAGATTATTTTTGGACCACCTCCTCAGGATTAATGAGTTTGACGTCATGTTTCTGACTGTGGAGGCTGCTGGGCGTCATCAGAGAAGAGCAGTAAAGTAAAGCTGTAAGTAAACAGAGTAAACAAAGACATGCAACTACCGGTATGACTGTCAGAATAAAATAATAAAACAAATGTAAAAAAACAAGAAACAGAAACAAGAAAAAGAAAAAGAAGAAGATGTTAACACGAAGGGCACGAGTAATACTGCGTTTTAGTTTAGTTAAATAAATAAAAGTGCTCTCTTGTGTAGGCCTATAGTTAGTACAAACAAATACCACATTATTGTAAAGGTAACCAAATAAAAAGAAATTATTGTTTTATAGAATTTATATGCATTTATTCTAACGTTTATAATATAGCAATGCAATGAAAACCCATTGGAAAAAATAAATAGATAAAAATCCTTGACAAACATGCATTCTCACTGTGATCGTAGATGTGCATATATATATATATATCTTTTATACAATCTATGCCCTCGACAGACCTAATCTGTATTTTGGCTCGCTTATGTTATCGGTTTGTGTCCAAGGAGCTAGATGTGTTTAATGCCATACTGTGGAACATTTGAAGGCAAAGCAATAATATTACCATGGAGACAAGCAGGGGATGATTGCACCAGAGATGTTAAATAATGCACCTTTAAAGAAAAAAAGGCAAATATAATGAAAATGGGAATGGGAAGCACGTTCAACTATTAAATATATGTGAATTATTATTATTATTATTATATAAACGTTATATTTTGAGAAAAAAAAAAATGAATACGATATTTTATATTGAAGCGTGCACTTCCGGTGTAAATTTGCATATGACGCTCTCACGGTTTGTTTGACGTATGATTCATCCTTCCCAAGATGGCGATGCACCTGCTACAGCTGTGATAATCCGCGTTTAATCTGCGCAGCAACGTGTCTTTTAACTAATTAAACTCACTACAATTCGTACTGACGCTTTAATTGAACGTGTACTATCGTTTACTTTAACCAAAATGTCCACGGAGGAGCTGTCAGCGTCGGACAGCGAGGCGATGATGGCCGGGGCTGGAGAGCGGTGGGCTCCGGTGGGCGCTGTGGCTACCCCCGAGGAGGAGAGCCGAGGGCAGCCGGGGAACAGACGCTCCAACTCGGCTTCAGAGGAGGAGATGGCCATGAGGATGAGGAAGCTGGAGGAAGAGCAGGAGCTGTTAAACTCGTCTCTCCTCGCTTTGACGTCCCACTTTGCTCAGGTGCAGTTCCGTCTGAAGCAGATTGTTCATGCCCAGAGCGAGGAGAAGGAGAGGATGCTGGCGGACCTGGAGGAGTTCGCTTTCCGAGGATGTCCACACGTTGTCGGCTGCAGGCCCCAGGATGCCTCGCTGCTTCAGAACTCGGTGAGAGCTTGTGGTCATCCAGGTTTTTATCACGTAGCTGTAGAAACTTTCAACAACACATCTTACAACAACTTTTTTTTTTTTTTTTTTTTTACTATTTGTACTGTTAAAGGTCCATTATTGCACAAAATTGATTCTTGTGAGTTTTAAGCCATGTTATAATGTGGTTACCTCATCAAAAACATACCAAGTTGTATTTTTTTCATTCACATATTTTTGAGTAACCCTGGTTTATTAGTCTGTACATCTCCAAAGCTCCAAGTGCTCTGCTACACTTTGTGATGTCATGTGGCAGTTTTCAAGTTATATAGCTACTTTTTACCTTTTGTTCAATAAAGATTGGCAATTTCAGGCCATCCAAATTTATTCTAGTGAAAGTGTATGGAGTTTTAAAAACATAGTGGAACACTTACCACATGACATCACAAGGTGGAACAGAGCGTTTTCCATTTGAGAGAAGAACTCAGCCTAATATGCACGGTTTGTGTTTTAAACATGCGTGAATGAAACAAAACACAACTCTGTTTGTTTGTTTGTTTGTTTGTGATGAGGAAAACAACAATATAACAGATCAGAAAACCATGTACTATGGGCCCTTTAAGTGCACATGTAACTTTTCTGATGAGATGAGATGTTTTTGCTTTGCCTTGAATATTCCTCAGTATGGCATTAAATGGATCTATTTGGCATGAACTCATTGTTTTTATGTCTCAAAAATACCTTGAAGAACATTCTTATTGTTGGCGAGGTCTTCCATTGGGATAGATATGTTTAATGCTATACTGCAGGCAGCAGGTGAGAGACCCTCCATCAGAAAAGTTACATGCTTCATCTCTAGGATTATTATGTCTTTCTTTATTATATCTTTATGTTTTTAGTTTTTTTTTATTACATACCTTATCTGCTCTTATTTAGAGGTTACTTGAGCCAATGATGTCAATCATATTTGGGAAAAAAAATATTTATCTATTTTTACTATAATGGTAAACATAGCGTGTACTTAGTGTGTGATTGAAACTTCTATAGGCTATATAATTTTAGTATGGTTTTGATTTCAAATATGACTTAATTAAAAATATAACTATTTTTAACTATTGATTCTGATTTGCGGGCTCACGGTGTACAATTCATATGCATTGTACTACCAAAGTAAAATGATCAGTGCATTTTATTTTCTACTACTATCTTATTTCTCTTTTCCATGTTTGATTTTCATTTTCTGTAGACCATATAAGCAAAACTATCGACTACTGTCTCTTTAGCAGCCGCATGTGGCTCCTCTTCTCACTGGACCCTAATTGGATTGTCACTACAGGCCATTGATGAGATGCTGATGTTGATTGTTGTCTTGGCAACACACAAGTCCTGCATTTTTATTGGTTTGTGGGTGACAGAGCTTCATATTGGTCTCAAAATGTGCTGCTATCTGTTATATGGAGGTTATGAAACGTGTGCGTCAGTGTTGCACAGTTTGCAGGAGCAATACACAAAACATAATGGTCCCTTAATATCAAATCATTTTAAGTATACTAGTCTTATATGCTCTTATACTTCTGTTCTGAAACAGCTCCAGATCATTCTAAAGACATTCAGGAAAGGTTCATTTCTGTCCTGTTAATGTGACTTCTTTAATATCAATACCTGCTCAAATGTGTATCTAGTTTTGGTTCTAGTTGTAGTATTTTTGATACTTTTGACAACCCTATTCCAAAGTGATCCCAAGTTATATGAGGAAACACATTAAAATGCATGAATACTAACTGTCAACTGTCAGCGAACCATTTTATCCATGACCAAGGGGAGAGACAAGACGAGACACAATAATGGGCCCACAATGACAAGATGAGGTTTAAAGGGCCAATATTATGCAGTTTTCTGATCTATGTTATATTGTGGTTTCCTGTTCACAAATGTACCTGGAGTTGAGTATTATTGAGTATTTCAGTAAAAACATTTGCTCCTTCCTCGTAGGGTTGGGTTTTCGCATGCTTCGATGATCTTCAGAGCACGGTCATAACATTTTAATGCGCCTACAACATTTTGCGTTGAATAAAGTCTCTGTCTAATCTTTAGGGAGGTGGACAGCCCAGACAAAACTATCGGACTGGTCTCTGTTAAACATTCCATTACTGTGTTTTTTATTGTAACTGGTAACTTTACTTTTGTTTCCCATAGTTACTATTTATTTACACTGTCTGCTCCTTGTGTAAATACTACTTAATTCCCAGCTCTTCCTTCCCACCTCTCTCTCTCCCTTTCTCTCTCCCCTCCTTCTCCCTCCTTCTCTTTCTGTTTCTCTCCTTCTCTCTTCTCTCTCTCTCCCCCTCTCCCCCCTCTCTCTATCCCCCTTCCTTCCTCTCTGTCTCTCTCTCTCTCTCATTCTGCTTCCCTCCCTACATCTCTCTCTGCCTCTCTCTCCCTGTTCTCCCTCCCTCTCTCTCCTTTTCTCTTCAACTCTTTCTCTTTTTCTCCTTCCTTTTCTCTGTTTCTCTCTCTCTTCTGTCTCTTCCTCCTCCCTACATCTCCCTCTCTCTCTCTCCCTCTCCCTCCCTCCCTCCCTCTCTCTTTCCCTCTTCTCCCTCCCCCTTTTCCTTCTCTCTCCATCTCTCTCTCTCTCTTTCTCTCCTTCCCTTTCCTTTTCTCTCCTTCTCTCTTCTTCTCTTTCCCTTTCTTCCTATTCTCTCCCTCTCTGTCGCTCGCTGTCTCCCTCACTATTTCTTCCTTTCCCTCTGTACATCTACCCTCTCTCCCTCCCTTTTGTCACTCTTGTCACTCCCTCTCCCTCCCTCTATCTTTCACTCTGCTTACGTGTCCCTTGTTTCTTCTTTCGTTATCACCCCCTCTGGTTTTGTCCCTTTTGGTGTGTTCTTATCTCTAGTGGAAAATCAGTCCCTGGTGACGCACTGGCTGCTGTCGACTGGAGTTTACTGAAGGAACATGCCCCCAGCTAAACTCTGTGTAATAAAGACACTGTGTAAACACAAGAACCAAACCTGCAGCTGTCTGTACTCCAGGGAAACAGACAAGACTCAAAACGAAAATAGCCTGGAAAATGTGTCAGAATTTTTACCCCTCATTTCACGATAAACAAATGCAAATGTATTAAAAGGAATGAAACATACTGTCAATATTAACTTCCTGAACAAGAACAAGACAGACCTTTTAATAACTGCTATTTTAAACCAAAAAATAATAGTCAAATTTCTTCCTCCTTCATCTGAATCCTGCTCAAACCTCATGTTTTTAGAGAGAGGATTGGCTATTGACCTGTTAATTACTAATAAACTGATAAAGTCGTATATAATGATTAATCTTGGTTAAAATTTGATTACAAAACACACAAATGTACATGTTTTTCCTCTAAAAATCTGTTTCTTTGGTTACATGCTCCGCCTACAGGAGGATTTGGTGAGTACAAAATGGGTTATACTAGTCCTCCTGTATCAGTGTTACATTAAAGCTGCACTGTGTAACATTTCTGATGTTTTCCATTGTAGCGATCGACCTATATCTGTTTTTTCATGGCCAGTTGTTTAGAATCCAGGGAAACCGATAGCCCATAAGATCTGACGATATTTTTGGGTGAATAAATTGAGCGGATTTTGATATTTTTTTCCCCAAATGATGTAACTTAAATTGGTTACAAACTCACCCACAGCCCATTTTCACTATAAACCTTTGTCACATTTTGTGCAGTTATGTCTTGTATGTCACACTAAAATGTTTATATTAAGCTTTAAGTATATTCTTTAAGCAACAGGACCACCAAAACAAAATGTCGGCTTGTGCTGGAGATTTAAGGCCGATAACCAACTCACTAAAAAGTGCAATTATTGGCAAACCGATAATATCTGTCTGTCTGTCTCTACTCCACTGAATGTTCCACAGGATGGCACCAGGTATTTATTTCAAATCTTAGAGAGACTCACTCACAACAGAAAACCAAATTGGACAAGGTATTTCTTTTGTTGTTTTTAAAGCTTTAATACAACTAATTCATTAAATGCTAAATAAATGTTTTAGTGCCAAACTGTGGAACAATCTAGGCACAACATCTGAAAAGTTTCATAGGGTGTCTTTATTAGTTACATCTTTATTGTTATTCATTTGAACACAGGAATAGAAACCTCTGATAAAGTGTTACGCAACTGTATGTAAACTAAAACTATGGCTTGAACTATTGATTCTTTTGTTCCAGACGGAGAGAGAGAAGAGGGAGCGACTAGAGGCTCAGAGGGAGAAACAGAAGGACCTGATCTTTCAGTTGAAGACTCAGCTCGATGACCTGGAGCGATTTGCCTATCAGGAGGGCAGCTACGACTCCCTGCCCCAGTCTGTCGTCATGGAGAGGCAGAAGGTGGGTCGACACTAGAGCGCGCTACAACTGCACGTTTTAATCACTTAACTCATCATTTATGCCCCACTTTGCAGGCTCTGGTCGCTCTTATGCAAGCTGTTAATTCTCAGTCTAGACACGATGGCGTAGCTCTATTTTTGTTTAGGGGTTAGCTCTGAGTTTGCGGGTGAAAAAATGTTTTATGTTTAATCACATTTAATCATTTTAAAATTATGTTAAATTAAACAAAACATTTGGATAGATACAGAATTTTCCCTTATACTAACTAATCATTTACTAGTAATATCTGCTTTTGAATTTATTTTGTGCA
Source organism: Boleophthalmus pectinirostris (assembly GCF_026225935.1). Lineage (NCBI taxonomy): Eukaryota > Metazoa > Chordata > Actinopteri > Gobiiformes > Gobiidae > Boleophthalmus > Boleophthalmus pectinirostris. The sequence continues at coordinate 7,873,924 of NW_026571115.1, read as the reverse complement.
TTTTCCCCTAAACTAAGACAAATATGAAATGATCTATATGTAATTAGGGATGTAATGATATGGAAATCTCACTGTACAGTATTTTCATGATATTAAGTACCATATTTATTGCAATATTGTGGAAATGATAACAATTGAAGAAAAGAAATGCTACTCGACAAGTCATATTTTACATAATTAAAATGGAAAAGTTCTTTATAACCATTACTTCATCATATTGTTTGGGTTGAAGTGGAACAAAGGATCATGGTATGTGTAGTGCCCACTGTTTTTTATCTGATGCTGTAACAAAACAATCTCTGCGAATTAGCAAATAAGTGTGTAATTCAATAAACTGTGGTGGACTGCAACGTTTGACGAGACAATGTCATTATATTTCTGTTACTGTGACATCCCTGTAGGTAATAATACTTGTTGTGTCTGCATATGTAGGTGATCATAGACGAGCTGATAAAGAAGCTGGATGTGAATTTGAACGAGGACATCGGGAACCTGAGCCCAGAGGAGCTGAGGCAGAGAGTGGACATGGCCATCGCGCAGATTGTGAATCCAGCCAGAGTCAAAGAGCAGCTGGTGGAGCAGCTCAAAACACAGATACGAGACCTCGAGATGTTCATCAACTTCATACAAGGTGCAAAGACAATGTTATGTGGAAAAGAAATTGTGGAAGTAAAACCTAAAAATGAAATAATATCTTAAAATGGGACTAAACCATCTAAACCAGGTCCAACATAATCTATGGGGACTACACTGGGACTAAGAACCTTTTGAATTTTACTAAACAAGGTTTAAAATACAATGTATAAATAATTTTCAACCAGGACTAAAATGGTCCAAACACTAAAAACAGGCCTAAACCAGGACTAAAACAAGACTCAACTAGGACAAAACCAGGATTCAACTAGGACAAAACCAGGATTCAACTAGGACAAAACCAGGATTCAACTAGGACAAAACCAGGATTCAACTTGGACAAAACTAGGATTCAACTAGGGATAAACCAGACCTAAATTGGTTATGAACTGGGATAAAACCAGGGCCAAAATCTTAACCTGATCTCTACCAGGACTAATGAGGACTTGCACCATAACTTTTACCTGGGCCTAAACCAGGATTTAACAAGATGTATACCAGGACTAAACCAGGCCTGTTATGTTTATTTCTTTCAGATGAGGTAGGAAACCCTCTTCTGTCTGGAGGAGCTAACTGTCAGCAACCTCAAAGTGAAGGAACTCAGACCAGAGCTCCAGGGGTCAAGAAGAAAGGCAAGTCTGAAATTGTTCCTGTACCTGTGATAGTACCATTTTTTTTAAATGTTTATCATAGTTTTACTCCATTCAACAGGCTATAAAGAAAAATTGTGAAAAAAAAGTTTTAAAATACCGGAAATTGCAATACACTAAATACCATCCAAAATACTGGGACAATTTACATGCAAACATTTTAAGTGTTTAAGTTTAAACACTAAATTTGGAATATATTTTTATTTTACAAATCATAAGTATTGTGTAAATTGAATAATCTTTGAACCTTGTTTACAGTGGTTGCAGTTATAGAATTACCTTTATGTATGGTGTGTCAGCTATAATTATATATTATATTTCAGTATAATAATATAATTAATTGATCTTTGTTTTAGTGAAATTAGTTGTCTAATCCACCATATGCACAACTTTTAAATAATTATTTACAGCATTTAGTAACTTTGACTCATTCTTTCTGTAGTGGACCCAGAGCAAGCACAGAAGCTCAGAGAGACCGGTCTTCAGCTCATTCAACGCGCTCTGGCAGTCCTCCAGATCTTCGCTGCCAGTCAGTTTGGCTGCGGCACGGGTCACGTTCCCCAAAACATGTGGTCCCCCAACGCCACTGGGCAAGACTATGGACCCCTTCTACAACGCCTGGAAACTGCTGTCGACAAAGTAAGAATTTTAGGTTCAAGACGCCAGCCCTCTTTCGAACATGTCGTGAACTACACCAGTAATGCTGCTTTGGGACCCAGAGATGAGCTAACAGCGGCTGTACGCAAAGAGCTAGCTATAGCGTTGAAAGACTTGTTAGCGCACGGTTTATGCTCACCATCACAAACTGTCAGCTTGGTTTTAGCACCAATATCGTGCCTACTTCCTTACCGAACTACCCCGCGAGATCTGCATCCTTGGGAACTTTTCGTTAAATACTACCACTCCAAAAACGGTAAAGCTTTCGTTGAATCGCCAGCAAGACAGCTATCGCAATCCTTCAGTCTGCCAGTAGGGGGCGGGCAGGTGACTGTAACGCCAAAGCAGTCTCTTCTATGGGCGATTCATACAGTTCTTAACGAGCACGATAGATTTAAAAGAGGTCCAGATACGGAGTTTAAAGCTTTAATTTGCATGGCGTTGAATGAACAAAGACTAGTTTCCTGGTTGAATTTGCTGTGTAAGTCTGGAACCCTCATTCACCCACATTATCAGCCGTGGAGTTACATGGCGCAAACTGGATTCGAAGGAGCGTTGCGTATTTTGGGACGAATCAGCCACCTTAAATTCAACCTCCCCGTGGACCTCGCTGTGCGGCAACTCAAGAATATAAAGGACGCTTTCTGAAAATATGCGAAATTGTTGTATCCAAGGTTTGTATGCTTACATAGTATAAGCTGGCAGGGGCGTAGTACTGGGGGGTTATAGGGACTGTTTACCCAGGGCCCAGTGTACGGATTGCCTGACCAGACAGCCCCTTTTACATTCTGTATGAATCCAGAAGGGACTGAGGCTGGACCGAAGAGTGTGAAAATCCTCCGTCCGAACTTGAGACAATCCAATGACAGCTGACTAATCTGTAGCACGTGTCAAATACAGAAGACCTCTCCTTTCTCAAATTCTGGTAACATTCAGAACAAAATATATAACTCAATTTACCTGAAATAAATATCAGTTTGGTGCATCAGTTGTTGATTCTGTAAAAATCTGTACAGCTTCTCAGTTCTTTATGTGGAACTGATTGGTTAATCTGCCTGTCAATCACACCCTTTGAAATCAGGGAGACAGGATAGAGCTCAAGATCCACTTGTCTTCGTAAGGTTTTGTCAAAGTGTGTGGTTCTGACTGGTCAGGTAAGTGTATGTAGGGGCCACTCACAAAATCTGTAATGTTTTTTTTTTCATTAGCCAATATGTAGTGGGGGCCCATCAAGATGATTTGTACCCAGAGCCCAGAATTTGGTGCCACACCCCTGTAAGCAGGAGACTAAACACAGCATTTCAAGCTTAAATAATTCAATATTTATGCTCCCTTTACATGTGAAATTGGTTTAAAGCAGAACTAAGTAAGTAACTTTCAGCGATAGAGCTCCCCCTGCAGCTCCCTTATGAGAACACACTGTCAGGGAAGAGACTCAAAAGCACTTTTTTTTTTTCTTTTTTATTGAAGTAACATTGCCAGAAAGAGCCAGAGTTTCCCAGGACAACTCTCTCTCCAGGTTTAAGTTTCGAGGTTTATTATCTGTCATTCAAACATGCAAGAGAAAGACATGACCCTGTGATTAAACGAGATGAGAACGAGCAGATGTCTGCCATGTTGTGAGGCTGTTTTTCCGCTTATAGCCAGCAGGGGGAGACAACGGACACTGTAAACACACCAAAAATACATATTTAGCCATCACAGGGACTTACAAAAATGTTTAATAAGGTAATATGTTACTTAGTTCTGCATTTAGGCTTTGTGCTTACTGTAAAAGCATTTATGCCAGATGCTCTTCCTAATGAAACCCTCTCCATATGTACAGACTGAACTAGTGCAAAATGTATTCAAAATGTAATGATAAAAAAACATTACTATGAACTAATGACAAACAGTGTAAGTATTATTTGACTTGAGATTGTTACCTGCATTTCTGTATTCATGTTAAAGGTGCACCGCATAACTTTTCTTGTGTCCCTGGAGATGTTTTTGCTTTGTCAAGAATTTTCCTCATTACGGAATTGTGACATTTATTTCATTGTGGGTCTTTTATTATCAAAAATACTGGGTAGATCTGACCTGTAAGTTGGCCTTGTGATGCCAGCCTGCTTGTGTACCTAGCTACAAATCATTTTAATGCCACAGTGTGAAACATTCTAGGTGGCAAAGCAATTTCCAACACTCCTGATCCTCCACCAGAACAGTTGCGCATTGCACCTTTAATATATGAGTTAGAAAATGGATTCAAAATGTACATTGACAGGTTTTTTTACTGAAAGTTTCTTATTTTTGTGAGAGACCTCCTTAAACTGTATTTGCAAAACTGCTGGAGAAAAGTCTAATATTTGCTGCTTTAACCTGAGCTCATAGGTTTTAAATGCCCTTTGTTGAAGCTGCATGACTTAAGTGTAAATGCATGGACAGTCCCAGTGAATTTCTGTGTAAAAATTCTATATTGTTTTTGCTGAATATGCCTTAGTATGTGGTGACTGTGCTGCTGATTACAATTACTGTATGAACTGTTAAGAACATACTTGTATTGTTACTCTTTCATCCAAATTAAAAACATCCGGTTAACATTATTATTTGAAAACTTAAAAATGTCTAAGATTTGACCAATCACATCGTACTTTACTTACTGAATCTTCCGTAATGCAACTGGGGCAACCAAACGGGCAGTAAGTAGAGTTGCCAAAATTCTGCTCACTAAGAATAATGTTACTTCAAAATGATATTATTCTAGTTGAGGTATTTAGGTAAGCTACAAATAAAAGTAACTGCCTGAACGTAACATCTGATTTCTAATTAGAAATGGATTTGGCAGAACGTAAAATTATACACAAAATTTGGTATTTTCAAATTATAGAAGACGACAAAATAAACTAGAATATCTGAAGGAGCAGTGCAAGAAACACAGATGTTCAAATCATTTAATACTGATAACATAAACCTTTTGTCACTTGCATTTACTCACTGCGGGAACAGCAACAGAATTTTACTCAAGTAGAGTACTGTTACACTACTACTGACTACTTAATACTACTTTTACTACTGCTACTGCTATTACTACTAAGACTATTGCTACTACTACTGCTGCTGCTACTAGTGCTAGTGCTAGTGCTACTGCGACGACGACTACAACTACTACTACTAATAAGTTCTACTAAGTACTACTACTACTGATGCTACTACTACCACTACTACTGCCACTACTGTTAGTACTTCTACTTTTCGTACTGGTAATGTTACTACTGCCTTCTACAAACACTACTACTGCAAATACTAATTCTACTACTAATGCTTTTTTAGTTCATTTAATATGCACTTTAAACTAATGTACTACTACTACTGCATTTTCTTCCCTTATTATATACATCTGTACTCACATAGGACAGTTTGTACTGAAAACCCCTTTATGGCTTTACAAGTTTATTTTTAGCTGTTGTGGTTTCACATACTGCGCTAACATGTATAACATCTATGAGTGCTTGGCAAATCGACCAAAATGCTACTACCGCCTTTTGGCTTATAATTTAGTGTGAAATTGTTGTCATTCCATGTATTAAACATTGCACCCAGTGAACTGCTGCTCCAGCTCTATTTTATGTTTAAAGGGCCTATGTTGCACGATTTTCTGATCTATGTTATAATGTTGTTTCCTCATCACAAACAGATCTGGAGTTGTGTTTTTTGTTCTGTATATTTAGGCTGAGTTCTGAAGTTTTTAAACTCCATACCCCTTCACTAGTTAATTTCAGCCCTGGAATTGCCAGTTTCTACAAAACAAAAGGTAAAAAGTGGCTGTTAACTTTGACCTTTGAATTTAATTTGAAAACCACCACTTCATGACATCACAAGGATGGACAGACTAATAATAAAGGATTACTCAAACGTGTGAATGAAACAAAACACAACTCGAGCTATGTTTTTGTGGAGGTAACAACATTCTAACATGGCAAAAAGCGTAAACATAAAAATTTGTGTAATATAGGACCTTTTTAAATTTGCAGTTTCATTTGACCTTTTATTTGTTAAGAAATTATTGAGTTTTGTTACGTTGATGTCTGAATGTATAAACAAAAGTGCTATTATCTCATTCATGTGCAAATGTTTGTAAATTGTATTCATAATTTCAAATATATTTTATCTTTTCTGTCAAATATTTATTTATGGAGTCATATGTAGCTCTAATTGATTTAGCAGCCAATTAGTAGCCAATTTTCAAGACGATTTTCTGATTTTCTGTTTGTTGGTAATTGCAAATTCCAACAAAATTAAGTATTTATGTTTTGTTTTTGTTTTTATTATATCCCAAATAAAGCTGGAATAAAAGCAAAATTTTAATTCATCATATCATTTGGTTGGTTACTTTTCTGAATGTAATATTGAAGATGTTCTCAAATGCTTTGCTTTCATTGGGTCAATTGGCAACAAGAAGTCCCAAAACTGTACACTAGGGGGCGCAGTGCTAAGTACTAAGCAATACCAAGAACAACGGAGAAGAAGTGACAACTGTTATTAAGGTTACTTCAAATCTGTTTAATATGGTAAGTTTATTATTAATTACTAATTAATTAATATTATAATACATTCACTGTCCAATTTGATGAGACTTGCAATTAGATTTTGTAGAGTTTTTGGATAAATATAGTAGAATTATTATTATTTTTTCCCCCTGCTTTTGGATATTGCTTGGGTTTAATGCTAATGATTTAGCTCTGATTTAGTCCTTGTTTCATCCTCCTTAAATCCTTCTTAAGTATGTCTCTAGTCCTAATCTAGTCCTGGTTTAGCCCTGGTTTAGTTTTGGTTTTGTTAATGATTTAGCTCTGATTTAGTCCTTGTCTAGTCCTTCTTTAGTTGTGGTTTAGTCCTTATCTAGTCCTTCTCTAGTCCTGGTCTAGGCCTTCTTTAGTTCTGGATTAGTTCTTCTCTAGTCCTGGTTTAGTACTTCTTTAGTTCTGGTCTGGTCTAGTCCTTATCTAGTCCTGGTCTAGTCGTTCTTTAGTTCTGGATTAGTTCTTCTCTAGTCCTGGTCTAGTCCTTCTTTGGTTCTAGTCTAGTCCTTCTTTACGTTTGGCCTAGTGCTTCTCTACTCCTGGTCTAGTTCTTCTTTAGTTCTGGTGTAGTCCTTTTCTAGTTCTTTTCTAGTCCTTCTCTAGTCCTTGTCTAGTCTTTCTTTAGTTCTGGTATAGTCCTTGTCTAGTTCTTCTCTAGTCTGTTCTCTAGTCCTTCTTTAGTTCTAGTTTAGTCCTTATCTAGTCCTTCTCTATTCCTGGTCTAGTCCTTCTCTAGTCCTTCTTTAGTTCTGGTTTAGTCCTTCTTATGCCCTTCTCTAGTTCTAATCTAATTCTGGGTTTGTCCTGGTCTTGTCCTGGTTTAGCCCTGGTCTAGTCCATCTTTAGTTTTGGTTTTAGTCCAGGCAGGTTTCGACCCAATTTAGATGTGTGTGTGCAAGTGAACTTATCTGTTGCCTAATAAATAAATAAATACAGGAATAATGTCACCTGGGCCCCACATATGAGTATCTTAATATTTTAACATCTGAAAGCAAGGTACACTGTTTAACTTTTCTGGTGGTGAAACTGCCACCTGCTTGTTTCCATGAAGATCTTAATGCTTTGCCAGGAATTTGCCTCCATTATGGCGTTAAAGTAGTCTATCTTGCATCTATTCATAATTAATTGTGAATATAGCAAAATACCTTGAAAAACATGCATTCTTACTTCAAACAGGGGTTGCCTCTCCACAGATCTGACCTGTAACTTGGCTTGGTGGTATGCGCTGCTAGTCTCCTTGGAGTTTAAAGAGAGAATATAATGCAAAATAGACTTTCTTCTTTTTTTAATATGTAAATACATTGATTGAGCAAATATAATTTTCAAAACAGTAAAAGGTTACCATGGTGATCTAAATATGTCATGTGGTAGCAGTTAATACCCCATAGAAGTGTAATACCCCTTCTTTAATGTCATATTTCTGAACATTATGAACAAAGCAACAGCATATCCATGGTCACAAGCACATGGCAGTTAAACCTCTTGCCAAAAAAGTTCCACAGTGGACTTTTAAAATATGCTTTCATTTCTAAATTTGAATCCATGTGTCTTTTGTCACATGTGAAGCAGATGCAGAAACCTCAGACTTAACAGATCGGAGTGTCCAGGACGGAGGTGCGTTCAAAGACAAACAGAGGAGTGGAAAACTGCAGCACAAAGCACGTCTCTGTCCTCATGGTTCAAACTGGAGCTCTGTAAATGTGAGTTTTATGAATCATCCTAAAATGACCCGGACCTGCCTCAGGATCTGGTCTAAGACTGGTGCATGGACTGGACTAGACTAAAGACTGCTACTGCTACAACTACTTAGTACCTATTACTACTACCATAGACTGTAAATATGAATCTTCTATTATAGGCTCTTTGCCTACTTACGTCTATTTAAATTACTACTATTACTTTGTGTAGACGAAGACTGGTTCTTCTACTATACTTCTACTAAGTCACTATTAGTACTAGCACTACTATTACATTTATGATTACTAGCAGCTGCCTTGTCAGAATCTGGTTGTAGACTGGTTCAGGTCTGGACTTTGTGTGGACTGGACTAGGCGTAAGACAGGAGACTTCTAACTTTGACTACTTACTATAGTTAGTATTAGATTAGTATCAGAACAATACTAATACTAAATGGACACATTTTAATATATAACTTTTCCACATTCAAGGCACTCAAATGTCAAGTGTCTTGCCTATGGACACAACAACAGCATTCATCTGTGGGAGCTGGAATCACACCGCCAACCTGTAGGTCAGTAGATCTTACCGCTCAACCAATGTTGTTTATGTCAAGAGTGGGATTCAAACCGCCAACCTTCGGATCAGAGAAGTGTCGCCCTGGTACTAATACTTCTACTACAAGGATTATGATTACTAGTCTAGACTGATTCTGGTCTAAACTTTGTGTGGACTGTACCACTAAAGTCTGCTGCTACTCGTATTTTGGATTACTACTATCTTGAACATACACTAATATCTCTGCTGCGGAGAATACTAGTATTTTGATCACTTATTGCAATTGTAATGCTCTGGGTCTACAATAGTCAATTTTATCAGGTTTTCTTTAGACCTGGCTCACAAATGGATTTAGACCTGATTTAGACCTGGTTTTAGACCTGGTATACACCTGGTATACATCCGGTTTAAACTGGAGCACTCTGAATGTAAGAAAATTACGTTATATGAATCATCCTTAAATTAGTTGTGTCATAATCACATTCAGGTCTGGACTTTGTGTGGACTGGACTAGAGACTAAAGAGTGGTTCATGTCTGGTCTGGACTAGGTTGACACCTCACATAGTACTACCTTTGTCGTGTCCCTGCGGAGGATACTTCACCTACCGGGTCTATGTGTGATGGCATAATTGGTGGACCAGAGTAAAGACTGGTTCTGGGGCCAATACAAAGACTAGGGGCAGTATGAGAGCTAGACGCAAAAGACTTCATTCATTAAATCAACTTTACAACTGTTTAATAGTTTAGAGTGTGCATGTCCTCCAGGAGTTACCAGTTTATTTTTCTTCCCTCCATCCAAACACATTAGGCAAAGACATTAGGCATCAAGCAGGTGATCACGCAAGGCCAAGTTGTGGGTCAGATCTGCGGAAAGGCGACCAAGTTCACAGTAAGAAAGCATGTTTTTAAAGGTATTTTTCCAACAATAAATACATCTTTAAAGGTGTACTGTGTGATTTTTCTGGAGGTGGTCTGCAACCTGCTTGTCTCCATGGAGATGTTAATGCTTTGGTTTAAATTTTCCACTGCGTGGCATTAAACTAATCTGACTTTCATTTATTTGACTACAGGTGTTTTTTATTGCTTATCTTAAAAAACATCAATTCTTATTCTGAGTAGGGTCGCCTCTCCACAAATCTAACCTGTAATTTGCTTTGCAAATCTCTATGAAAATTCATAACTTTATGACAGTGCTGTGGAACATTCTAGGCACATGTCCATGAAGACAAGCAAGTGACGGCCCCTCCAGTAGTGAAGTTACACAGTCCATCTTTACAGCTACCATCTGTAAGTTTTTTTTGTTTTTTTTTTAACCAGTAGATAGTAGATATGAGACATGCCCCTCTCACCTGGCCCTTGTTCAGACCATAGACTCTAAAAATAAATGGATATTAACTAATGTGTTAAGTCGTTGCGTTCCAAATAGGAAGTTCACATGGAGTTTCTTCCTGCTCCTTCTGACCCTGACTCCCATTGACTTACAATGGAATATTATCGTCCCTCTTTCTGTAACTGCTGCTGTGAGCCTCATCATTTTGGTCTTAAATGTTTGTATTAACCCGCTCCACATGATCCTGGTGTTTTTATTTTGTTATTTTGTTCATTAAAATATATATTCATAATATACTGTAGATCCTGGCTCCAAATTCACCCCTGTAACCACCAGCCTCAATGAGTTTCATTTGACTGGAGTCGAACTCTATAGGTGACGTCACACTCACATAGTTCACTTCTTTATATAGTCTGTGGTTCAGACTCTCCTGCGCTCTCTAGTCTTCTTCTGTCAGGCCAAAGCTGGCACACCGTCACACAGCAGTAAAGTTGAGAGCAACTAGTAGTGATATGTGAGAATGCAACAAATAGAACAACTCTAATGACCTGCAGGTAACTAAACCCCATTAAAACAATGACATAGTACACTTTTAAACAAATGGATTATATTGTATTTAGTATTGTATGTTTCTATTTTAAATTATGTGATGTGTTTTGGTGAGATCTGAAACAAAACAAGCAGAAGTTACTCAGGCAGTTTGAACATTTGTTTGTATTAGGATTAGATTTAAAAGGATTTAGCATTTGACATTATTTAGAGTTATTTTAGTTTGAATGACTGATGCTGGTACAGTGTGTGCTTCTGTCTCCACAGTTTAGATCAGGTTCAGGGAGCGCGCTGCAAATATTGAGTCGCGTGGACGAGACCAGAGCTGCAGCCGCACAACTGTGAAACCAACACCTCCAGCTGTGAGGCCCAAACACTGGGCTCTAACTATTTAATTTAACCTGGGATGGAGACCGCAAATGACTACTACTACTACTGCTACTATTACTGCTTCTACTGCTACTATTACTGCTACTACTGCTGCTGCAACTACTACTACTGTTACTACTACTACTACTATGCTACTATTACTGCTTCTACTGCTACTGCTGCTGCTACTACTACTACTACTACTACTGCTACTACTATTGCTACTACTATTGCTGCTACTATTGCTGCTATTACTACTACTCCTACTCCTACTACTACTCCTACTACTACTACTACTACTACTACTACTACTACTGCTGCCACTGCTACTGCTACTACTAGTACTACTACTACTACTGCTACTGCTACTGCTACTACTACTGCTATTATTGCTACTACTACTACTACTACTGCTGCTGCTGCTACTGCTATTACTGCTACTACTACTGTGTACTACTACTTCTACTACTACTACCGCTACTACTACTTCTGCTACATTACTGCTAGTACTACTGCAACTCTTACTACAACTACTACTACTACTACTACTACCACTGCAACTCCTACTACTAATACTAATACTAATACTAATACTAATACTAATACTAATACTACTATGACTACTACAACTACTATTACTGCTACTACTGCTGCTACTGCTACTACTACTGCTGCTACTACTACTAACTACTTCTTACTACTACTGTGGAAGGTCCACTACCTGCTTATCTCCATGGTGATGTTATTGCATTGCCTGGAATGCTCCACAGTATGGCATTACACTATCTATCTGTACATTATGTATCTCTCTATCATTTACAGCCGTATAATGGTTAGAGCATAACCCCACCGATACAAAAGTGGACAGTTTAGTTCCCAGCTCGGTACTAAAGATACCTTGAGCAAGACACTTTTGTATGAATGTGATGTGTGACTGTGTGATTAGTCTGTCAGTAACCTGGTCTGGTCCTGGTCTGGTTTGGTCTCTGTGAAGACTCTTTGCATAGTACCACAAAGGTAGTGTTATGCAAAGGTCATCCTAGTGTGGATTAATATCATGCTGTGAAACATTACAGACAAAGCAATAACATCTCCATGGAGAAAAGCATTTGACGGACCTTCCACCAGAAAAGTTACACACTGCACCTTTAAAGCTATAGTATCGGAATGGGTATTTGAACTGAAAAGGCTGCATTCATAGTGATTAGTGGTGGAGAGTGGTCTTGTTTTTGTCAGTCTACCCAGGGGCAGTTTAGACTACAAAATACAACTACCAACGGATGTGGAGTGAATAAATAAAGAGCACAGTGTAACAGAGTAATGAACAGTGTAATGTACTGTACGAAAGCTGCTTCCTGTAGAAAACATGTTTAAGGAGAGACTTGGTAACTGCAGCGTATGATTTATTTCAGATAATTATGGCAACAACTCAAAGACATAAACAACAAAATAAGAAAATAAGGTAATGTGTATCATTAGACCTCATGTTTTTACCGTCATTTGGCCCCTGGAGCTCTTCATGTTTTTGGAAAATGTCCAGCAGTTAATGAAAAGGAAGTATGTTGTCATTTCAGATGTCGTTTTTGCATTAAACATTTTGAGCTGGGTTAATTTGTTTGAAATGTTCCACAGTACAGCATTAAAATTAAAAAAGCAGGTATCACCACCAGGCCAAGTTACAGGTCAGATCTTTGGAGAGGTGTGCTTTCTCATTGTGAGAATGCATGCTTTTCAAGGGTTTGTTGAGAAATAAAAGTACCTGCAATAGAATAGTTTATTATATGTTTATTTATCAGGGACAAAACACATAAAAACACTGACTTACACAAAGAGGTAATCTCTTTGTTTCCACCTTCAGTCCTTGAAATAAATGCATTTGTCACAGTGTATCCCAGGCAAAGCCACACATTTCCATGGAAACAAGCAGGTACCAATCCTCCATCAGAGAAGTTACATAGTGTACCTTTAACAAAAGCAAGCTACTATTAAGTTTTTTAGAATGCACTTTAAATGTAAATTAAGACCCCATTTACACCGAAATGAATCCGCGTATCCCCGTATCACCTTATCGCCGTATTGGAAACAATCTGCGTTCAGACACGTTGTTTCTGTGTCTGCAATCCTTCCCTATCCACACAGCTTTGAGCATATTTGTTTACGTTTTACAGAAACGAAACTTAAAACCGTATGGCTAATTTGCATAAACAAAGTGTTCAAAAAACTGCTCGCTATTGTGAACTGATGCAGTTCAGCTTCTGTCAGTGGATTGTATGTGTTCTGTCTGTAACAGAGGGGTGTTCTGCTGATGGTGAGTCTGTTCTGTTCATTGGAGATGGTTCATGTTAAACTTTTCAGAGATTATACGTCATACGCATAGACCGTATATATGAATATATGCTAGTCTCTTAACGTTTTGGCGGTGAATTACTTCGCAGAGCATAGACCTACATCAGTGTGTCAGCGTTTTCAGGCGTCCACACAGTGTCATATCAGATTTGTACTCAGATGAATTCATGAGAGCTGGCAGCACCAGATCGTTCTGTCTCTGGAACCGTTTTCAATCGGATTAGTGTGGACGAACACTGCATCCACAACAAAAACGACTCCAATACGAACTAGGGTGGACGGGGCCTTAATCAGTTCAACTCCGTTTTTCTTTCATATTGCAGGGTTTGTTTTGCCAGGCAAATCCAGACTGATCTCTCTTTGTATTTTTTTTATACAGATTGATGCAAATTTTGAGACATCCAGGAATAGGATTTAAAACTATTTATCAAGTTAAATCTAAAACAGCTGGATTTAACATCACCACCCACCTCCACATCTGGTGGGAGTAGCAGTCACCTACACAAACCCTGAAGAAACCATCTGGTTGACAGCGAAACGTTGGCTTCAAAAAATCCAAAGATTAAAAAAAAGACTAAAATTCAAAGTCCAGTTGTTTTCATTCTAACTTGTTTATAATATTTTATACAGATTGATATCAGTCTGGTCTACACACCATCCGCTGCTTCAAGTCAGACCAAACTGGATCGTCCAATCAGATTTATTTATTTTTTCAGTGACACATTTGGAGCTGCAAAACAAATGAAGCTCATTGGTCACCTATGATTTACAAATAAAAACAAATTTCTTTCACTTCAGATTAATACAGTGTAGTGCTTCGCTCGTTGATTCAGCAGAATGTTTTTCAGTCCCCTGTGATATTTCTTTCCTTTCTTTTTTCTCCAGTCAGGAACGAGCCATACGTTTCCCTGACTGGCTAATCTACCAGTCAGTCACACCCATTTGTGACTGCCCAATCGTAAAGTATTGTAGAAGTGTGTATTTTTGGATCTCTTTTGAATATTTCATGCCAGAGTACAATGTAATCAACAGGGAAAACTCCTGCCTCCATCTGGGAGTATGACATCATCAGACTTTATAATCTAAAAACACCAATAGGACACATAAGGACAGCACATATAACCTTTGTAAACCTTTGTACAGTTTTATTATACAGAACCGCTGCCATATGCCGCTCCAGTCTAAATCCACCTGGGACGGGACAATGCCAGTGTTCTTTAGGTAAACCTGGAGCTCGCACAGGTGGGGCTGGAGGTGACATGGGGTCAGGTTTTCATGAGTAAGACTTTGTTATTGTCTGAAAGTAGCAGCAGTTCAGATGCACGGTGGTCTGATGCAGTGAAGGAGATGGGCAAAGACAATGAGAGCCTCTGTACACTGGAGCTGTGGGCTGTGCGTCACGTTTGCATTAATGTAGACATAAACTGTAACAGAGGACCTCCCACGCCATAGGATCAGAGTCAGCAGAAACACAGAAGTTAAAGGAGTTGTACCTGATTTTTACTGCCTTAAAAATGAAAAAATAGAGCTAGTTCATTCTAAACAGCTTGCAGCCATCCAAAGTTACTTCTCATTTACATTAATGCATCCTAATTATTCACCACGTTGAGTTTATACGTGCTTCTCACAGCTCTCAGGGATTGGTGCAGGGTTTTGTCTTGACAGTGCAGATAACAGTAACTAGCATGGTAATGTGCATTTGCTGGTAATCAAACAATACATTTCTAGTCAGTACACAGTGGACGTCAAGAGCTGCTTATACAATATATCTAAGACATATTTCACTTGGATACATGGAGGAAAAATGGAGTACATGTCATACTTTTGAACGGGAGCAACAGCCATTCATGAGAGTGACCTTGCACGTCCAGAAAGATAACTGTATTACTTGTATCAGCTGGAGTAGTATTTATATTAGTAACAATGCTCTGGAACTTGTTATTTGGTATTCAAAGTAATATGGTATATTAATATTTAGGGATGTGCCACAAGATCCAGGAAGATCTTGGCATCTTGTGGGATCTTGCACAAGATCTTGTGAGACAAAATTGACACACACACACGCACACACACACACACACACACATATATATATGTATGTATATATAGTGAAGTCAAAATTGTGTAATGGATGACAGTACTTATTTATTACAAATTATGTCAAAATCTCGTCCTGTTTTGTCCTCGTGAACCCAATCTTGTGGTGTGTCTTTGTCTTGTGTTTTGTCCCACCACTCTTAATATTACATTTTAAAGCCCAAAATAATTTTGACAGAGATGGGTGACAGTTAAAATGAATATTGTTGAATATTATAATTCAGTTCTGGGTCCATTCACTAACAGAAATGATTGAGATTTTTGAATTTGCCATGAAATTTCTAAAAGGTAAAGTTCAGTTTAATCAATTCCAGAACCTGTCTCTTAGTATGACATAATCACAACAATCTGAAAACCACCAGTATTGTAAAATCAGCTCTTAGGGTCAAAATTTGATAATTATGAGGCTTTTTTGTATCGTCGTCAAACCAGGAAGTAAGTCTGGTGCTCTATATATCATCTTCCCATGCAGGTGAGAATTTGAGCACTAAATCAAGTCAAATGAACATTTCACATTTCACTGTGTGTCTGTGTTTTCTGATGGAACAGGTCCATGGAGGCAGGTCTGTGGGGGTGGATCAGAGGAGCCCATATAAAAGTCCAGACCTGGTCCTGGTGCAGCTGTGGTCTCTCTCCTCTGGGTGCTCTCTGTGTCTCCCTTGGGTGCTCTCTGTGTCTCTGTCTCCTTCGGGTGCCCTGTGTGTTTTTAATTTTTTTGAGCAAACGTAGAGTTGAGGGTTTGATTCCGGATCATGATGTTGGCTCGGGCCCTGCTCCAGACGTCGCTGCTGCTCTGGATGGCTCAACAGACTCTGCAGGGAGGTAAGAAACACGGCAAAAATGTTTTAAAGGTGCATTGTATAACTTTTCTGGTGGAGGGTCTTTCAAATGCTTTTCTCCATGGAGATGTTATTACTTTGTCTGGAATGTTTCACAGTATGGCATTAAACCTTTCTGTCTTGGACACTAAACCAGACTAAGTAACAGGTCAGATCTGTGGAGAGGCGAATGCTCACAGTCAGAATGCCTGTTTATTTTAAGTATTTTTGAGCTATAAAACCACTTATAATTGATTAAATGTAAGGTAGAAAGAACTGTTTTATGTTATACTATGGAACATTCCAGGCACAGCATAGAAACAAGCAGGTGACGGACCCTCCAGTAGAAAAGCTACACAATGCACATTTAAATTACTTCAAAGGTCAAGTTCAAATTATGTAAAAAAAAAAAGTATTATTATTATTCTGTTGAGTATGTTTGATTGTATAAATTTATTCATATCGAGACCTACACTACCTACTATCTATTATCTAGTCATTTATATTTTGTAAGACATTAGACAGGTTTTCTAGAGATATTTTTTAAGATTTTAAGTCAAAAGTCCAAAAAGTCATTAATCAAAAGGGTAACAATAAAACTTAAATTACAATTAATTTTTCCCAATTTAGTTTGAAATAACTTTATTCAAATACAGTAGAGGTGTAAAATGTAAAAATACCAATAGTTGAAACTTTAATGTCATAATATTAAAGGGACAGTGTTTAAAAGGTTCAGTATGCAACCTTTCTGATGGAGGATCTGCCATCTGATTGTTTCCATGGAGATGTTAATGCTCTGGAATGTTCCACAATGTTGCATTAAACATACAAAAACATCTCCATACAGGCAAAGAGGTAGCACTACCAAGTTAAATTACAAGTCATATCTAAAAGGTGAGCCCGCTTAAGAATGCAGGTTTATGTATTTTTGAGCAATAAAATCATCTGTAATAAAAAAATAATAATTAAAATGCAAGATAGACAAGTTTAATGCCATACCGCAAAACAAGGCAAAGCAATAACATCTCCATGGTGAAAAGCAGGTGGCCAAACCCACACTATAGCTCTATGACGCTGCAGTGATGTAATATTTGGCACAGACTCTGTTTAGTTTGATTCACATCCTGGATCTAAAACTACACTGTACAAAAGCTGGTGTTTAATGTCATAGATTAGTAAAACAGGTAAAGGCAAAATCACTGGTGTTGTTGAAGTTAATGTAATACCTCTTTCTATAGTATCTATCACCTGCTTGTCTCCACTCAGATAACATGTCTTATAATGTTTCCTAGTGTTTTTATTGGTCAAAAACTCAAGGACCCCAAGCTTTGGCTGTATATAAAGTCACAATTACAATTATTGTACTGGTCAATTACAACAACTGAAGTCTGAATGTACTTACAAATACTCTTCTGAATGAGACTGAATTAAACTTAAAAATTACAAATCATAGTGGCAGGTTTCTTGCTCAAAGTAAGAATGTGTGTTAAAGCAATAAAAAATTGATAAAAGTTACATATTGAACCTATTTTTTCTGCACAATTTAATAATAGTGTTTTACATTTGTAAGAAGCCTCTAAAAGAGCTGCACAGTTGTTGTCACCATACTAAAATGTCAAACTTGATGATGATAATAAAAATCACTAATTTTCAACATTAAATTGTAGTATATTCTCTTATATTCCCATGTAGTCTTGTGTAATCCCTTAGTGGTCCAGGTAGGTTCCATAGTGGTCCATGGGCTTATACTAGTCTATGTGCTCTTATATTTGTTATGATACAGCTCAAGGTCATTCTAAAGATCATTCTTTTCAAGAAAGGTTAATTTCTGTCAGGTCAATGTGATTTTTTAGTATCAATATTTGCTTAAATGAGTGTTTGGTTTCAATACTAGTTTGACTAGTACTCTGTACGAGTATTGAGTTGTATCTGATTTTTGACAACCCTGTAGTCATTATTCTTTCACTCCACACTTGGTGGTGTAAGGTACATCTGTTGCCACAGCTGCCTGGGGCAAACTGATGAAACTGTTGCTGACATTCATTTTTCCAACCCACTCTCTTTGAACTTGTCTCTCCTTAGATAAATCTTAAAGATACATTCAGGTGTTATCTTTAACATTATCACGTGGTTGTTACGGCCGCCCACTGGTTCAGCAACAGATCAAATAATCGGACAATGCCTGGCTCTTTCACAATAAAAGCCTTGAGATATATGTCCATTCACACTGTACTGTTAAATCTCATACTAGTGATATAGTGTGGGCAGTTTTTACCCAGCATGCAACAGTTCCCTGGCCAATTCAATGTGGTTTTTATGATATCAAATCTTCAAATCAAAGTTGGAAAGTGGCAGTGGGAGGAAAAATGTAACACAAAGTTGCTAGCTTAGACTTGGGGGCGCTCCTTTTGAATGAATGGATGTCTGTACTGGTGCAGTTTCAGATCAGGATCACTTTTATAACTCGCTAAACCGCGTTCACATCGGGGTGTGTGCATCTGATGTTTGGGCTGCAGGGTGTATGTGAGATCATGTCTTGTAGTGGTAATTTGTATTCTAGGTTTCAACAGGAGGGATGAGGATCTAATAATTTGGTGGTAGGTTTAAAGCCAGTGTTTTGGATGTTAAAATATGTTTCTAAATTTTAAATTGAAATGATATTGACCATATCCAAATTGTACTACATAACTCTGAATACTACAGTATATTTTGAAGAGGTGAGGACCTAAATTGGACTGGTGATGGGTTTAATAAAGCCTGTATATGGATTATTTCAAGCCTGACTTTGTTCAGTTGGTTTTCTAGTTGACATATAATTTTTAAGTTCAAATATCAAAAGTACAAAGTTAGCACCATTGCTGTTAGCTTTAACAATTCAAAACAAAATATGAATTAAATATTCAAAATGTCGCCAATAACAGCTGAAATCCATGATGAGCCAAATATCACAACGGCAGTTGCCTCACATGACTTCACAAGGCATACAATAGTGATATAAAAGGTTAAGTTTAAAAATTGCAATGACAGAAATTCCAGAAAGAAAAAAAAGATAATATAATGTATTTTTTTCTGCAGATGTGTACACTTTGCCTGTGACCTAACCCAACTCTATATTTATTTTTTTTAGGATTAAAGCCTCAGACTGTGGCATATGGGAGAATGCTGCCCAACAGAGGTGACTTTTAAAATATGAATTACATTTGGACTATAGAAAATATTAATTGGTCTCTTTAAAACTTTTATGTCTGTCTCTGTCTGTTGTATTTCATTAGGAGCTGGCCTGGGAGCTGGGGTTAAACCTGGAGGTCAGTGAACACAACACAACATAGAAAGACAATTATGAAATAACATACTATAATTTCTTTGTTTTTCTCTCCAGCCACAGGGGCCCTGGGTGCAGTCGCAAACCGATACAACACTAAAGCAATGAAGGCTGGACGTGCGTAGAATCTTACTTTTAACTTACAATTACAATACAATCACCTATTTAATATTCATCAGCTGTATTATTGCACATTTTAACCTAATTTTCTAACACTGGCTTGGTCACAGGTCAATTTCCCACACAAACCTATTTAATTTGTCTTACTAAGCCAATACAGAAAAATGACTTATACTATATAGGCCATAGGTTATAAAGGCCAATTAATAACATTATTTTCTGTTTCTGTTACCAGTTGGCCGGGGGTACGGAGGTGCACAGCTAGGAGTTGGTAAGTGTATCTTTATTTGTTCAAAACTTAATGCAGATGTTTTTCTTCACTTTTTACATACTTAAATTTGTGCTGGATGCATTTAAAGTCCATAATAATTCACAAATCACCAAAATAAACATGAGACAAATGATCTTTTCTGTTAATGTTTGGTAGGTGGTTACAGGTCTCTCGGTTTGGGAGGAAGAACTGGACTCAAACCTGGATATGGCACACAGGGAGGATATGGTACATAACATTTAAAATAACTGCCTTAAAGGAGCAGTACGTAATTTTTTTGATGGAGTAAGAGGCACCTGTTTGTCTCCATGGAAATGTTATGGCTCTGGCTTGAATTTTGTATCGTATGGCATCAATAATATCTATATACATCAAGGTTTATGGTTTATTCTATTTAATTACTGGTCCTATTCACCAGAAACAAACTCTGCTTTATTTTCTCATATGTAAATACAAATGAACAAATTGAAATGATATTTTTGCTCAGTATGGCAGTAAAAGTATCTTTATCTGTTTAGACAAGCAGATGAAGCTATTAGGCCAAGTTATAAGTCACATCTGTGGATAGGCGATGCCGCTCACAGTAAAAATGCATGTTTTTTGTCAGAATGTGGACAAAAAAATTCCAGAAAAAGCAATAACATCTCCATGGAGAAAAACAGACCTTAGAATATTAAATTACATAGTACACATTTACCATAACTACATTAGATAAATTCAGTATTTGTAGTTTTGTTGTTCATGGGTTTCAGCTTCTTGTTATATGCAAAATTTTGAGGACTATTATGTGGTTATAGGCCTTTATTGCACTATAATTTTTATTGTTTGATGTTTACAGGAGCCAATCTGGGCACAGGGATGCTAGGTCCTGGACTTTCTAATGGGCAGGGACTTGGACTGGGACAGGCTGGAAAACGTGGTAAGAGTTTACATAGAGTTTATTTATTAAAGTATTAAAGTGACACAAGTTAAAATATGATGTGTTTTTTGTTTATTTTTAAAGCCTATGGAGCTGGGCTGGGGACTGGTCTGGGGACTGGTTTAGGGACTGGTCTGGGGACTGGTTTGGCAAATGGACTTGGAACAGGTCTCGGGACAGGCCTTAGTGGACTTCCAGGTAAATACAATTGTGTTATTTATGTTATATCTTTTAATTCCTCTACCATTCAGGTAGGATCCATAGCAAAAGGAAAAATCATTTCTGTCAACTGGACAAAGGTTTTTTGAGTGAAGACATTTCTCATCCAAGCAGCTTCTTCAGTACTGGTCAATTGCTGGTAGAACAGTGGAAAGAATAGAATTATTCTTTTGCCATTTGCGTATAGTTTAAAGTATTCATGGATACACTGAAACACATTCTGGACACATGAGAATCCTATGGCAGAATTTGCTTGATGTGCCAGATGTTTTGACCTGTTAAAGGGTTAATATATCTGTAATTACTGAGCTTTTCCATGTGAAACACAAACTGGAACTTATGTACTTTATCACCACAAATGACATGGTGCAATTTGGTTTTATTTTTTAAGTATTCTTTTTTGTTTTTGTTATAGGAGGATATGGAGCTCTGGGAGGATTGGGGGTCCCAGGACAGGCCAGGCAGGGTAAGTACATACAAATACACAGCAAAAAATCATATCAGTGTTAGTGAAAACAATTGGAATTCAGAATATTTCATTATTAATTGGTAGTAGTAGTAGTAGTAGTAGTAGTAGTAGTAGTAGTAGTAGTAGTAGTAGTAGTATTATAAAAACAAAAGTAGGGATGGATATATTTGTGAACAGTTTGTGGATGTACATTTTTTTGAGTGATCAATGAAAGGAGAAAACCCATATAGAGACTATTTTCTTTTAACTTAATGAACAATAAATAATATTTAATGTATTTATTATTTATTATTATCTAAAAAGGTACTTAGTCTTTTTAACCATAGACAGTTAAACCAAAAATCCCTGTTTGGACAATGAGACTTTTTCTTCTTATGATGATTTTAAATATTCATGTCAAACTCTTCTTTATTGCCTTATTGTAATTGTGTGCTTTTTGTTATTTCATTGTGAGATTCTTGTCTAGAATCCATAAGGC
Organism: Boleophthalmus pectinirostris; assembly: GCF_026225935.1. Taxonomy (NCBI): domain Eukaryota; kingdom Metazoa; phylum Chordata; class Actinopteri; order Gobiiformes; family Gobiidae; genus Boleophthalmus; species Boleophthalmus pectinirostris. The sequence goes on along the minus strand of NW_026571115.1, from coordinate 7,851,882 downwards.
TGGTAGTTTATGTCTTCCTGATCCTTCTTTCCTTTCTGGTGAATGTAAACAGTTTTGTAACTTATTTTGAGTACTCGAGTTACTCAAAATGACAGTACTGACTACTATCCACTGATAATGCCATGGAATAAAGCATGTGATTTTTGTCTTGTTTGTTATTTTATTTTATATTTTAATTTTATATTGTTCATGCTTGTTTGTACACTCCAAAAATATCTAGCATGAGTTAAAATGACTAGATGTGAGTATGTTGACCAGAGTAAGAGCTGTATGTGCTGGATTATTTGACTTTTCCCAATTTGCAACCAATTTATCTTGAAATAAGAAGATTATGTAGACTGTGTAAAAATAAATCAGTTCAAACTATGTGGAAAGAAGTCAAATAATCTTGGTCCATCAATTAAAGGTGCATTGTGTAATTTTTCTGGTGGAGGGTCTGTCAAATGCTTTTCTCTATGAAGATGTTATTGCTTTGTTAGAAAGGTTTAATGCCATACTGTGAAACCTTTCAATCTTCAGTCTTTGACCAAACCAGACCAAGTTACAGGTCAGATCTGTGGAGGAGAGACCCCGCTCACAGTCAGAACGCCTGTTTTTCTAGGTGTTTTTGAGCAATAAAACCACCTGTAACTGAATAAATGTAAAGTAGAGATGTTTAATGTCATACTGTGGAGCATTCCAGGCAGAGCAATGACATTTCCATAGAAACAAGCAGGTGATGGACCCCCAATGAAAAAAATACTTAGTGCACCTTTAAATAAATCCTGTCAACACTACTCAAATAAATGTGTTCTGAATTGAAGTCATTTTAACTAGTCTTTAAAGTGTGGTTGCACAGAATACACTGCAAAAAGTTGTATCTAGGTAAATTGAAATTATTAAAGTAAGAATATTTGAGTAGTAATATTTGATTTGAGTAGTAGTGTTACTTGCAACATTGTACAGTTGGTAGTGAAAAAAACAAAAAAGAAAAGAAAATGTAATCTTCCACATACAACATTTTTATCCATTGACAGCAGAAGGTCAGATTTACTCAAATCAGATCAAAATATTCTTCATTCAAGTAATTTTAAGTTGCCTTGATATACATTTTTTGCAGTCCTAAATGCACGCTGTGTGTGTTTGTCCTTTTGCGTTTGTCTCGTCTTGTCTCGTCTCTGTGTGTTAAATTATGGTGCTGCTTAAGTCCTCCAACTGGACTTGTGTCACGCCATAATAAATGTCATCCGATCTCTGTCTGATCTGAAGAACTACCTTTTCAATATGGATTCTCTCTGGACCTCAAACTGAACACAGGACTTAAGATTTAGACTTAAAGGTCCTATATTACACGAAATTGACTCTTGTGAGCTTTAAGCTATGTTATAATGTTGTTTTCTCCTCAAAAACATACCTGGAATTGTGTTTTGTTTCATTCACACCATTTATTATTAGTCTGTCTACATCTTTAAAGCTCCAAATGCTCTGTTCCACCTTGTGATGTCATGAAGTGAACTGGAATTGACAATCTCTTGAACTTAACTTGAAAACTACTTTTTCAAGTTAAGTTATAGAGATTGTCAATTCCGGGGCTGAAAATATCCAAATGATTCAAGGGACAATCATAAAGAGGAACAGTGTGTTTTCAGTTTGAAAAGAACTCCTAAAATACCTAAACATGCAGGATTTGTGTGTTAAACATGTGTGAATGAAACAAAACACTCAGGTTATGTTTGTGATGTGGAAGCAACGTTATAACATAGATCAGAAAATAGCGTCATATGGGCCCTTTAAGCTTGCTCCTTTGTGTGTGGCAGGTCCTGTTGGCTCTCCAGACATTCATTCTGGTGTCCACGGAGCTGTCAAAGGAGTAACCAACAGAGGCCAGTTGCCATACCCCCTCAACCCCGTACGAAGCAATGTCCAACACCCCTCTACACTGGAGATACAGACTGATACCGGGATTCGACCAGTAGGGGGAGACATTCGAGGACTTGAAATGGCCCAAGCTAGGAATATCGGCAGTCCCATTGATAAACCAGGGAAAAGTTTGGGCCTAGGAGGGCAGAGGAGAGAAGACTACCTGCCTATAGAACAAAGAGGAGTACTACCAAACCAAGGATTGACAACTGGACGCCATCTTGCTAACCCTGGCTTGGAGAAAGATCTTAGGAACCTCCCAACACAACTAAACGCAAGAGATATTGCGCAAATGCTGCCAAATCAAAGGCAAGGCAAAAACTGTAACAAAGGAGTGAACGATCAGCTCGGGATTATCCAGCAAAGTGAACTGCTACGATCTCAAGGTTTGGGCTCGCAATTTCCAATCGACAAAAGCACAAAATATCATGGTCAGTCTGGACTGCAAACCCAAGCAGAAAATTCACCGAACTTCCAACAACAGCCTCTCCTGCTTCCAGACGGTTTAAGAAGTGGAGTTTTTTCGATATCGCAAGGACAAAATCTGCCCGAAGACGCGATTAGGGAGTTAGGTTTGGTTGGGAAAAGCACAGATAAATTACAGCCCCCCCAAACTCGTATCTCCATAGGTATAGAAAGCAGTCACGGAGCAGCAAATCTTCACATACAAGGAGTAGAGGGGAACAGGCAGGGTGCTGTGCCAGGTGTGGGGACTGGTGGAGCGTCAGCAGCGTCAGTAGGGGGCGCTAGTGCGAATCTAGGGCTGGGATTGGGTGAAGAGCAGAAGTCGATCGATAAAGAAGGAAAGCATCTGTTTCATGAAGGAAGAGACGTGAGGGAGCCCAAGGCACTGCCCGGGAGCACTGGGGACAATACACAAGGACCAAGTAAGACATAAGATAACGTAGGGCTAATTAAAGTTGCACTGTGTAACTTTTTCGGTGGGGCGTTCAGTACCTGCTTGTCTCCATGGAGATGTTTTCTCTTTGCCTGTAATGCTTCACAGTACAACCTTGAACTTGGCCATCTTGTCTTGATTAAATTGCAGGGGTTTTCATTGCCTTAAAAACCCCATGATTTCTTACTTTGAGCAGGCTGATTTGTAACTTGCTCATCTCCAAGGAATGAGCAATAACATCTTCAGGGAGAAAGCAGGGGGTGGACCATACTCTTAAAAAGTTACAGAAACGGAAACAAAATCATATCAAATCATTTAGAAATCATCAAATGGCCAGCAGATGGCAGCAAAATATGGTTCTGCTGTGAGACTTTGGTTTTGTTTATCAAAATGTATGCCTTATTTTGAGTTAAAAACCATGGCATAGATGTTCAAAACTCTGAAAAATGCTAACAGTACTTTTGAAAGGGTTGATTAAAGGGTTATTGAAGCAGTTTAGCAAAACACCTGTAACACTGTTGCTTTATGCATGCTTACATTTTAAAACTTGGGGAAGAATATTATAATCTTTTGTGAACATATCTTCTCTGTCTCTTCTCCCACTGTGTCAGTAACATCGAATTAGTCTGTTTTGTTTTGTTTTGATATCGACATCTGGTGTGGTTTTCTTGGATTCGAACCAGGAAAGTTCTTATACAGGTGCTAAAATCTCCACAACTAAAGTAAACATAGAAATCATGTCTGTGCTTTTGTGCCTCGTCAGCTAGGCATGTTAAACACCCCATTGACTATTACCACATTGTTTACATTTAACTTTCACTTTCCACTAACACATGTGTTGAGTCTTACGTCAAGTTTAAACTAAATTTCTTGTATTTTCTTAACAGGTTATCTTGGACAAGGAAATTATCTGGGAGCTGGTCTGGGAACAGGTGGCTATGGAACAGGTAACAAACAACGGCCATATTGGAAAATGATGTACTTGTTAATTGTTATAGGGAGCAGAAGTGTTTCACAGCCATTAGGGGTCACAAATGTTGACTTTATTGCTTTACCTTGCTCTACAGTACATTATAGTATAGATGGTGGGTTTCAACTTCATGTTATAGGCGACATTTTAAGGACTCTTGCCCATTGAAATGATAGAATGTTTTATTTTGAATTGTTAATTGTTAATTGGGATTTTCAATTGCTATGACAACCATGCAAACACCAGATATATTACATACATTGAACAGGATACTGAGTGTGCTTAGTTATTATTTATTTTACCAATAAGTTAAAGTTTAAAGCATAAGAAAATGTGAATGTGTGTAACTGTACTTAAAATGTTTGTGTTCCTGCTTATGTAATATATAGGTCAAATCACCAATAAAATGTAATAACATTCAAAGACAGTTATTCATTTTGTAAATGGTATGGGCCCCCCAAGAAGAAACTGATACTGCCCAAAGCTAGATACGGCCCTGGTAGGAAGGCAGGCTCTTAACTGGAAGAGATTTCATATTATTACCCCACTTTTGGTGATTGTGCTGCTTCTATACTGGTAATGCATGCTGTTGTTATGTCTTCGGGCAAGGCACTTCAGAGATATTGCACCAAATTTGACATTGACTTTTGCTGAGAGTGGTTAATGCAGAGTAATATTGATGTTTCTTTCAGGTTTGGGTAATGGAGGATACTTAGGAGGTGCTGCCGGGAAGCTGGCGGGTAAGTGATTTTTTTAATGCATTTTATAATATAATAATCCAAGAAACTTTTTAACAGTCTTGAGTTTAAAGATCACTGGTAGCAACCAGGCCCGGCAACAGAAATTTTGGGGTCAGGGGCAAGAAGACTCTTAAAGACTCAGACATGGGCCCCCTCCAATATTAATTAATAGGCAAAGGTTCCTTTAGGGTAAAAACTAACCAAATTGAAAATGTGCTTTGCTAAACCTTGACAACAAATAGCCAGTTCAATACAGAAACTAACAAAAAAGAAACAATAAGTAATTTGTTCTTTGTAATCACATTATTAACTTTTTCTTTGAATGCAGCCGGTTATGGAGATGGAATGACAGGATACCTCGGGGCTATGGGAGGAAATGGATACGGTAAGTGCATTCTCATTATTTAAAAAAATATATATCTTTTTTTGTGTCTCAAAATGCTTTAAATTCTCTGTTTTCTCTTTGTGTTCAATCAGGTGGAGATGTCAGAGCACTAACCCCAGGTATTTCCACTACTGTAATTACATATTTCCACATTATAACAGTTGTAACACTGATTTATACTTACTTACAAAAATGCCCTGTTTATTTACTTTTTATGCTGTTTTGGTTCTCAAGACAATTATCCAATCAGAAAGCAGAATGAGCCTCACATGAGTCTCTCATTTGGGTTGCCCGTTTCAGTGCTAAAATTTAGTTAATTTGAACCTAAAAGCCCAAAAGAACTCTCTCTGATCTTAACTTCCTGACTTAAAAAATTTATAAATAAATAAATAAAATTATAAGAGTGCAGTTTCTTTAACTTTTAACAAAACCAATCACACCAGTCCCTTTGGAGGATACTGCACAGCAAAGACCTCAAATACCAATGCAAAAGCTTCAAAAAGTATTTAAAGAACCAAAAAATAAAGCATAAGATTGGACATAATAATTCTAATATTATATAATTGCTGTACTCTTAATTTGATGATTTGCTTTGGCAGGTTTTGCAAATGGCTTCGGTGATGCATATGGAGCTGGTAAGTGCAATCAAAACATGAATTCTTATGTTTAAAAATATAAAGTTTTAACAGTGATTAGTGGTATTTTCTAGGACGTGATTTACCCACAGAATTAAGTGAAGTGCCAGACAAATCAGGCAAAAGTAAAGGTAACAGTTAGACCTCAGAAACTAAAATCATGGTGCTAATATCGTCTTTCTAATCTAGATAATTGGGATAATTTGGAGTAATAGACAGGAGCAATGCTATAGCTGCATGTTTAATTACTTTAAAGGTTCACTGTGTAACTTTCTATGTTATTGCTTTGTATGAATAGTTCCACAATTTGTCATTAAACTTATCTCAATTGGGACAAACAAGTGACATGCAGGTCAGAGCTGTGGAGTGGCCAGCCTCATCAGCTCACAATAATAGCAATTAATAAATTAGGTAAGTATAGTATGTATTATACTTTGGAACAATGCAAAACAATAACATCTGCATAGAGACAAGCAGGTGGTGGAACCTTAACCAGAATTCACTTGGATACTTCTAAAACTATATTTTGTGTTCAGGAGGCAAACTTTTCTTTAATGTATCTATGTATTTGATGAGAATACAACATTATTACATAGTCAGAAAATAGCATAATATCCTTTTTTCACTTGTGTCAAAGCTCCTGTCTTTTCCTCCAAATTTGTGTTTTGTGGACAATTATCTACTGTGAAATAGTTCTTTTAATTTTCCCAATTTCATCTATCCATTATTATTGATCCATGCATCTATTTAACACATTCAATTGCTTCAAATAATAAACGGCTATTGGAGAAGCCATGTTCTGAGGTGAACATGTTGCCCTCTTCCAGTAGGTGGCGGTGTTGTGTCTTATTCATGAAGTTAACCCTGGTGAAGCTTCATGGTGCTGCTACCGTAGATGCGTGACTTAATATATAGAAACTATCATATATGTAATTAAATGTGATTGTATTTTTCAGCTTTAAGTACAGGAGCCTTCCCCGGACAACTGCCTGGAGCTGGATATGGTACAAGAACCATTTTAACTTTTAGCCATTCATAGGACATAAACTACCTGTTTGTTGTTGGGTTTTTTTGTTGTTGTTTTATATATATAATTATTTAACTTTTTTGTTTCTTTCTACATAATCCCATTTTTTTGCTTCAAATATTTGATGTCTTCTGTATGTATATAAAATGTAAAAAGTTGAAAAAAATACAGAAAAAAAGATTGACTGAGAGGATGTATCCAAACGTTTGACTGGTATAGTGCATCGTAATGAAAGTTCAATACACTGCTATTCAAAATTTCATTTGTTTTCAGGAGCACTGGGTGCAGGACTGGAGACAGTTAATGGGAAATATGGTATGTAAACATGGTCTCCAAATAGACACTCGGCTCCAGTGGGAGGGAATCTGGGTGATGTCCTTGTTACTTGTTACATCTAACTATTGTGGTCTTAGGAGCTGCAGCTCAGCTTCCATATGGAAGTGCACCAGTGATCCCTGCAGGACTGGAAGGTAAACACAGCATTAAAGCTTCTTAATATAATGTATGTAACAGAAATACTACACAATTTAAACACAGGGAGGGAAAATGTATTACATTATGGATTAAAAGTAGCACATTGAATGATCAGAAAGTAAACTTTTTAGTCTAAAAACATTCTAAAATAAAAGCTTTTTTTTTTTTCCTTTTTTTTTTTTTTTTTTTGATTGTGTTTATTATACAGAAAAAAAACTTCCAAAAACACTTGTCCTTATTCTAAGCAGGCGCGTTCTCCACAAACAAAGGGCTTTCTCTTGTTTTCAAGCAGATGTTGTTACTTTGGCTAACATTCCACAGTGGAACATAATCTATAGATGTGTTTCCCATTTACCATGCAAGCAATATACCCATATCATAAGTAGTTAAAGTGCCCCTCTTTGCAGCAGTTTCACACCTCCTCCTCTCTCCTCTGTCTTCTCTTGTGGTTTCAGGTGAAGGGGGGTACCCATACAGCCAGCCCCTCGGCCTGGAGGCAGAAGGCGCTAAATCTGCAAAAAGTTACGGTTTGTGTCTCTGAAAGTGTGAAAAATATGTGTGACAAAATGTGATGAACTTTTCTGCAGAAACAAAAACGCCATTAGTTGTCCTCATAGTGTAATAATGATGGTAGTGATAGAAGTAATAGTAATGGATGTAATTGTCATAGTAGTTGTTGTTGTAGTGGTAGTAATAGTAGTTGTTGTCGTAGTGGTAGTGGCAGTGACAGTGGTAGTGGTAGTGGTAGTAGTAGTAGTAGTTGAAGTAGTAGTTGTTGCTATTGTTGTTGCTGTTGTTGTAAACGTTGTAGCTACTGTATTAGTAGTAGTTATTGTAGCTGTTATAGTAGTAGTAGTAGTAGTAGTAGTGGTAGTAGTAGTAGTATTTGTTGTAACTGTAGTAGTAGTAGTAGTAGTAGTAGTAGTAGTAGTATATAAATATGGTCTCCAAATAGACAGTAGTGGTAGTAGTAGTTGTTGTTGTAGCTGCTCTAGTAGTAGTAGTAATAGTACTGATTTCTATCCAATTTAGGACACAAAGCAAAAGTCAAACCTTTGTCATAACAGAACAAAGTGAAGGGGGAACAGAGATGAAAACGATTAGTACAATATGAGTCTGCGATTGACTCATTTGAACAGCTGAAAATCAAAATGTGGAAAGAAGTGAGATTTATATCAAACTCTGCCCTTAATTTGACTACACAGCAAAAGATTATATGTAGATCAAACTAAAATGACTTTGAGGAATATTGGATGACTTGAAAACATGAAAGGATAAAATGCTACCTACTCGAAATTATATTATATGTAGCTGTGGTAGTAGTAGTAGAAATTGTAGTAGTAGTAGTAGTTGTAGTAGTAGTAGTAGTAGTATTAGCCAAACCTAATCATGTCTTCATTTGTGGGAAGAAGAGGGAAGATGTTGAACTTTGGGCAGCATTAGTAATTAATAATAGAAATTGTAGTACCAGTAGTCATAATAGTTCAGTTCAGTAGTAACAATAGTACTAGCAGCAGATGCATAAATGGTGGTAGGTAGTAGTAGTAGTAGTAGTAGTAGTAGTAGTAGTAGTAGTAGTAGTAGTAGTATATAAATATGGTCTCCAAATAGACAGTAGTGGTAGTAGTAGTTGTTGTTGTAGCTGCTCTAGTAGTAGTAGTAATAGTACTGATTTCTATCCAATTTAGGACACAAAGCAAAAGTCAAACCTTTGTCATAACAGAACAAAGTGAAGGGGGAACAGAGATGAAAACGATTAGTACAATATGAGTCTGCGATTGACTCATTTGAATGGCTGAAAATCAAAATGTGGAAAGAAGTGAGATTTATATCAAACTCTGCCCTTAATTTGACTACACAGCAAAAGATTATATGTAGATCAAACTAAAATGACTTTGAGGAATATTGGATGACTTGAAAACATGAAAGGATAAAATGCTACCTACTCGAAATTATATCATATGTAGCTGTGGTAGTAGTAGTAGAAATTGTAGTAGTAGTAGTAGTTGTAGTAGTAGTAGTAGTAGTATTAGCCAAACCTAATCATGTCTTCATTTGTGGGAAGAAGAGGGAAGATGTTGAACTTTGGGCAGCATTAGTAATTAATAATAGAAATTGTAGTACCAGTAGTCATAATAGTTCAGTTCAGTAGTAACAATAGTACTTGCAGCAGATGCATAAATGGTGGTAGTAGTAGTAGTAGTAGTAGTAGTAATAATAGTAGTAGCAGTAGTATTCCCTAACCTAATCATGTCTTCATTTATGGTAAGAAGAGAGAAGATGATGAACTTTGTGCTACTTTTTTTTCTTGGAATTTTAAACCATAAACCAGGACTTTATTACCACTCAACCATATAATACTGACCTTTCATTTGACTCATAGAGATTCTAGATGTCGTCATGGCACGTGACATGTTATTAAAGTAACAAGGAAGCGCTTATTTTATAGTTTCTTATCTAAAACACACTATGACAAACCCTCACACCCTTCTTTATTATTATCACAACGTCAGGGCTTAAACAGGCGAGGCCAGTTACTAACTCCAGTTGTAGATTAAACGTTATTGACTGCTGTGGTGTAGTTTGTGGTGAAACACTGATCGACAATGAAATGAGACCAGAGATCAGAAATATCTCTACGCACTAATGCACAGTAGGGCAGACAGCAACAGTCAGGCCTTTTCTCTGTATTTAACTATACTGAAACAAGTTATGTTAAAAGTCTTGAATGCAATAAAATGTTATCATGGTTTGAAAACATGTACTGCAGGTTCTGGGTCCGCTACCATGGAGATGATATTGCTTTGTCTGTAATGTTCCACAAAATGGTATTAAACTTATATAAGATGCATTTATTCAATTAAAGGTGTTTTTGTTGCTCAAAAATACCTTTGAAAACATGATTTCTGATTATGTGTCAGAATACAAGTTTTATTCACAGATCTGACTTGTAAAATTGGCTTGGTGGCTGCTTGTTTCTATGGAGAGTAAAAAGGGCCATACATTGAAGTAAAGCAATATCATCGCTGGAGACAAGTAATTTGTGGGCCTTCTATCAGAAAAGTTACACAGTGTACCCTTAAAGAAAATCACCCTTTAACTGTGATATTATAAAGCTGCAAAAGTTTAGTAAGTTCAATTGTTTTGATCCAGTTTTGTGATAACATGTTAGGATTGTTTCCCCTTCTCATTTACCCACTCAAAGTTGTATTTCGAGCGGTTTGTGTCTGTTTGGGTTATCTTTATTCTCGTGTTCGCTGTTTTGTACTTACTTAAACTGCAAAAAGCATTGCATTGCTAAATTAGCTAAATGAGGTTTTAAACTGGATTATTATCGGATTTCTGGAAGCTGATTTAATTAGCATGCAAACTACAAAATCTAATTTGAGTAGGGTGACCAAACGTCCGTTTTTCCCCGGACATGTCCGTATTTTGCGTCATGTATGGGGCGTCCGGGTTTTTTTTTTTTTATAAAGTGATGCAAATGTCCGGGTTTTCAGTACCGTTCACTGGGGGCATTAAACTGAGCGTCTCTCGTAGCGTCTGTGACTCAGAAGGAGCGAGACACAAACAGTCGGTCAATCTGCAACATACCGAAGCACAAATGCGCATTTAACAATGACTTGTACAAGAAATTCTCCGTTTTCCGTCCCGATCGGGACCAGTGTGAGTCTATGTGCACAGGATGTGAGGTGAGAGTACAGTGTCCCTTGTTTATCGCAGGGGTTACGTTCTAAAAATAACCTGCGATAGGTGAAATCAACTTTATATTTTACAATTATTCTATCTGTTTTAAGGCTGTAAAACCCCTCAGCACAAACTCTATACACTTTTCTCAGATAGGACAGGTGCAACACTTTTTACTTCCTTCTTAAAACTTGTTGCCGCTGTCGTCCTTGTGTTATTTTACTCCTTCTTTATGTAACAAACTGAAGATTCATTTATTCCGTAATGGAGCCGACAGCGCAGAGTCCTGCACGGGTCAGTTTTTGGAGACCCCCAGTACAATACCGCACCTGCGCAGTACAGGACCACACCTGCCCATTAACCCGAGATTATATCATACTTTTGCGCTGCCTACGCCACAGACTGAACCAAGACTAAACCAGGACTAACCCAGGACTGATTCCAGGACTGTAGAGGAGGACTAATCCATGACTGAACTAGTACCAAAACAGGACTAAACCAGAACTGAAACAGGACTTACCGGCTCAGCTCCGCACCTCACGGAGGTAAACGCGGCAATTACCCGATCTCGCTTTGTGGACAAATTGCTCGACGTTTTTTCTCTTAAGTCCAAGATTAGTCCTGGTTTAGACCTGGTTTAGTCCTGACTAATTACTACCCGCCTGTAATACGCAATACAGGTTCATACGCTGTAAAAAAAATAAATAAATAAATAAAATCCGCGACACGGTGAGACCCTTCCCCAAGGTGTCCGGGTTTTTACAAACTGAAATATGGTCACCCTATAGTAGTAGTAGTAGTAGTAGAGTTCAAGAACTATACAGAAAAATCAACTGTCCCAGCTCTCATGGGGGGTAAAGGTCACACTTTAGGTAATAGCTTTTGAATCTCACTTGGGTTAGTTGAGCTCTTAGTTCTGATATGCTAATGCTAATGCTAACCCATACCCATCCATTGTTTTTATTTGTTTTTCTTTGCAGGAGACCAAGCTGCAAAATTCACCGGAGGACCTGCTGCTTTGGTCAACGGCTACAAAGGTGACGTTTGATCCACCTGCAACTAAAACAAATACTTTAAAGTTGCACTGTGTAACTTTTTGGTTGGTGGTCCGTCACCTACTTGTTTCTATGGAGATGCCATTAAACAGATCTACTTTGCATTCATTCAATTACAGGTGGTTTTATAGCTCAAAAATACCTATAAAAACACATCTTCTCACTGTGACCTGTAATTTGGCTTGGTTTGGTCTCCATGGACATAGAAACGTTTAATATCATACTGTGAAACATTCCAGACAAAGTAATAACATCCTTATAACTCCATTGAAGACAAGCTTTTCACGGACCCTCCACTAAGAAAAGTTACACAGTGCACCTTTAAAATGTCTTCAAACTTGTCAACTTCCTGGTTTTTCTTTTGTCTCCAACCAGGTTAAACTCTAAATCCCAGGATTCCCTCAAACATGGATTCATTGTATTGTGTGCCAAAAGAGTTCTATACGTTTGCAATTGTCTGCTTGGTCCGACTATTGATTCTACAATTATTAATATTGTTTTAAGCCTGTGTTTTTTTTCTGCGTGTCTGTATTCATAAACCTATAAAAATTGTGGTAAAATATAATAGAACGTTTGAATCAATAAATTATGTGATGCTGGACTGACATACATGTTGTGCCACTTTGTGTAAATTAGCTTCACTCAAACCCTCATCCGTGCGCAGGAAGTCAGACCACTTCCCTTTTGCGAAATTCTGAACCAAAAACATAGGCTCAGAGTGTGGTTATGGTCGTATCTTATTTTGCAAATTGAAGCAAAATTTGTAAAATAAAATCTATGTTTAGTAAGTTTTATCTGTGTTTAATAAAATTTATGTTTAGTAGCAGTAGTAGCAGTACTAGTAGCAGTAGCAGCAGCAAAAGAAGAAGCACAAAAAATGTGGTAATTTTTTAGTAGTAGCAGTAGCAGTAGTAGTAGTAGTAGCAGTGGTAGAAGTAGTAGTAGTAGTAGTAGTAGCAGTAGCAGAAGAAGAAGCACAAATAATGGTAGTTGTAACAGTAGCAATAGTAGTAATAGTAGTAAAAGTAGTAGTAGTAGTAGTAGTAATAGTAGTAGAAGCACAAATAATGGTAGTAGTAGTAGTAGTAGTAGTAGTAGTAGTAGCACATATAGTGGTAGTTGTAGTAATAAAAGTATTAGTGGTAATAGTAGTAGTAGCAGCAGAAGCAGAAATAGTGGTAGTTGTAGTAGTAATAGAAGCGCAAATAGTGGTAGTTGTTGTTGTATTAGTATTAGTAGTAATAGTACTAGTAGTAGTAGTACTACTACTACTACTAGTAGTAGTAGTAGTAGTAGTAGTAGTAGCAGAAGTAGTAGAGTTAGCGAACTATAAATAAAAATCAAGTGATAGCCCTTTTGCAAAATTCAGAATAAAAAGACATGCTCAAATTGTGGTTAAAACCATATTTTATTTTGCAAATTGAAGCTAAATTTCTAAAATAAAAGCAAGTTGACATCACACAATACTAGTTTAACACATCTTGTAGACAGGTAAGGTTATATTCATTAAAACATCAAGACATCATTTTTTTTATATTCTAAGTTTATGAACCGGAGTAAAATAAAACAATTATCAAAATTAATCATTCAATATTTAATAGCCCAGTGTTTATACAGTTAAGATAAGATAAACCTTTATTTGTCCCACAATGAGGAAATTAACAGTGTGACGCCATGCAAACAAGTGTCAAGCACTGTTGGGCTGCTTCCTGGTTCAGTCCTGGTTTAGTCCTGATGTAGACTTGGTTTAGTCCTCTCCTTTTCCTGGTTAGTTCTGATCTAATCCAGGTTTAGCCTCAAGGTTTTATTGGTATGGAACTTTAACATGAGCTATAATATTTGACTCTAAAATTTATACATAAGGCCTATAGCAGAGGTGGAAAAAAATGACTTAATCCAACTAATGTATTTATACTTTTAAAGGACCTATATTAAATTCAAATTAAATTGACTGGAGTTAAAGTTTGTTTCATTCATACATGTTTGAGTAACCCTATCTACAGCTCAAAAACTCAAAATGCTCTGTTCCAATTTTTTTTATGTTTTGGTAGTTTTCAATTTAACAGCTTCCGTTCACTTTTAATTCAGTAGAGATTGACAATTCCTGGCCTGAAATAATCGAAATGATTCTAATGAAATGGAATGGAAGGAATACTTTGAGGATCTCCTCAATCCCACCGTCATGTCTTCCGAGGAGGAAGGCTGGGGACTCAGAGGTGGACTCATCCATCACCCGGGCTGAAGTCACTGAGGTGGTTGGCAAGCTCCTTGGTGGCAAGGCTCCGGGGTTGGATGAGATCCGTCCTGAGTACCTTAAGTCTCTGGATGTTGTGGGGCTGTCTTGGCTGACACGCCTCTTCAACATCGCGTGGCGGTCGGGGACAGTGCCCTTGGACTGGCAAACCGGGGTGGTGGTCCCTCTGTATAAGAAGGGGGCCCGGAGGGTGTGTTCCAACTATAGGGGGATCACACTCCTCAGCCTTCCCAGTAAGGTCTGTGATAGAAATTTAGATTGTGGAAAGATTTCTCTCAAACTGTCTTGTGTAAATTAATGTGATTTCTACCTGAAACCCAGACCAGTCATTAACATGTGTAAAGGTTCATCAGGCACAACTGTCTCCGCCTTCAGGAAGCCTTTTGTTATCATCAACTGTATGTTCATTTAGCACCAGCCTCTGAAACCAAAGTCACTCTGCATTGATATGTATGCAACTTGTATTTCTGTATAAATACTGAGAGCTCAAAGGCTCTGGGAGGGACATGGAAGGGAACATGGGAGAGACAGGGTGAGAGGCTGTTGGGCTTTGGCCGGAAGAGGCCTAGGCCCTGTCCATATCTGCTGTAACAAGAATAAACCTTGGTCTATATTCCAAAAACTCATCGGGCTTCGCAAATGGATTCATTATTTATCTTCAAGAGATATATAATTTTTTGACACAACAGGTCTATGCCAGGGTACTGGAGAGGAGAATCCGGCCGATAGTCGAACCTCGGATCCAGGAGGAGCAGTGTGGTTTTCGTCCTGGCCGTGGAACACTGGACCAGCTCTACACTCTCCATCGGGTGCTCGAGGGTTCATGGGAGTTTGCCCAACCAGTCCACATGTGCTTTGTGGACTTGGAGAAGGCATTCGACCATGTCCCTCGTGGTGTCCTGTGGGGGGTGCTCTGGGAGTATGGGGTCCGGGGCCCTTTGCTAAGGGCTGTCCGGTTCCTGTATGACCGGAGCAGGAGCTGTGTTCGCATTGCCGGCAGTAAGTCAGACCTGTTCTCGGTGCATGTTGGACTCCGCCAGGGCTGCCCTTTGTCACCGGTTCTGTTCATTGTGTTTATGGACAGAATTTCTAGGCGCAGCCAAGGGCTGGAGGGGGGCCGGTTTGGGGACCACAGGATTTCATCCCTGCTGTTCGCAGACGATGTTGTCCTTTTGGCTTCATCGAACCAGGACCTGCAATGTGCACTGGGGCGGTTTGCAGCCGAGTGTGAAGCGGCTGGGATGAAGATCAGCTCTTCCAAGTCCGAGGCCATGGTTCTCAACGGGAAAAAGGTGGCTTGCCCTCTCCGGGCGGGTGGAGAGTCCTTGCCTCAAGTGGAGGAGTTCAAGTATCTCAGGGTCTTGTTCACGAGTGAGGGGAGGACGGAACGTGAGATTGACAGGCGGATCGGTGCAGCTTCGGCAGTGATGCGGTCGCTGTATCTGACCGTTGTGGTGAAGAGGGTTTACGAAGCGATTTACCGGTCAGTCTTCGTTCCTACTCTCACCTATGGTCATGAGCTCTGGGTAGTGACGAGTGAAAGGACGAGATCACGGATACAAGCACTCGAAATGAGTTTCCTCCGCAGGGTGGCTGGGCGCTCCCTTTGAGATAGGGTGAGGAGCTCAGTCACACGGGAGGAGCTCGGAGTAGAGCCGCTGCTCCTCCACGTCGAGAGGAGCCAGTTGAGGTGGCTCGGGCATCTGTTCCGGCATAATACTGAATTACAATTACATGACTAGAATTATACTCAATTACATGTACATGTTTAGAAATGTAAAAAGAAGTAAAATTATCCAAAAAAAATTACTAATTGCAGTAAACTTTTTAATCCATTCATTTCCACCCCTGCTATTTAGAATTTTTACCGTCCATGGCCTGAAGTTATTTTTATTTGGCCTACTCTTGCTGAGTTGAGTCTGTTAACATATCCAGATGGTACATTACATGGGGAAATCTGGGACACAAGCATGCAAAACTATAAGGCAGTATTTGTGAATGAAGCAAATATAAGAATGTGAGAAAAGCTGAAAAAGAAAAAAGAAAAAAAAACATTGTCTGCGTTTAACTAGGTCAGGTCTATGCTTTTACAAATTCTGACTGACTGTCAAATTGGGACATCCACTCACAATACAGTGCACAAACCACAAAAATTAATCAAGATTTTTTTTTTTCCCCTCATATTGATTTTATTTTTGTCTCATTAAATCAAATTAAAATGGCCTTTAATTTCCTGTACTGTAAAGCTACTATTTGTTATTAGAGTGGCTGACTTGCCTCTGATTGACTGTAGACCTCTCTATTAAAGGTTCTATATTATTCAAAACTGACTCTTGTATGGTTTAAACCATGTTATACTGCTGTGATCTCTTCAAAAACATACCTGGATACCATCACACGCATTTCACACATTCACAAAAAGCAGTAGTTTTCGAGTTAGCGCTTACCTTTTACCTTTTGTTCAGTGTAGGCTGGAAATTCCAGAGCTAAATTTACCCAAATGATTCTAGTGAAGTTGTGTGGAGTTTAAAAATTGTGCTTTCCGTTTGAGAGAAGAACTCAGCCTAAATATGCAAGGTTTATGCATTAAAAACTCCATTTATATTTTTGGTGAACACACATTACAACAATGATCAGGAAATAGTGTAATATGAGCCCTTTAAAAAAAACCTAATCACTGACAATTAAAAATGATTGGATCTTGATCTTGATTAAAATGTGATTAACTGCACAGCCCTACAAGTACAAATCAAGCATTACTGTAACTTTGGTCCTTCCCTTGCCCCTGCCTGAACACTCCCCACTCCCTCAGCATGGCCTCAGGTACAGGATGGACATTACGGGATTTGAACCACCCCTTCAGATTCGGATTCATGGGCGTAGGTTTGTAATCTGTACAGAGATTTCCAGTAAGGCTCGGAGCACACTGCACCTGCCATTTCACAGACAGTTGGCCATGTTGTAGACTGCACACTTCGTCCTTAACTCCAGAAGTGAGGGCTCTTTCGCATTCTCCTAAAAGATCACTGCTCCAGTTGCTGTTCTCATCCCAAACTTCAAACCTAACTGCGTGTTGTTTGGATAAGTCCATAGTCCCCAGGTCAATGACATCTCTCCATTGCGGATTGTCATTGTTAAGAATGACTTTACTACGATGAATATTTTTCTTGTTGACATAGACTTTTACATATCCGTCTGTGGCTGAGGTGCAGTCCCCGAAGAGGTCTGTAGCCCTCTGCACAGTGATGATCACCCAGGCCAGACCTCTCTGAGTGGGACAACAATCCTGATTTACTCCTGTGTTGTTGTGACACTGGCAGACACAGGGGTCTTGGGCGTCTGTTCTGACTCCGGCGGGACAGGGGGTGCTACAGTTCTTCCACAGGCCTCTCTCCAGGATGTAGTGGCTCTTGTATTGCATAAAGCCAGTGCACTCAAAGGTGTGCATCAGTGGGGAAATTCTGAAACCTGAGGCATGGCTGTAACTGTTGATTAGCCTAACATAACAAAATGCTACAATGATATGTAGATGAAGAAAACTGGCCATTTTCTCATTTTAAAGTCTAATTTAAGGAACAGACAACATCATGCTGACAACACCAGCTGGAAAAGTATCATTACAATTGTGGAATTTACCTGTAGTACTCGCAGGACATACTCTGACTGGAGAAGACGTACTTGTCAGTTTTGGTTTTCTCCATGGAATATTTGGCTATTTTGGAGTGTGAACCTGCTAACATTAACTGAGCACGATTGCCTGCCATTGAAATGTCTAAGGTGTTTTTCCAGTTGTTTGTAATGGACGTGGTGCTGGAAGTGAGCAGAGAAACACTGGTTTTATGGAGCTGTCTGTTCACTTTGGCGCTACATGAGTGCTTTGCTCTCCAGTCCACCACAGACAGAGGCAGCTTCTGCTTTTTATTTTCCAAATACGGGTTTGAACATAAGGTACAGGTTTTGTCTTCATGCTCCCACTGACTCATATCAATTGCAAACAATTCTTTTAGCTCCATTTTGGTGACGTCAAATCCTTCTCCACCCAAATCTGTCCCAGGAGCAAAATCAGCCTCCAGACATTCTTCGGGTTTCCCTTCGAAGCAGAACTGATGAGACCCATGAGGGAGGAAGAGGAGGAGGCCGATCCACAGGGAGATCTTCAAGAATGGCATTTTGGAGGTTTGCTTTTAACCTTGGAAATAAATAGATTTAGTTTAATGTTGTTATGTAGCACATGTCCCACCATCTATTCATACTTTGCAGTAACATCATGCTATGGAGGAATGGTTAACAGTTACCATGGTGACACAATGCACACAGCATAAGTTTTTAGATTTTCTGAAAACTCAAGAACAACACGTTTTCACGAGCCTGTTATCAATACCAGAGTTCATGGTCCCATCTTTCACTAAACAGGGTCAGTGTGACTAATTGAAATAACTGTTGGTAAATGCTAGCTAGCTTGTGACTGTAATATTATTTGAGAGGGACTAATTTGATATTACAAATACGCTCTTCTGTTATAATGACAATTTAATCAATTGTTTCTGCTCAGATTGAGTTAAAACAAAGCTCAGATTAAAGTCTTAACCTGAGGAACAGATCTTTTCGACAGAGCAGTGCCTCCAGTTAGCTTCACCTCCTGGGAATTTTGATGACATCAGCTGTGAAGTATCAATTGACATAATGATGTATACTCATTTCTTATAAGCCTGGCAATACAGATAATGTCTTTGAGAGAGAAACATGTGGTGACTTCCCTATCAATGTTCATCTAATGTGTGCATCTTCATGTGGTTTACTTCAAAGCTTTGCTTTTGGCCCGCAAATATTTGCAAAACTGTAGGGTTGATATTGCTAACACTTCATCTCTGACTTCCAAACTACCCATTGTTCCATTGGTTATTTTATTATTTTTAAAAAGCACAACACTGACATAGACTCCTGGCAAACATGATTGCATTGTATCACTTTTTTTTTTTCTTTTTTTAAAAAAAGTATTTATTTTGGGCAGGTAAAGATTTACATTCTTATACAATGGAACATATAACATAAGTGAAATCATAATAGAAATGAAAATAAACAAAACAGCAACAAAAAAATATATATATGTTTTTGCCCAAAAAGGAGTGGGAAGAAGAAAACTTATTTAATCCCACCCCCACTCTTCATAATCTAACACAATGAGCTATCTATTGCATTTTTCAGACATTTGAATTAAACTATATGAACTATTTACAAGTACAGGCAAAGAGTCACTGTTAGAGCTTGGTAATGCAACATAATCATACCAACAATGGTAATGTTAAGGATACAGACAAAGGTAACAGAAAACAAATACAAATAATGTAAAGGACAGCACATACCAGCAATGGTAAGAAAACAACAAACATAAACCAGCACTACAGAAGGAAGTACTGTTCTAATATTATGAGCCTTTCTCTATATACTGTGACCAGACCATATGTTTATATAACAACTTGAATTTATGGATATTTTGGCGTTGCTTGAGATGTGGATCCAGACTGTTCCAGAGTTTTACACCACATATAGCCACACAGAAACTTTTATGGGTAGTTTGAACATTAGGCAATTTGAAAGGTCCATACCCTCTAACATTATAAGTTCTCTCTCTCATTTTGAACAAGCTTTGAATATTACGTGGTAGCAAATTGTTGCATGCTCTGAATAAATTTACTAGTGTATTATATTTTACCACAGCAGGAATGTTTAGGAGCTTGGGTTGAATAAAAAGATTATGGGTGTGTTCTAAAAAAAAACAACTTTAACTTTTTTATAATTCACAGAGCTTGTTTCTGTAATATAATCAATGGATGAAGTGTACATTGGTAAGTGTTCCCCCACACTTCAACACAGTATGTAAAATAAGGGAGAACCAATGAACAGTATAATGTACAAAGGGCATTTTGAGTAGAATGACCACACACGTTTGAGAAAATTGACTAAAATTAACTTGACTAATTAAAAAATGGACTTGTGTACTTTTATATAGGCCTTTCTTTTCACAATTACATTTTAAAACACTTTAATTTGCGGGAATTAAGATGACTTCTCAGCATTCAGCAGAGTTGTTACATGGCTCACAAATAAAAATTCACTAAGGTTTATTTTTAGTGGCTTTATTTCATTTAGAAGTAAAAGTATTTTCATAACAATATTTAAATAAATCTGTTGCCAATATGCCATTCTGATTAGCTGTACTGTGAAACATGCAGAGTGTGTGCAAAGAAAAGCATCACATAACAGGCTCAAACACACATATTGAGCTGTAACTTGGCTGTGGGCATTTAGTTTTGTTTATTTCTTATTTCAATGTACAAATATATTACTCTCACAAAAGAAAAGATGACCTATAGACCAGATTTAGCTACTGCTACTTTCCATCTGCAGTCCCTTCGCAGGTGCACACGCACTCACACACACTCGCAAACACACACACACACTAATACTGAGTTCAGACCATCAGAAACATCAGGTTTACATATAAAGTCTATGAGGGACACGCTTCTAGGCAGGTCCGAGTCTTGAGCGTCAAAGTAAAAAAAATCTGAACTTTCTGCTAATTTCAGCAGACGTCAACAAGTTTCAAGCAAGTTTCAATGAAGAGGTGTCCAACTAGAGCTGTTTGGTGTGATTTTGACACTGGGACCTGAATGCAGCATAAAATTATACATCACTTTACAATTATGTTAACAATACTAATTTAGCTCATCATTAAGAATAGTAAAGTACAAAATCATCAAATGTAATAACAGAAAATACATAATGGTTTCCAAAATATTATGTGAATGTTTTTTACACAATTAACTAAAAACATGTACAAATAACTCCTCTCTTGGTTCTCTCTATAATAATAATAATAATAATAATAATTAAAGCCGCGCGCGGCGATGGTGGCCCTCACCCCGGCGCGCACCACCCCCCCACGCGACCGCCGGGGACTCCCGACCGCCCCGGCACGCCACCCTCTCTTTCCGACAGCTCCCGAGGCCGACAGCTCGTCCACCAGAGAAATTACACAGTGTACCTTTAAATGTTTCAGAGGAGTCATTGCGCCCCTACTGGTCAACCATGAAAAATGCCCAATATCCGTAATATACTTTTTTGTTGACAATCATGCATAAAATTTAATCCCTGAGTTTGGTACAAATCCGACAAAGTTGACGTTTCATGTCTATGCTAGGGGGCGCTATAGTGTTCACATTTCATATGTTTTATAGTGTATTATAATCAAGTCGAAATCAGACATGACTGATTAAAATTTCAGCACGATTGGACTAAGCCTGTGTGTGTAATTATTTTTAACTATTTTTGGGAGGGGGGGGTGTTTGCACCCCTGCTGGCCAACTGTGAAAAATGCCCCATGTCCTTAATGGACTTTTTTGCTTGTCATCATGCATAGAATTTAATTCCCGAATTTGGTCCAATTCTGATAATGTTGACGTTTCATGTCTATGCTAGGGGGCGCTATAGAGTTCACTTTTATGAAATTTCATATTTCATTACATTCAGGTCTGGATCACACAATTGTGATTTGAATTTGAGTTCTCTAGGACAATGCCTGTGGCCGTGACAGGTCACCGAAAAAACAGGAAATGAAGGCGTTTTTCGCCAGCGTGCTACGGGCGAACCGTAAGGAGTATTCCAAAAAAAAAATTGGCAACTTCTAGAGTATTCCAAAAAAAATTAGCAACTTCTGTGAGTTTATGTCTGTAGATGTGACATGTCAAATCTGAGCTCATTTGGACCAAACCCCGGGGACTTGAATCTTTTTGTAGACACCCAAGTCAAAACGGCAGCGAATGTTTGATCCAATATGGCCGACTTCCTGTTCGTCATAGGGTCATGCTCCAATTCATCTTTTGGCTTGTCTCATTGTTCTCTATCACTGTCCCGAATTTCGTTTCCCTGTGACAAACTTTGCCTGTCCCCACTCCCATAGGGGTCCAATTCTAGGTGGCGCTGTTGAGTCGGGTCACTCGGGTCATTGTTGCGATGCCCATTTTATCAAATTTTTTGCCGAACCGATCGATCTGGACCCCAGTTTGGGGACTTTTCGTCCATGTTCAGGGGGTCAAAAATGCGATTCAATGTGGGGAAAAAGAAAAAAAAAAAAAAAAAAAAAAAGAAACCGGCGAAGATCAATAGCCCTCGCCAGTTACTTCGTTACTGGCTCGGGCCAATAATAATAATAATAAAAACATGTACAAGTCTATGCCAATCATTCATAAGTATTTTGAGTTAGATTGTACACCCAGTTCCCTCAAATATAATGCACAGAGGATCAGGTGCACAAATGCTAAAATACAATGTGGCTGCTTGTTTTACACAAATTCATATTCCCATGGGAGGTCAATTGTTCTCTCTGCCTTTTGCGGCTCTCTCTGTTTAACTCATTCTCATCATTTTCGCTAAAATGGATTCTGCACTCTCTCAAATGTGTGACCCAGACATCTTTTACATATAAAATTCATTATATGTATTGGGGCCCCATGTTTTTGCATATGTTGACTTTTACTTAAACTTTTCCCAAAACATAAATTAATTGAACAAAATAAAATAATTTCTGTTAAACACAAAGTGGGACTTTCCATTTTAAATAGCGACACAGTGGTTTAATGACAAAGTGGTTCAAGTGTGGTGCCCAGTGTAGAAAAACGGCCCCTGCTGGCACACAAACCTACCTTTTTAAGTAATGTAAAATTGACTCCACTATCAAATACTTGAGAGTGTGAGAGTACCCAAAGTTACATTTCTTTCGTTGTTGTTTTTTTTACTGGTACTATCTCTACTGAAATTATCCTACTAATACCTTTGTACAGACTCTACATTTGGTAATACATTTAATTGGAAACTTAATTATTCTTTAAGAAATGTTCATTAATAATATTAAGTACTCACCCCCAGTGCCCATTCTCTAGGTCTATAATGCCAGTGGGAGGGAATGTTAAATTTATATGGTTTGGTTTAGGGGTGTTTACTAGGAGAGCAGGGGCTTTTTAAAAACAAAAGATAAAAAATAAAGATAGGACAGTGGTTAGGCTGACTACTTCCGCCTCATATAGTTGCACTGGTGGTCTGACAGCAGCTGTGAATGAATTTGAAACTATGACTACCATTTCCAGGCACTGAAGAATGAACCACCACAGAGATCATTTCTGTGAAGTGGAAAGGGCTGGGGCTTTAATGGAGAAATACTTAGTCGTTTTGAAATATTAATACCACATTTGTACAAAAGTATGGTAAATAGCATGTGCATTTTAATATTATTGCAAGTTATGTACAATTAAGAGAAAGTTAAGTACAGTTGAACTAAACAATTGATCTTTTTAATACCTTACAGCATTGGAAAAGTACTATTACCACAGGGTGTGATGCTAACTGTCAGAAACTCTATTAGACTTTAATCAGAGCTTTATTTTAACGTTATCTGACCAGAAAGGGCTGACTTGATGCTACAGCAAGTGAGCTGATGTGTGCTTTCTCATGTGAAATTACAGTCACAAGTTGACTAGCATTAACTAACAGTTTTTCTGTTACTTTCACCTTTTGTTGAAAATCAAACACCTATGAATGTGCTTATTAATCACAGACTCCTGAAACTGCTGAACATTCCACCATAGAGATACACATAGGTTACACGTAAAACACCCTCAGAGTGATATCACTGCAAAGTATCAATAGTGTAGGAAAAGTCTTGGCTGACCAGGTGTCTTGTTATATTGACACAAAAGGCAAATAATATATTTTAAGATTATATTTAATCTCAAATTTTAACCTTTTTCCTCAGACTCTGGTTTGGTTGTTCTCTGACCCGTTCATGGCCACTCCCCATTGCAGCAGCAGGGCCTTGGGAACGGGATGGGTGTTACGGGACTTGAACCAGCCCTTCAGAGTGGGACTGATGGGCATAGGTTTGTAATCTTTACAGAGGTCTCCGGTAAGGTTCGGCGCACACTGCACCTGCCACTTGACAAACAGTCGGCCATGTTGTAGATTGCACACATCTTGTTTGACCCCAGCCGTAAGATCACGGCTACACTCTCCCAAAAGGTCATCGTCCCATTTATTGTCCTCATCCCACACTTCAAATCTAACTTTATTCTCTGTTAAAAGATTTACGTTGCCCCAGTCGGCGACGTAATGAAAGTAAGGGTTGTTATTGTTTGAGATGATTTGTGACCTCCACAATGTCTTTCCTTTGTAGACTTTTACATAGGCATCTGTGGCTGTGGTGGTGTCCCCCCAGAGGTCTGTAGCCTTCTGCACAGTGATGATCACCCGGGCCAGACCTCTCTGAGTGGGGCAGCAGTCTTGGTTTACTCCTGCGTTGTTGTGACACTGGCAGACACAGGGGTCCCGAGGGTCTGTTCTGACTCCGGCGGGACAGGGGGTGCTGCAGTTCTTCCACAGGCCTCTCTCCAGGATGTAGTGGCTGATGGCAGAGCGCAGGTTGGAGTGGGAGGGGCTCTTGGAGGGCAGCAGCAGGTGCAGAGGGTCCAGGGAGTATGAGATGATGTCTGGGTGGTGGGGCAGCGTGCTGAGCCAGTCTTTGTAGGCCGAAGGCTCTTTATCTGCAGAGAACAGCAAGTCGGGCTCTGTGGTGTGACCACCTCTAATCTCTGTGAACCTGGAAAACACACAAAACATGTGCATTTACATATGATCTTGACTGGTCCTCAAAGCACTGTACAAACTGTTCATCTGTGCTAACAAGTTAGTTTAATTGGTTGGCACCCATAATCTCCAGACATTCCCTTCAACTTTTTGTTAAAATGCAGAAGAGTCTGGAACCAGACCATAAATAACAGACCCTTATTTGGGACATAATTTGTGTCACGTGTCTCTCAAATGTTGAATATTCATTCAGACAGAAATGTCTAACTCCTTTGATCTCAGATAGAGTTGTGTTTTGCCTTTTGATTCTGAGAGAGTTTCTCAGTCCTTATATTATATATATATATATATATATATATATATATATATATATATATATATATATATATATATATATATATATATATATATATATATATATATATATATATATACACATATATATACATATACATATATACATATATATATACATATACATACATACATATACATATATATATATATATATATATATATATATATATATATATATATATATATATATATATATATATATATATATATATATATATATATATATATATAAGCAGCCACATTTATTTTAACATGAAGGGATCCTGCATTTATCTGACTGGTTAGTCTTTGTCAAACATTATAAAACCACATGTGATCTTGGCTAGGGAAATAATCAAATGACAGACGGACCTGATACATTTCCTCTCTTGCGTACACACCTTTCTACGTCATACCTGTCATTGAAGGAGCTGGAGAAGGAGGCTTTGTTTTCTGACTGCTGGATATTGTTCTTGCAGTGTTTGGCCTCAGACCGAGCCTGAGACTGGCCGTAGCTGGCAGATGCCTCAACCTCCAGACAGGCCTGCACCTCCTCCACACTGAGACCCTGCAGACTGGCCTCACACTCACGGATACTGGTCACTGACTTCACACTGCCCCCAATGTGCACCTGAAACACACAACTAACTCTTTTCATTATTGTTGGGGGAGACAGGTATCCTCTGCTATTTTTGCTTCATTCTACTGTCTGAAAGCATGCTTGACTATGAGAATTAATTTATCCTCCTCTTAGTTCTGTTTGGGGTCACAGGTGGCTAGAACATCTCCCAGTGACAAAATCTGACATGTGAATTGGCCTGGTGAAATCAGCTGCATGTGTCCATGGCAATAAATACATTCAGTTATATTATGAAACATTCTAGGCAAATAAATAACATCTCCATGGAGACAAGCAGGTTGTGGACCCTCCAGTGGTAAAGTCAATTAGTGCACATTTCCTAAAACATTTACTTTATTTATGTTAAAGCTTATGATATATTAACAGACATTGTTATTACCTTAGTAATGTAGTGAGTACCAAACTTTTCAATCAGTCCATAAAACTGTCCTTTGGTGTTAGCATTGTAGGCTTTGGGAAGTTGATTTATTGCTTTACGGAATTCACGGTGCATTTTTGGGGCTGCGGAGAGCCGGTATCTGAAAATGGAAATACATAACACATAACACAAAAGCATTCCTAATAGTACACTTATCTTTATTTGTGGTTAATTATAAAAGCTTTAAGTTCACCTGTAGTACTCGCATGACATGCTCTGACTGGAGAAGCTGTATTTGTCATCTTTGCTTTTCTCCATGGAATATTCAGCCATTTTAGAGCGTGTACCAGCTAACGTTAACTGACCACTTTTAGCTCCCACAGAGACGTCCAAGCTGCTTTTCCAGTTGTTTTCGATGGACGCTTTGCTTGAGCTAACCAGAGACTCACTGGACTTATGGAGCTGTCCGTTCACTTTGGCGCTGCATGAGTGCTTTGCTCTCCAGTCCACCACAGACAGAGGCAGCTTTTGCTTTTTATTTTCCAAATACGGGTTTGAACACAGGGTACAAGTCTTATCTTTACGCTTCCACTGTTTCATATCAATCACATACGCTCCTTTTTGCTCCATTTTTGTGATGTCAAATCCTTCTCCTCCCAAATTAGTCCCAGGAGCAAAATCAGCCTCCAGACACTCTTTGGGATTTCCATCTGTGCAGTGCTGATGGGAATCATGAGTGAAGAACAACAGATGAACACTGATGATGAGAAGAAACATCGTGGCATGAAGTGCTGACACAAACTGTGAAATTGGGGAAGAAATATGTAATTAAGAATATACACAGTTTTGTTGCTCGAACTCAGTGATTCTGCTGCGGGCTGATGTGCAGTGAGCTGCATACAAAGTTATAGCTACATGCTGCGGTTTTATGAGTTCATAATGGTAACTAGAGGTGAGCACAGCTCGTGGTATTAACAGGGAACATTGGTATTGGTAATTGGAGATACCGGTGTTCTCCCGGGAAATAGAGGCACATCAATTGGACCAATTTTGGTTCGTTTCCCGGTGTAAAACCAGACAACACTGGAGTCTATAAGCTACATAATAACCATCTTATTGCCTGTTGCGGACCAAATAATCGAACCAGCGGTGTGAAAACGCCCCTACAACTTTCCTTTAGACATTAACATTACTAGAAAAAAACAACTTAGTAATCATTATCTTAAGGGTTTAAGTTACCACTAGTAATATATCATTAGTTTACAGTACTAAAATAATCAGAGTAACCTAAATGTAAAGAGGTGCAATCAGAGATAGCAACCTGGTCCCCCATGAGGCATCGGTGGGGCCAGTTCATCACCACAGAAGCCAGCTTGCCTGTCGTTTATAATGGCATGACCTTTCAATTGACCCGTGTGACCTCAAATGACCTTGGATTGTCACCAAACTTTTTTTGCAGCATCGAGCAAGGGGGCTTGACACATGTACCAAATTTGGTGACAATCGGTCCATAAATGGCGGAATTGTTGGGGGTGGATAGACACACAGACACACACACACACAGACACACAGTGAATACAAAACCTGGTCAGCCCTTCGGGGACTAGGTAAAAAGTGGTGTTACTTACTCAAATATTGGATGTAATATTGCTAATGTTTTAAGAGTAATCATTACTAAGTTAGTAAGCTAGTTAACAGAACTTAAGAGACCCTTGATTGAATTGGTTGGATTATTACTGTTTACTTAATCTTTTGTACCTATTTGTTACTAAGATAAAATAAGGCAATCAGTTTTCTGAGATTTTCTGAGTAAATGATACTATCAGGGTTTACATGAGACATTTTAAGTACATTTCATTTTTACATATGGTAAGTGAAGGCTTAAGAATAAAAAATATTTACACATAAATGATGAAAATCAGAATTAAATGGTTAAAAAATATTTTTAGATATTCTTTTAGATATTTTTATTTATACATTACACTGCCTTATTATAATATTATAATATTATAATATTATATATATTATAGAGTCTATGTAGTCCAGAATCTTTGGTATAGTTCCAATAACAAATGATACTCACTTGTGTCTTCTCAGCGTGCTCCAATTTGACTGAGAGAGCGGGGGTGAAGTTTTCTGTTTTATACCTATGTGGTTTCGCTTTAGATACAATGGAAAACAACCAGACCTGCATTTAGGTTTGATCTATGTCAAACCCACAAAACATGAGTGTGGTCAATGTAAGGAAGCTCCACAGCGACTTAAAGCCACTGCACAGCCTCACTGAAGAATGAACCACCACAGACAGATCATTTCTGTGAAGTGGAAAGGGCTGCGGTGTTTTGCAGAAATACTTAGTTGAAATATGAATTAATACCTTACACAAAAGTAAGGTAAATGGCATGTGAGTTTTAATATCATTGAAAGCAGTTGTTTAACAAGGTTTTATATAAGTACAATTGAACTAAGCAACTTTTTAATATCTACTATCAAGCAAACATAGACAAGAATGTAAAAGCATTTAGAAATAACTGAAAACTGTTACTATTAAAATTAAAATTACTACCACCACAACATTTGACCCAAGACCTGGTACTATCTTTGTATTGATACTTTGCAGCTGATGCTATCAACATTTCTTTGGGGTGTAATGTTTAAGTGTAGGTGTTTGTGTTTGCTAATGCATTGTGTCACCATGGTAACTGCTGAATATTAAATCATAGAAATACATGTAAAACAAGTCCAGTGTGATGTCATTGCAAAGTATCAATAATGTAGGAAAAGTAGCCTTGACTGACCAGGCTAGCAACTTGTTTCTTGTTATACTGATACAAAAGGCAAATCATATATTTTTTTCAAATTTTAACCTTTTTCCTCAGACTCTGGTTTGGTTGTTCTCTGACCCGTTCATGACCACGCCCCATTGCAGCAGCAGGGCCTTGGGAACGGGATGGGCATTACGGGACTTGAACCAGCCCTTCAGAGTGGGACTGATGGGCATAGGTTTGTAATCTTTACAGAGGTCTCCAGTAAGGCTCGGAGTACACTGCACCTGCCACTTGACAAACAGTCGGCCATGTTGTAGATTGCACACATCTTCTTTAACTCCAGCCGTAAGAACTCTGCTGCACTCTCCCAAAAGGTCATCGTCCCATTTATTGTCCTCATCCCACACTTCAAATCTAACTTTATTCTCTGTTAAAAGATTTACGTTGCCCCAATCGGCGACGTAATGAAAGTAAGGGTTGTTATTGTTCCAGATGACCCTTGACCTCCACAATGTCTTTCCTTTGTAGACTTTTACATAGGCATCTGTGGCTGTGGTGGTGTCCCCCCAGAGGCCCGTAGCCCTCTGCACAGTGATGATCACCCGGGCCAGACCTCTCTGAGTGGGGCAGCAGTCTTGGTTTACTCCTGCGTTGTTGTGACACTGGCAGACACAGGGGTCCCGAGGGTCTGTTCTGACTCCGGCGGGACAGGGGGTGCTGCAGTTCTTCCACAGGCCTCTCTCCAGGATGTAGTGGCTGATGGCAGAGCGCAGGTTGGAGTGGGAGGGGCTCTTGGGGGGCAGCAGCATGTGCAGAGGGTCCAGGGAGTATGAGATGATGTCTGGGTTCTGGGGCAACGTGCTGAGCCAGTCTTTGTAGGCCGAAGGCTCTTTATCTGCAGAGAACAGCAGGTCGGGCTCTGTGGTGTGACCGCCTCTAATCTCTGTGAACCTGGAAAACACACAAAACATGTTCATACCATAGACTAAATGGACATAGCTAAACCGCCAGCCACTGCATTCCAAACAGGAAGTGAACATGTGGGCGCTTCCGGTGTCCTGTCGAAATGGCCTACCTGTCAATTTGGGCTACCTGAGCCGGATGTTTTGCGACAGAATTAGATAACTGAATAGTGTATATATAGTGTAGTAATAGTGTAGTAAATAGTTAATATTTAATTTTTTGTTGTTATCTTTTTCATAACATTGTATTTTTATTTGTTTCCATGTGTGAAAAACTTTGTAACTTTGTTTAGAAAGGCGCTATATAAATAAAATTGAAATGCATGGAATTGTCCCATCTTCAATATCCCCAGTACCACAAAGGTGAGGTGTGCGCCCTCCAGTGGATGCATTTTTTGGGAGAAGATATAGGCCTGTCAAGATTTCTTATCTCTACCCATATTCATATAAATGAGTGAATTATGATGATTCTACAGTGGGAGCGTTATTTGATGGCTGTCGATATGTGCTACCTTTAGTTGGAGACAATTGATAATATTGATAGTATAATATGACTGTCAAAATGAACTACCTATGCATATTCATATAAATGAGTTGAAATTTTACAAAACTAAGGTATCAAATCTGATCACTGTGCGCAAACAGCGTAAAACCCACTGTCTCTAATCCAAAGAAATATGTTGTAAAACTGGGGAGGTTGGCTTTATTGGATCTATACAACTGTAAGGTAGCTTATTTCGACAAGGTAGCGTGAATTGATTTAGGCTGCTGGTAGCTCATTTCCACAGAACACCAGCTTCAAGACAGGTCACAGCAACATCAAATGACACTGAAGAAAACCACTAGTGAGCAGTAAACACAGTCAGGTATGAAAACAAACTAAACCTTTGTGCTGCTTTTCAGTCCTTTTTTACTTGTAGACCACCATGTTTGTTTTGACATGCATTTATCTGATTAGCTTGTCTATGTAAAATATTGCAAGACCATGTGTGGTCTTTGCCAGGCAAATGATCAAATGACTGACAGACCTGATACATATCCTACTCTTGCATAAACACCTTTCTAAGTTGTGACCATATCGGCTTGTCAAAGCCTGATCCCATCAGATCTCTGAAGCTCAGCAGGGCTGGGCCTGGTTAGTACTTGGATGGGAGACCTATGGGAAAATCAGGTGCCACAGGGGGGTGCCAGTGGCAAAAACTCTTGCTGTGTCCTTAAGCAAAGCACTTCACCCACATTGCCTAGTATTAAAGTGGTGTGTGTGATGGTGTTGGTTGGAGGGGCAGATGGTGCCAATTGGAGTGGCAGCTGCGCTTCTGTCAGTGTGCCCCAAGGCAGCTGTGGCTACAATAGTAGCTTACCACCACTGGGTGTGGAGTGACTGAATAATGCTCTGTAAAGCGTCTTTGTGACAAATGTCTGTGAAAAGCGCTATATAAATAAAAAACTTACTAAGTCATACCTGTCACTGAAGGAGCTGGAGAAGGAGGCTTTCTTTTCTGACTGCTGGATGTCTTTTTTGCAGTGTTTGACCTCAGCCCGAGCCTGAGACTGGCCGTAGCTGGCAGATGCCTCAACCTCCAGACAGGCCTGCACCTCCTCCACACTGAGACCCTGCAGACTGGCCTCACACTCACGGATACTGGTCACTGACTTCACACTGCCCCCAATGTGCACCTGAAACACACAACTAACTCTTTTCATTATTGTTGGGGGAGACAGGTATCCTCTGCTATTTTTGCTTCATTCCACTGTCCAAAAGCACGAATATGGGAATTCATTTATCTTTCTCTTAGCTCTGTCTAGAATGTCTCCCAGAGACAAAAGATTTATGGTGGCAAAGGTTCACTATGCAGCTTTTCTTGTGGGAGACATGCCACCTGCTTGTCTCCTTGGAGATATTGCATTGGCTTGGAATGTTCTACAGTATGATATTAAACCAATCTGTCTTGTTTTTTTATTCAGTTACAATTGTTTTTATTGCTCAGAAATACCTGGAAACTATGCATTCTTACTGTGAGTGGAGTCACCTTTCTGCAGATCTGGTGTGAATTGGCCTGGTACTTGTGTCCATGGAGATAAATACATTAAATGTCATATTGTGGAACATTCTAGGCAAAGCAATAATATCTCACGCAGGTGGCAGACCCTCCAAATCAAGTAGTGCACTGTTCTGAAATATTTTCATATATGACAGTGCATTTACTTTAATTAAAATGCACATGTATTAATAAATATTATTATTACCATAGTGATGTAGTGAGTACCAAACTTGTCAATCAGTCCATAAAACTGTCCTTTGGTGTTTTTGCTGTACACTTTGGGAAGTTGATTTATTGCTTTACGAAATTCACGGTGCATTTTTGCAGTTCTGGAGATCCCGTATCTGAAAATGGAAATAAATTAGTATTCCTAATAGTGCACTTATCTTTATTTGTGGCTAATTATGAAAGCTTTAAGTTCACCTGTAGTACTCGCACGACATGCTCTGGCTGGAGAAGCTGTATTTATCGGTTTTGCTTTTCTCCATGGAATATTCAGCCATTTTGGAATGTGTACCTGCTAACGTTAACTGAGCACTTGTAGCTCCCACAGAGATGTCCAAGCTGCTTTTCCAGTTGTTTTCGATGGACGCTTTGCTTGAGCTAACCAGAGACTCACTGGACTTATGGAGCTGTCCGTTCACTTTGGCGCTGCATGAGTGCTTTGCTCTCCAGTCCACCACAGACAGAGGCAGCTTCTGCTTTTTATTTTCCAAATACGGGTTTGAACACAGGGTACAGGTCTTATCTTTACGCTTCCACTGTTTCATATCAATCACATACGCTCCTTTTTGCTCCATTTGTGACGTCAAATCCTTCTCCTCCCAAATTAGTCCCAGGAGCAAAATCAGCTTCCAGACACTCTTTGGGATTTCCATCTGTGCAGTGCTGATGGGAATCATGAGTGAGGAACAACAGGCCGACAATGAGAAGAAACATGCTTTCATGCAGTGACGACACAAACTGTGAAATCAAGAAAATTAAGAATAATGAAGTAATTAAGAATATACAGAATTTATTTAATTTATAGACAATAGTTCAGCTTCCTTATTAACAACAGTAACATAATATGAAAGAGGTTGGCACAGTCATCAAGTCCATCATCCCATCCATTCACACTAGTTTGATTTTCAGACATGTGTGGTATATTTGGCCATACCAGTTTGTCAAAGCTGATCTCATCAAATCTCAGAGGTTAAGAATGGCCAGGCCTGTTTAGTAGTTAGATGGGAGATCGCCGGGAAAATCACATGTCACAGTGGGGCACCAATGGCAAAAGCTCTTTAGGCAAGGCACTTCAGCCAGATTGCCTAGGCCCTAGTATGAAAGTGGTGTGAGTGAATGTTGGTGATGGTGGTTGGAGGGTCGATAGAGCAGATTGGCAGCCTCTCTTCTGTCAGTTTGCCCTAGGGCAGCTGTGGCTACAATAGGAGCTTACCACCACTGAGTGTGAAGTTAATAAATAATGCACTGTAAAGCACTTCTGGTGTCTTGAAAGGCGCTGAATCCAATGGTTAATTAATTAATGGTTAATATTTCTCACTGTGTATAGGTTTTAAATATTGAACAAGGTAATTCTACCCAAGATCTTGACTTAATGATAATTATCAACCAATTACAGAAACGGCTTAGCAGCGATGTCTCAACTATGGCCCAGGGGGCATAAGGCCTTTAGCCCCACTAAACCTGTTGTTTGGTCATTTACATTAACCTGGAACATTTTATAAATAAAGTTTGATTTTTATTTATTTATTTTTTTATACTAATACATTATGAAATGAAACTTTTAGACTTAAATTATGGCCAGTTGGATTTAGATTTGTGGAATAGTAAATAAAAATATTTTCGTTAAAAAAAAAAAAGTTCAAATTGGAAAGATTAAATTACAAAATTAAAATCAGCATGCAGTGCAATTGATCGTGATTAATCATATTTCAAAAGTGTGCTTAATCTGATACATTTTTTAAGTAAGTTTATTTACATAGCACTTTTCACAGACATATATGTCACAAAGCCGCTTTACAATTCATTATTCATTCACACCTGGAGTTTTTAAACTTCAATTTTAAATAATTGGACAGCACTAGTAATTCTGCCACTATTAACTTTAGAGCATCACATTGCATTGTGATACAGGCTTAGGTTTTGCCTTATTAAAGGTACAGAGGCATTGTCAAAGCTGTGTAAAATCAGCAATGGGAATCACTGTCCAACACTGGTCTTTCAATATGTTTTCCTCAGTGAAAAACATTTGGACAGCCCTGATATATAGTATAGTGACATATATATAAAACATAAAAATATATACAAAACACTGCCTTTGTTGTAAGAGTCTGTGTAGTCTGCAGTCTATGGTAGTCCAGATAACATTTATCAAAATACATTTAAGATAATATTTTACAGTTAAAAATGACAATATTGGAGTGCTGGACTGGATCAAAACTTACGCACGCAGGTGCTCATCAGACCAGTGGGTTTGAATTCTTGTTGAGTACTCAATCTTTTATAGTTATTTAACTGTTGCCGCCCTAAAAACAACATTTTTCACATAGGCCTGCATAAAAAAACTTGTAGGAGGACAGAGGCTCGGAGAGAATGGTCCTCTTTACACTTCACCTTGCTTATGTATGAATGTGGTGTGTGAGTGATTGGTACTATTAGATTGTCTCTAGCTCCCTGGGCTGTGGCTACACTTGCAACTTACCACAATTGATGTTTGGGATTGAATTATGAAATCTGAGCCAACTCCTAGTGGAACCCAAGTGACGTACAAGTGTTTAAAAGAAACAAAAGTATACACAAATAAACTAACTAACTATCTAAACTGCGTGTTGCAATTCAAGCTCTATAAACACCAAAAGCTAAATGCCAAAATCACACCAAAGATTGAATCGGTTGAATAAACTGCAAAGTTATTTAAAAATACACAAATGAATACTCACTTGTGTCTTGTCAGCATGCGTCGATTTGACTTAGAGACTGACAGTGAAGGTTTCTGTTTTATACTCTGGTCAGGTGTGGTTTTGAATCGTCACAAAATCTCCACAAGGTGGAACAGAGACTAAAAATAAAGGATTATTAAGCCATGTGTGAATGAAATTAACACAATTATAGGTGTGCTTTTGATGAAGTAACAACATTATAACATGAGTTAAAGCTCACAAGAGTCAATTTTGTGTACTACAGGACCCTTAAGACTTTTAAAGTAAACCTAAAAATAAATAAAACTTATATTCACCACAAAGTGTTACATTACAAACCTTTGTTATTATGCTGTGGGCCCATGTAATATTTGTAATGCCCACTAATGTCACAGAGACCTTTTTCTCACATAAATAACCCTAGCCTATATGCTCATGAGCTTTGACCTTTACTTGATAAACATACACTGACAAAAACAGAACAAGAATCTAAACTAAATGGTAGTTAGCCTTCTCTGAGCCTCTGCTGCAGGCTGCAACTTGCCTTTGTAAAAAAAACTAACATTGTGCAATATTTTCAAAACAAGAGTGCACTTATCTGTATTCAACCATTTTATTACAGAAAATCTGTTTATTTGAAATATACATCAAATATATAAGGCTATATACAACAAGAGAAATTACATTAAATTGTCACATGTTCTTTGCCCCATTTTGATCATATTATTATTCTAAATATTCTAAATATTCATAGATTTTTGCCCAAATGTTTTCAAATGATTCAACTGTTCTGAACAACACCATTAAAGGATCATTCATTGCTTACATATACAGATAACTGGCTTGAAACTACTGTCAAATGTTTAACTTCCAACAGGAAGTGGAAAGATCTCACTATCAAAATAAAATAAAACAAAAAAACAAAAAAAATAAAAAAACAAGCACTAGAATATTTGTAGTTATAAGCAAATAGGTAATAGGTTTTCATCTCTCTTTAAAAGTAATTGCATGAGTAGTTTTGTCCCACTGTGGTCATTTCATTTGCACATATCAACACATAGTGATTTAGAAACTAGACTGAGGTTTTTAACAAGACCACCAGCCACCAAGAACCAGTTAGCCACCTCTTCTTACAGAAATCTACCATAATACATAAATTCACTTGTATTTTCTGTGAAAAAAAAAAAAAAAAAAAAAAAAAAATGTAAATATCAAACACATTCAGATATCAAATCCGGGTGCAATGTGAGCAATGCATTCAAATTACTTTACATTTGTTGCAACCTTGTGTGCTTTTTTTTTTTTTAAGAGATGGAAAAGTCACACCAACCCACCACAAAAGACGTGTTCCGTATTTGTCTCATGCACCTATTCCATTCAGCAGTATCAGCATGTAATGTAACATAGTATATATATTATAGACAGTTAAAAGTTCTATATTAGGAGAAATTGACTCCTGTGAGCTTTTAGCAATGAAAAACAGACCTGGAGTTGTGTTTTGTTTCATTCACATATTTGAGTAATCCTGCATCATTGCTTTATGTAAATCTCCAAAGCTCAAAATGCTCTGTTCCATCTTCTGATGTCATGAAGCACTACTTTCAAGTTAGCAGCTACATTTTATCTCTAGTTCTGAAGAGACTGACAATTCCAGCACTGAAATTATCCAAATGATTCTAGTGAAAATGTTTGATAATAATAATGGATCAGTTTTATATAGCGCTTTTTGGACACTCAGACACTTTACAGTTCATTATTCATTTACTTCAAACTTGGTGGTAAGCTACCAGTAGCACCAGCTGCCCTGGGGCAGAATGACAGAAGCAAGGCTGCCAATCTCCACTATCAGCCCCTCCGATCATCACCAGTCCCTCATATTAGGCAATGCGGGTGAAGTGCCTTGCCTAAGGACACAACAGCGGTATCTTGCCAATACTGTGGCACCTGATTTTCCAAGCGGTCTTCCATCCAAGTACTAACCAGACCCGACCTTGCTTAGCTTTCTGAGATCTGACCAGGCTTGGCCACCATACTGGAGTTTAAAAACCTTAACCTTAACAGAAGAGATGCCTTGTACCAGGTTGTAGCACCAGAGCTAATTTCCACCTGTCGTCCCTGGGCAGATTCCTTGATTGATTGTATTTAACTGACCTTGACTATCAACTGTTCTTCCTGGAGGCTTGTAGTGTGTTTTGGTTTGGTTTGATGAGAGAAACTGGAGTGCCCGGAGGAAACCCATCCAGACACGGGACAAACTTGTTGTGAGGCATGAGTGCTTGCCACTCAGCCACCGTGCCGGGTTTGTGTGTTAAACATGTGTGACTGAAACAAAACACAACTCCACGGTTTTGTAACCTTCTTTCTCTTACGGTTGTAATAGTTTTATTGTGATGGGGAAAACCGGAACTGCTCCAGTGTATGCAAAATACGCGAGACCCGAGCGATCCGATGCAGGAGGGGACTTGAGGCCGCTTGGGAGACACCGCATTCCAGGGAATACAGCAGCAAAGCGCCGGGCATTTCGCCGGGACCAGCCATGGGATAAAACTACCAAACCGACAGTGGCTGCGCTGTTTTGAGATCGTACCATTTTGCCACGGTATTTTTAGTTTCATCCCGGGACGGCGCTGATAGCCAAGTGACCGATGTTTTTGCTAGTGAGAGAGGGAAATCTGTGCACATCTACGGCGGCTCTCCTCCGCTCCAGAGCCCGTTACGAAAGCAGCTAGCATCTGATTATACGATGGATCGAGGATGGTTTACTTTGAACAATACCACAATTAGATCTTCTTTCTCCAATGCACAGTTTGTATGGCCATAAATAGCATAATGAGGGAGCACAGAGCGGGAGCAGTAGCGGAGGAGACAGTTGCATGGGAAATACACTAGATTTATATTAATATGTGGAATTTATTGACAATTTAGATCTTTTAACAACATTTACGCTTTTTGGATTTATTTGCAAAAAACAGGTTCGGTTGCTCGTTTCCACCGTGATATCTGGCAACCCTGGACCGAACCTCATCCTTGGACCTCAGCATCCACACGTTCATTCATTCAAGCGGCGGCGTTTTGGTGCTAATCCAGCCGGCCAAGAAGCGCCTTTTTCGGGCATAACCATGGGACCTGGATGTGTTTTATGTGACTTTATGTTCTGGGACTATCGAGAGGAGTCATGACAGCTAAGCCGAGTTGCAAGCATGTCTCTCTCATCCCTGGCCCCCCTCCAAAGACTTGATGCTAGCAGCGAGCTAAGTGGCTAACAGCATCTTTTAAATAATCTAATATTTTTTATTTAATGATCCACAAATGGTATCCCACAAGGTTTTCGTGGCAATAATCTTGCTCAACCTGTACATAGGCGTGCAGTCGATTTTTTATTTATTCGGAGGTGTGATTTTAACTGTGCTATTTGCTATGGCTTTTTAAATGGACCCCGGCTTCTGGACTGGGCAAACTCACCTCCACATCTCCAGTTCAATAAATACGTCCTAACGGGATACCGGCCAATCTCCTCCGTGCAAGACTGCATCAAGAGCCTGTTTTACCTGCACAACGAACTGGGGAACATCTACACACACGGTGAGTAAAGGGAGAAGGCAATTGACTGCAGAGATTTTCAAGCATGTGTGTTTTTGACTTTGAGTTTAGTGCAGATGCTGGAGGAGAGCGCGCTAAGGGCAGCAGTGCACAGGCACCAAGCCAAGAAATCCCTGGGTTTTAGAATGAAGAGAAATTATGAGTGCTGCTATACAGATTCAAGGTCCTATATTACATGAAATCAGCGCTTGTCAGTTTTAAGCCATATTACAATGTTGTTTTTACTTCCTTAAAAACACCTCCAGTTTAGGGTGCCCAGATGACCCTTTTTACCCTGGACAGTCCCAGTTTTGAGACTTGTGTCCCCTGTCCCAGCAGATTTATCCAAAACCACTGATTTGTTCCAGTTTTATACAAGAAATGTCTCAAGTATCCCTATTTTTGACCAATTTGACACCTGCCAACAGTAAAGAGAGGCATAAATTGTCATTTGTTTAGGTGAAATACAGAAAAGCTGCTTAAAAACAACCAAAACACAAAGATAATGTTACTATACTGGCTCACATGTTAGTCATGAATGGTTTCTGCATAACAATTTTTCTTAATTACACACTCGTTTCACAATTTTATTATTACCAACAACCAAAAGAACTTTTCTGAAATTCTGGTCACCTTACTCCAGTTGTGTTTTGTCTCATTCACACATTTAAATAAGCCGTTCTTGTTAGTCCTTATTAGTCGGTCTACACCTCCAAAGCTCAAAATGTTCCACCTTGATGTCATGAAGCAGTAGTTTTCAAGTTAACACCTACCTTTTACCTTTAGTTCAACAGACATTGGAATTCTAAAACTGAAATTATTATGAAGGTGTATAGAGTTTAAAACTGTAGTGGAGCACTTCCTGTATTTCCTTTATTACCACATGACATCACAAGGTGGAACAGTGTTTTCTATTTGAGAAAAGAACTCGAAATATGCAGGGTTTGTGTGGTAAATGTGTGAATGAAACAAAACACAACTATGCATGTTTGTAATGAGAAGCAACATTATAACATAGATCAGAAAATAATGTAATATGGCCTCTTTAGTAATTTAGAATAAAATATTATCTCTTTTGAATGAAGTACTAGTGAAGAACTTGTTGTTATTTTTATGTTTTACGATTAGATTTGAACATCGCTTCTATGACTCATTATACACAAACTAACTACTACAGTGTCTAATTCTGCTGTTGCTGCAGTTTTGTAACCCTATTATAGGTTAAGAATATTTTGGGGGGATAGTTCTATTTTATGGTTATTTGTCAATGGCATAAATTAGTTTCAATACTAATGTTTACCGTCTATATTTTCTCAAGAAATATATAGTACTGCAAAATTTGTTATCGTGACTAGTTGACAATTAATATAAATACTAAAGTGTAATTCTATTAACTGGATGCCTAAATATCTTTTATAATAAATACTCAGCGTCTTTAAAGGTGCATTGTGTAACTTTTCTGGTGGAAGGTTTGTCACCTGCTTTTGTCCATGGAGATGTTATTGCTTTGTCTGGAATGTTTCACAGTATGGCATTAAACGTTCTTTCAACATGGAGACCAAACCATACCAAGTGATAGGTCAGATCTGTGGAGTGACAATCCTGCTTACTATCAGAATTCCTGTTTTATTAAGTATTTTTGACCAATAAGGCCACCTGTAAATGTAAGGTTAATGTTTAATGTCATACTGTGGAACATTTCAAGAAGAGTACTGACATTTACATAGACAGAAGAAGGTGACGGACCACTAACCGAAAAGTTACATTAGTGCACCTTTAAACTGAAATAAAAAGAATCAATAATTTCTCATTTTCATCCATAATATTTTTTATTTGTAAATATTCTCTATCTAGAAGCCTTTTGTCAACATGTTCCAATGTTTATTTGAAAATGTATAGAAACTAGGGGTGTAACAATAACCGAAATATCATGATATTGTATCGTCAAACTTCTCACAATAATATCGTGGACCATCACAATATATTGAATTGTAAGTTTCTTTGTTTAAATTAGTTATGGCGCAGCAATAGCTAAAAAAAGAAAGAGGGAACTATATAGACCATGATCCTTTGCTCCATTTCAGTGTAGACTACATGAAGAAATAACAGTTCTAAGCACTTTTAAGCCTTAGTTCTTCGGAATCTTGTCTTATCAAGGCATTTTAAGAGGAAAAAGTGGCATATCAACAGTTTTGTTAGCCTCCACAAAATATCGCAACAAATATCATACCGCGAGGTTCATACCTTGACGATATCATATCTTGAGACTTGGATATCTTATCGTGAGACTTGGATATCGTATCTTGAGACTTGGATATCATTACACCCCTAATAGAAACAGAAATTATTGTTGGACTAGTTGACTCAAAATAGCGTTTTATACTAAAATAATCATTACTTGCTCCCCTACTCGGAACTTATGATGGTAAAATGTAGGCTATTTATTCTATGTTCTATCTATATCTGAAAAATCTGAATCTTTGCTTTTCAAACAGTGCCATCAAGACATCTGGTTGAAAACTGGGTCCTTGAATTGAGGCATGTGCTAATGATAAATAATATAAGAAAATGTTATACTCACTGTGGTAATTACAATGTGATAACTGCATCATTTGCTATAAAGTACATTATTACTCATTTTAGATCATGTTAATGAATAATTACGTCATTAAGGGGATGTGTTCACTAGTAAAAGCTAAAACTGTCACTGAAATCTTTGACTTCCTCGTACCAATGCAGAAGAGAGTTTGTGACCAAGAGTGAATCATTGTTTCAGCTGATTTTTTGACTAATCTCTGAAACTTCGCACTTGAACACACAACACTCAAATTGTGACTAAAACGGAACTAAACCAGGACTATAACTGGACCAAACCAAGTCTACATCAGGGCTTAACTGGGCTCAAACCAGGACCAAACCAGGGCTAATATGTTTGTAAATGTTTCAGCCAAGTCAGAACAGGAGGAAATTTGTGAACTTTTATTGATACTTTGCAGCGACATTATGGGGGTGTTCCACATGCGTACATTAGTGAACACTGGTAAAAAAAAAAATGTGTTAATATAGATGTAACCGGCTATTTTAGGAGCCTGTGATTGATGCAAACATTCAAGGTCCTGTTTAGGTGTTTGATTTTCAACAAAAAACATAAGAGTGACTAACTGAAAAACTGTAATTTTATGTGTGAGAGACTTGTTTAGCAGCACAAATAACACCGCCTGTTGTAGTTCCAGCTATGTCAGCTCTTTCTGGTCAGATTGTTTTATAATAAAGCTCAGATTACAGTCAATACAGCGTGTCTGGCAGAGCAGTGCCTCCAGTTAGCTTCACACCCACAGAGAATGTTGATGACATCAGCTGTAAAGTATCAGTCCACCCCAATACAACCAATTTAATTATATTCCAGTTAACGGTCATTTGTCTCGCCCCAGTACAAGATATATTGTATAAGCAGCTCTTGAGGCCAAAAAGGTCCGCTCCGTACTGTCTAAGTCTAATTATAGTGTTTTATAAGTATTTTATTGTCAGATAATAAGGAAGTGCATGTTAGAGTGCTAGTTGTTGTTAGCTTTACAGTGATGATGGCGAAACTCTGCTCTGGTCTCTGAAAGTAGTGAAAAGTACTTATAAACTCATCATGTTGAATAATCAGGTTGCTCAGAATGCATAAGGTAAGAGAGCAATAACTTTCGACTACTGCAAACTGTTTAAAATGAACTAGTTCTGTTTTTCACATTTCTAAGACAGTAAAAATCAGGTACTGCACCTTTAAGTAACATGTTCACAGTGGTGTAATGTTGTGGAAAGGTTACACAAATTAGAATGAGCTAGAATATGGGCTCATTTGTTAGGCTTACAACACAATTTTGTATGTTTTCTTCTGGATAATTTACCAGCACTCAAGTCAGAATTTTCTACATTTATTACAAAAAGACATAGTTACATTTATGTTGGACAAAATTAAAAATATAATTTAAAAGAGAAGAGATTTTGTACGGCATCTCATTCTAATAATGCACATTCAAAGGAAATAGTACTGGAAACGGGCTAAATCACTTTGAAAGTTCTGACTGTTGCTTTTTTCTTTAAATTTACACTTTATATTTTCAAATCAAGAGTTAGTTCACAGTGCAAATGGGAACAACTCACTACTGTGCTGTTCCAAGAATAATGTTTCCACAATTATGTACTACTAGGGTTGTCAAAAAATTTAAAAAAAATCAGATACTAATCGATTCTAAAAATGGTATTGAAACTAGATACTCATTGGACATTCACAGGACAGAAATGAAGCTTTCCTGAAAATTTTTTGAATGATCTTGAGCCGTTTCAGAACAAGTATAAGAGCACATAGACTAGACCCATGGACCACTAGAGAACCTACCTGGACCACTGAGGGATTACACACATATAAGGTCACATGGGAATATAAAAGAATATTCAGATCTTAACTCATTTTATAGAATCACATGTAGAGAATATTTATTACGGACGGGGTCAGCTACTATGAATATTGTTCAGCAGATTTGCTTTGTAATACAGTGAGTTCTTGGGCCTAGTCAGTAATAGAAATGATCAGGTCCAGTATCTGTGCATTTACCTTTTGGATATTTCATAGCAAATACCAAAATGTTGTTTTTGTTTATTTGATTGCATATATCCATACAAATTATTATCCATCCTTCCATTTTCTTATCCGGGGCCGGGTCGCTGGGGCAGCAGTCTAAGCAGGGACTCACAGAGGCGTTCCCAGGCCAGCCGAGAAACATAGTCCCTCCAGCGTGTCCTGCGTCTTAGGACAAATTATTATAAACATTATTTCATTTTCATTATTTATTTACTTAGTTATTTTATATACACATACAAGTATACTCATATACTAGAGAGAGTTTTTCCCATTTTCTTGTATATAGGAAAAATCAACTCTTGCCCCTCTTAACACAATATGAAATCATCACATCAAGAATATGAAAAATACCACTATGTTACATTATTATATCACCTAAAAATTACTGCAGCTTTTGTTAATTGCAACTACTCACATTGAAGTTAAGATAATGTTCCAGTCCTACTATAAAACTATACAAACGTGAATTAAAGTGGGCATTGAATGCGTTGTTACATCTGTAATAAGTGGTATTTAGGACACATGGGTTACGTAGCTGCTGTGGTCCAGGTGACTGAAGATTTGAGCGGGAAATAGAGCAGAAACTCAGCCTCCTCTGGGACCGACCGGGCCTATTGTTACGACTCACTCAGGTTTGAAACCGAGGTGTGCAGAGGAGCGAAATATTTAATAATATTTTAGTATTCAGGAGAGATTAGACTAGCTTATCATAGAAGAGTACAATAATACTTTTTTCATTATGGAGATTTTTATTGCACTGAAAAATAGGGATGTAAAGATATATCCAAATCTCACACTACAGTATTATCACAATATTAATTTCACAGTACGATTTTTATTGCAATATTTTGGGGAGCCTAATAGAATTGTAGAAATATGCTTTTAAAATACTTTGACAAGACTTTGGTATGAATAATTCCTGTCATAATCCCAAGAATTAAATTAAAAAACATATTTCTTCATGTTGTCTGCACTGAAATGAATCATGTTCTGTGTAGTTCCTTCCATGTTTATTAGCTGTTCCTACTATAAAACTATGCATTTAAACAAAGAAACCTGTAATTTGATATATTTTGACAGCTCTTGATATTATTGTGAGACTTTTAATGATATAATATAATTGAATTTTATTTACTGTTACATTCTTACTGAAAAAGTATAAATGTGCAGTGTTACTGTGAGCAGGCCTACATCTCCACAAACCTGACTCTTGACCTGGAGGAAGGACTCTAATCTTGTTTCCATGGAAATGTGCTTTGACTATAATATTCCACATTATGGAATATGGAATAAAACATATGTATGAACCTTTCCATGGAGAATGTTCTGAAGCATGGTGCTTTAACTTTCTGTTTCCAAGGAATCATGCAGGAGAGTGCCAACTCCAGAAAGTTACACAGTATTCCGTTAATTTGAGCACTAAAATAACAGAAGAAAAAACAATAACAAAAGAAAATGCATTTTAGCAGAAATGCCGATGCTGATACGGGTTGTTTAGAAATCAGAGAAACCGATGGCCGATAAGGTCTGCTGATATTTTTGGGCCGATTTTGATTATTTTCTCTTAACTCTCCACAGATCTGATTTGTAATGTAGCGTAGTGCTCTACCCTGCTTTTCTCCCTTTTAAATAGGTTTAACCTGTACTGTGGAACACTAGTCTAGACAAACCAATGATATTTCCATGG
Source organism: Boleophthalmus pectinirostris (assembly GCF_026225935.1). Lineage (NCBI taxonomy): Eukaryota > Metazoa > Chordata > Actinopteri > Gobiiformes > Gobiidae > Boleophthalmus > Boleophthalmus pectinirostris. Next base: position 7,807,303 of record NW_026571115.1, on the reverse strand, counting down.
CGACAAGCAGGTGGCGGACCCTCCACTAGAAAAATATTTTCTAGTGGAGGGTCAGCAGATTGAAAAAATCGGCTTGTGCTGGAGATTTAAAGATAACTGATATGCTAAAAAGTCCAAAGTCCCAAGACAAAATCACCACAAGATCATGCACACATAAGAAAAATTATCTAATAAAATTGTTCCCCCATGTTTTTACATTGTGACTGGACAAAAAGGCTAGCAAGCTGCATTTTTTGAGAAGCTATTGTACCAAACAGTGCTACAATGACATAAAAAACTGAATCACAACATTAATATTTATTTTGATTTATTATGAATTGTGTTAAAATCACATCTTGTCTAGTTCTCGTGGTCCCAATCTCGTTTCTCATCTCGTCTTGTAGAAACTGTCTTGTCCCACCTTTACTATTTCTCCATTTTACTATTTTTTCTGTCTAATTTGTGAACATAATCCCAGAACACAGCGTCTTTAGTCAGGCTTGTTCCTCTCGGTGCTCTGGCGATGGAGAAAAGCACCTTTGAGTTTTATGGCTCACAGCTGCAGCCGATAACGCTCACGGAGGAGAGAGGAATTACGACTCCCAACTGACGTCATTTACTCCAATTCACTGAGGCGTTCTGCTAAATGTTATGGCCCCATTCACACAAAAGGCTTCCCTACAACTGCAGATCAGGTGGCAGAGGTGGCACAGTCGTTGTGTAGCCAGGAGTTTCACGGTTTGATCCCAGGTTGGCCCAGTGGCTTTAAGGACGAGTCAAATACAGAGAACAGCTGTATATGATTTCATTCATTCCTATGTTATTGGTAACATGACAAAACAGAAATGGATTTTTGGATTAAATACAGTTGATTTATTAGTAATGTGATTCCACTGATTTGCCTGGAAAAATTTAATTGCAAATTTTCTGGCAGATATTGTGATTTTGATTTCATCCAGGATTTTTTTCAAATCAAGTTTCAGTGCACATGAACTTTTGCAAACATCACAGAAAATTACCTGCACTGGGTCGGGTACCTGCGGGTGCCCAGTGTGACTACTACTGTCAAAAATCCGTCATCACTTCACAAGCATTATTTAGTGAGCAGAAGAAACACTGATCGAGATAGCGGACTTTTGTGCCATTTATGGCCTGAACCAGGAGGACTAAACCAGGACTAAACCGGGCCTAATCCAGGACTAAATCAGGACTGAATCAAGACTAAAATATGACTAAAACAGGACTAAAACAGGTCTAAACCAGGTCTAAACCAGGACTAAACCAGGACTAAAACAAGACTAAAACAGGACTGAACCAGGACTAAAACAGGACGAAAACTTGACGAAAACATGACTAAAACAGGTCTAAACCAGGTCTAAACCAGAACTGAACCAGGACTGAACCAGGACTGAACCAGGACTGAATCAGGACTACACCAGGTCCAAAACAGGTCGAATCGAACTTCTTCGATTAATCATTCTCATTTTTTAAATTCAAATTATCATCATTATTATTACTATTACTCATCTGTATTTGTTTACATTTTACAGAAATGAAACTTAAAACCACATGGCTTTTTGCATAAACTTTAAGCACTGAAAAAACAGCTGCTCCTTGTGCGCTAATGCCAGACTAAAGGACATGACTCAGTGGAATATTGGTGTTCTTTCTGTGATAGAGGAATGTTCATGATGCATACATGTGTGAAATAGACATGAACTGACAAAACTTGGGTCAATTAGGAGCACTGCAAAAAAAACTGCAGCTTTCACGCTCCCAAAATTGTGTTGTCTGAGATCGCGATTTTCGGTCCAACAAGGTAGATCATTCAGCCCTCATTATGAGTGTTTGCATTGCTCTATAATGTCTTGGAAAAGCTTCCATTCTTACTGTGAGCTGGCTTGCCTCTTCACAGATCTGACCTGTAACCTGACCTGAAGGCGTCACCATCTTCTCCATGGAGATGAATGAATTTAATGCCCTACTGCAGTACATTCCAGGCAAAGCATTACCATAGAGACAAGCAGACTGACTTTTTGACCTATATACAGTATACAGTTCTTGTGTCCTTGAGCAAGACACTTCAATTATGGAGTTATCAGTGATTGTTGAGTGACTGAAGATTTGTAGCTATGTTTCTGTCAGTCTAGCCTAGTCACTGGTTTCAACTTAATGTTAGAGGTGACACTTTGAGGACTTTTCAGTATTATAAAGATATACTATTTAGATTTGTTTCCATGGTAACGGTTTTATTTAGTCATCATTCTGAAACCTACGGACAGGTTTACGATGTATGCACTTGACTCTTACTGGAATGTTTGATGAATGGTACTCTAGTGCTTGTGAAACCTTGACTGACCCCGCGGTTGCTAGTTTGACCTCTGCTCCCTCCAGTACATATTGTCGTTGTGTCCTTGGGCTAGATGCTTAACCCGCCTTGCCTGTATTGTCAGTGCACAGTGATGTATGAGTTTGTGTGAATGGGGGAGTGGTTGATATAAAGGGCTTTCAGTGTCCGGCCGAGGCAGAAAAGTGCTTATAACAAGATCTCGTGCCATTAAGAGATGAAAATGGTCCAAGTTTATAATCCATTTTTATTCTGACAACAACCGTCGGTAAGCAGTGTTGGCTGAGGTACATTAAAGTTACATCATACAGCTAAATAGTGCAATGTTTTAATAGAAATTTGATATGACACCAATGTTTTTACTGGAAATAATGAGTGAGACATGTTATAATATTTTTTTAAAACTGTATGCGTTAATACATTACATAATTTTGGCTAAATGAGATTTTTTTTGTTTCTGTTGATTTTATTTTATTTTTTGCAATATCTTATTTACATAGTACACATTTATTGTTAAGAAACTATGTAACTTTTCTGCTGAAGGGTCTGCCACCTGCTTGTTTCCATGGAGATGTTAGGTGCTTTGCCCTGGAATAAATACAAAGTATGAAGCAATAGTACACAGTAAGTTCTGCAGTTATGTTCAATTTATCTCTTTCCATGGAGACAAGCAGATAACACTACAAAGCAAAGTCACGGGTCACAGGTCACATGTTCAGTTCCGATACTGCTATTGATACATTGTCTTTAAGTGTGTGCCGATACCAGATATTAACTGATACCAGCGTAGGGACGGAAAATTACACTTATTTCCTCAAAACACAGTGAACTTATTACACAAGAGATTCAATAGTGTTACGCAACTGCTATTTGTCCTTCAAATGACTACTGAAGTACTTCACATGAATTAAAGCTCAAATATTATGAGACTTTCTAAATCATAATCAGCCTGTAAATAGTTATTACATCCAGTTAAAGGCCCAACCAGGATATCGTCTTAACCGGTTTGTCTCACGATACGATATTTATTGTGATATCATGGGAAAGCTCACGATATGGTGGGGAGGCTCATGATTAGGGATGTAACAATATCCAAATCTCTCTGTATGATATTTTCACAATATACATCTCACAGTACAATATTTATTGTGATATTTCGTGGAAGCTATTATGCTACTTTTTCCTCTTAAAGTGCCTTGACAAGACTTAACCCAAAGACCTAAGACTTAAAAGTGTTTAGAACTGTTATTTCTTCATGTAGTCTACACTAAAATGGAGCAAAGGATCATGGTCTATGTAGTTCCCTGTCTTTTTTTAGCTACTGCTGCACCATAACTCTTAATTTAAGCAGACTTGTAATTCGATATGTTGTGATGGTCCACAATATATTATTGTTACAATTTTGACGATACAATATCACGATGGTTTGGTTATTGTTACATCACTATAACCAATATTATGGAACCGATACCTCAGTGCATCCCTAGTCAGATGTGTGGAGAGCTCAGCCCATTTTCAGTAAGAATGGAATGCAAGATTAAAAAGCCTAATGCCACACTGTGAAACATTCCAGACAAGTAGTAACATCTCCATGGAGGAAAGCATGTGTCAGAAGTGTTGTAGTGTGCTTTTAGATAACCCTTTTTTCATAACAGTACTATGTTGGGAAAAAAAAAGTACACCTTGTGCTTTCATACTCACGCTAGTGAATACTAACATTTTTAACTCGATTTTGATATAAGGAACAGACCTGATACTTTGAACCAGTCCTGATATCACAGTGATAATAAAAAACACTTTATTTAGACAATAGAATGTGATTTTCAACATTGAATCATAGTACTTTCTTGTATATTCCCATGTGGTCTTATATTTGTGTAATCCTTCATTGGTCCAGGTAGGTTCTGCTGTAGAAGTTTTCAGCTTGTCCAAGAAAGGGTGGAAGTAAAAGGCTGGAGACGAACTGGATGTCTTAAGCAGGAGAAGTTTATTTACCATCAATAATACGGGCCCAGGAGGATTTGAAAAGTCAACATAGTATGATTTCAAAAGAGAACATAGTCTTTGAGTGTTCAAGCCCCTTGACTATCTTCCAAAGGAGGAGGTTTATAAAGCAAGTGTGGTGAGACTATGTAGGCCAGTAGGCACCAGTTAGACAGCAATATGCCACAATTTAGATAGTGGTATGCCAATGCCAAGGGAAGATCATAATGTAAATATAGCTTTTGTGAGTCAATGTTAAACTGATGAGATGTACATGGAGGATAAATTAGTTAAATTCTCTTACGGATTCCAAAATGGTCCAAACTATCGTGATATCGTATTGTCAGAGTTCTAACAATATATCGTATGATATCGTATAGTGAGACTTGGATATCGTTACACACCTAGTCTATGTGCTCTTATACTTGTTCTGATACAGCTCAAGATCTTTCTAAATAATTCTAAAGACCTTCAGAAAAGCTTAAGTTCTCTCCTTTGAATGTGACTTGTTTTTTTTGGGTTTTTTTGTACCAGTTACATGATTTCGAGATTTTGAGATCCCTAACTTGCACACACTCACATCAAAACTGGGACTATACTGGAACTAATCTTGGACCAGACCCAGACTCAACCAGGAACGAAACAAGCGCAAACAAATCTACATCAGGACTAAACCAGGACGAGTTTGAACGCACCCTTTGTAAGTTTGAGCTTGTCGTCCGTAGCAACCCAGTAAACTTCCTCCTGTGGTTAGCGCCGTTTTGCATATAAACACAAATGACCCAGGCACACAGGAAGCTGCCTCTCCTCTCCTCCAGCGCTCAGGAAGTTAGGGGGGAACTCTGTGTCCTGCCCTGCCCTGTGTGAGTGGAGCTCCTGGCACCCAAAAGAGGAGGAGGAGGAGGAGGAGGAGGGGTCCAGCTCCCAAAATAAACCCCACTGTAAAGATCACCTGGCATTAGCCTTGTGAACATAGCAACATTGAAAGGTGGTGTGGTGCTACTGGAGGTAATGTGATTAGGGATATTGTGAAAAGTATGGAAAATCAGATAATAATTGACACTAAAACTTGTATTGATACTAAAAAAGTTATATTCACAGGACAGAAATTAATGAACTTGGGTAGTTTTAGAAGGATATTGCGCTGAATCAGAACAAGTATAAGAGCACATAGACTAGTATACGCCCATGGACCACTATGGAACCTACCTGGATCACTGAGGGAGTACACACATATAAGACCACATAGTTGTTTATTGAAAATCACTAATTAAAGAGTGTTTTTTATTATCATCATGGTATCAGAATCTGTATTGAGTCTATTCCTAAGCAACATGTGATTAGGACTCCACAATATATTGAAATCAAAGTCGCAATTTGAGTTGGGGACTTGGCACAATTATCAAATCACAAAGGGTGCAGTTATTTAGATACTATGTCCTCTACAAAGAACAAAATATCCTGTCTTTTTTAAAATCTTGCTGTAACTTGCATTTATACAGTATTTTGACCTCAAAAGCTGCTTATGTAGTATATCTATGGGGCAAGACCAACTTTGCTCAAATACAAAAATGGGTACAAGGTCTTTTAAGTCCTATTTTTGCCATGTTTTAGGTTTGATTTATGTTTTTATTTGGACACGTTTGACTAGTAAAATAGTACATTATTGTTTTAACGTTACTAAGCTTATTGTGTCATTCAAAATTGCAATAATATCATAGCACAATACAAATTTGTCTTCGTAGATTTTTTTTTTTTCGTATATTTTGTAGCCCTAACACCATTATAAGGCCCTGCACCCCAGTTTGAGACCCTCTGCAGTCAGGCTCCACTGGGGGCTGTGTCAGTCCAGTCAGAGCTGAGGCTGAAGTGAGTCTTGACATTTCTTGACTTCTTGCTGTTGTCTGCACTGGACTCAGCACAGTTTAAGCCCGTAACTGCTCGCACACTATTCCACTGAAGATAGACCCATTTACCAGGGGGTTGATGGTTTGATTCCCTTTATATGCTGCCTGCAGTGCATACTTGTCTTTGTGTTGCTAGGCAGGTCATCTATAATTATGTAACCTTGTTCATATGTGGTATACTGCAACAGGTTAAGCAAAGTATTGGTCCCTATAAGGATATGTGTTGTCTATATTTGAATAATTTACATAGTATTTTTTGCACACAACTACATAACCATATCAAACCTGTACTTTAGACCTCTAGATACAAGGAATTATTGTTTTAGAGCTGGATTTTATGACCTATTGTATATAACTGTGATATAATGTATTTATATTACTACATTTCTTTTTACTTTCCTTGTACATATACTTTTATATAGTTGTGCCTTATTTAAGCCCCATTTGCTATTTTTGCTACTTATTTTGAATTTATTATTCCATTACCATTTATATTTTTACTTTTTGTCATTATACTATACTGTGATGCATGATCTACTGTGTCAAAGTAATTTCCTTGTGGACCAGTAAAGTTTGTCTCATTTTATTTGCCATTTGTAGTTAAAAGCACACTTGAAAAACATGTGCAAAAAGCACCATGAGCCATTAAAAAAACAACAACAAAGAATAGACAACGACAACATTACAGATGACATATGACACTTAGACTCAGACAAACTTTATTAATGCACAAGGGAAATCATTAGGACATAGTAGCTCACACTTCACACCTCGTCACAAAAGGTGGGTATCATTAAGAAGTTGCCGATGTGATACGTACCTTGATACATATCGGTTCAATACGATATATTTCAAATCAATTTGATACGATTCTATAAAAATAATGGCTAAATCATGGCTGCGATACTAAAAGTATTTGTTAAACCACTTTTTGTGCAAAGTTAATATGAAACACACACATTTAAATCATCAAAACAGTGAAAATGTCAAATGTGTTGCATAAACGACTTTCCTTTCACTAAACAAACAAAAAAACTGTAGCTCTGTAACAAAATTATTTAGTAAAATGTACCAAAAAATACTGTTGGCGATATATCGATACAGCAGTTACCGATATCAATACTGTATCATCATATTATACAATACAATATATCGATATTTTGATATTTTTGCATACCCCTACTCATCACAATATATCATGATAACAAAGAGAACAAATACATATACATGATAATAATCAATTCTAAATAAGTTGCAACAATAGCAAGAGACTGGTGTCACATAATAAGGCATACTGGTAATTATATAAATGTATATGTACAAGTCAAAATAAAATTGAAATAAGTAATAAAATATATCAGCAAAATACAAGAGGTTGTAAGGAAAGTTGTAAGTGCAAAGATGATATGATGATTGACAGGACATAGGGTTATCTGTTACATGAAGACACATATCCATTTGTAACACTACGCAACCATTATGATCAAAATCTGGCGTTAAAGATGTACTATGTAACTTTTAGGGTGGAGGGTTTGCCATTTTCTTGTCTCCATGGAGCTTTGTGCTTTGCCTGGAATGTTCCATGTTTCTAAAAAATAAATTAATGACAGAGATAAGTGTGATCAAATGAAACAGAAAGCACACACCAAAGTTCTTGTAGAGGTGCAAATGCAGCAACTTAAAAATGAAAAAAATACATATAGCACACTCAGATGGCACACTTTTTCTGTAATATGTGAGAGTGTAATGCCATACTGTGGAACATTCCTAGTATGGTGACCAAACTCTGTATAAATAATATATAAAAGAGGTTCTGGACTAGGTAAGAAGATTCCAAGTAAAGCAATCACTGAGACAGGCAGCACTAGAAAACGTTCCATTGTTCTTTGTCTAATTAAAAAATAACAACTCACGGTAATATTGTTTAATTTTGTGTTAGAATATAAAAGTAAAAATTATCTTTGTACAAGCCCCGGGTGGTAGGGTTGCAAAATTAATCACAATCGAATCAAAATCACAATTTGAATGTACAAACATGTTCTGAAATATGATTCTTGTATTACCGTAGTTTGTCAGTTCATAATTCAGTCTTTTTGTCATTTCTTGTGGACGTGTTAAAATGTGAACTTTTAACTGAATCCTATTATTAAAACATGAATAGCCAATCAAATCGCAATCACAGTGTTTGTCAGAAAAATTGTAATTACATATTTTTCTCCAAATCATTCAGGCTTTTTTTATTTATTTGCAAAGGGACAGCACTTGTTTGACCTCAACGTGCTGAGGGACTGAAAATGAAAATTAGCCACGTTGGTCATAATCTTTTATATTTTAATGTTACGCTATTTTCTGATCTACGTTATAATGTTGTTTCCTCATCACAAACATTCCGGAGTTGTGTTTTGTTTCATTCACACGTGGTTAACACACAAGAGATCTTCTCTCAAACAGAAAACAGGAAGTGCTCCACTGTGTTTTTTTAACTCCACACACCTTCAATATTATGATGCCAATGTCTACTGAACAAAAGGTAAAAAGCTGCTGTTAAATGAGCATTTTGAGCTTTGAAGATGCAGACAGACTTAGAGTTACTCAAACATGTGTGAATGAAACAAAACACAACTCCAGATATGTTTTTCATGACGTGACAACATTATAACACGGTTTAAAGCTCACAAGAGTCAATTTTGCGTAATATAGAACCTTAAACTGTCCATTAATGTGTCCTGTCCCTTTACAAATAAATAAGTAAGCAAGTAAACTACCATGTGGCTCTGTGAACCTTAAACCACAAAGCTTATCCAGATGTAAACATGAGCCTTTTGTTAAATGAAACTATCACTCCGTCCCTGGCACCACCCTAAGTGTCTCGAATCACCATTGAGTCCAAGCGGGCGAGGCCAGTCTAATCCTCTGCAGGTAAATTATTCAAACCTGTCTTTCCAGACCTGTGATGTAACTATGATAAGGCTCATTTAGGGTTTAAACTGTGGAAAAAGATTTGGATTTTACAAGAATCACATTTATCGACATGAAGAATGATTCACTGTAAACCACAGGAGGCGATATTCTAAAAAGCCAAAGTATTAAGAGCTTAGAATAATTTTGTTTTTTATCATGAATTATCTTAATAGAGCTCAACAGTGACCGTCTGCTCCAGTTCCAGATGGAATACTTTTCTCATTTATTTTTCCCACAGACTTTCACCAAAAATGTTAAGTTTGAAAAGCTTGCTCAGGGCTAATCAGCTATAATTATAACTGCAGCAATACTTTATTTAAAATCTGTTTCTGAAATGCCATAGATTGCAAAGTTTTTTTGTTTGTTTTAAATGTGGACTTAAATCAACTGACCTGATTCACTCTAGACTGATATATGGCACTCATTTACACATTTATGGATATAGTTAACATATAGCCTAACTCCTGATATTTGAATTTTTTGAGTCTATGGGAAAACTTAATGGGAACAGTGCTAACGTTTCATCACTTTGGAATTCATAACTCATAGATATAACATGAGCTAACCTGTCTCATCTTTCTTCCTCCAGGCATCCCTCTGGTCTGTTTCCTGGTGCTGCTGCCTCTGAACATCCCCTGGTCCCAGATCGGAGTGACGTGGCTGGGTGTGGTGCACTTCCTGGCCTGCCTGTCCCCTCAGCTGGGCTCCGTGCTCTACCACCTGTTCATGAACCACGAGGGGGGAGAGCCAGTCTACCACACCCTGCTCAAGCTCGACGTCTGTGGCATCTGCATGATCAACACACTGGGTAAGATTTATGGAAACGTTTATGTCTTGTGTCAGTAGGGCTGTGTAATTATCCATTTTAAAGGGCCCATATTATGCTCTTTTCTGATCTATGTTATGATGTTATTTCCTCATCAAAAACATACACAGAAATTGGCAATTCCAAATGAGTGTTTTCTGTTTGAGAGAAGAGCCTAAATATGCAGGATTTGTGTGTTAAATATGTGTTAATGAAACAAAACACAGCCTTGTGGCCATACCAGCTTGTCAAAGGCTGATCTTGTCAGATCTCAGAAGCTAAGCAAGGCTAGGCCTGGTTAGTACTTGGATGGGAGACCACTCGGAAAATCAGGTGCCACAGTGGGATGCCAGTCACAAAAACTGTCATTATCAAGACACTTCACCCACGTTGCCCAGTATGAAAGTGATGTTTGTGTGAATGTTGGTGATGGTTGGAGGGACCTGATGGAGAAGATTGGCAGCCTTGCTTCTGTCAGTCTGTCCCAGGGCAGCTGTGGCTACAATAGAAGTATACCACCACTGAGTGAATGAAAGGTGCCATGTAACTCCAGGTGTTAATAAACTCCAGGTATGTTTTTGATGAGGAAACAATATTCTAACACAGATCAGAAAAGAACGTCATATGGGCCTTTAAGTAGCTCTATTGCTTTGAATACAAAGTGATTTCAAACCTCTCATGTTATTGTTCTCTCAGCACGTCTGTGATCATTTATGACATTGTATGTTCCTTATGGCTGCTCTGCTCTTCTCTTTATGATTGAGCAACAATGATTTACCATAAAACTGTTTTGCTTAGAGGTGCATTCATATCGATTGGACTGAACATATTTGACGACCGAGTCAGAGTCAATTGGCCAATGTAAGCAGTGGTCCGACCTCCGCTAAAGCGATTATTGATCAGGCTGCGTACTGGGACCCTGTGGATGAGTGCAGGCACTTTTATATGGGCCGGTGAAGACGAACACCAAGGACCTGATCATAATAGTGTATTTCTGTAATGTAAACACAATTATAAGCAGAGGTGTAATATAGCATTACATTTACTGGATTAACTTTTTAACAAAATTTTACAAAAAATTGACATTTTCTTACATTGTAACAGTATTCTTACTTGAGTTAAAGTTTTATTTACTGTGAGTCTACAAAAACTTGCCTCAAGTGGAGGAGTTCAAGTATCTCGGGGTCTTGTTCACGAGTGAGGGAAGGACGGAACGTGAGATTGACAGGTGGATCGGTGCAGCTTCGGCAGTGATGCGGTCGCTGTATCGGACAGTTGTGGTGAAGCGGGAGCTGAGCCGAAAGGCGAAGCTCTCGATTTACCGGTCAGTCTTCGTTCCTACTCTCACCTATGGTCATGAGCTCTGGGTAGTGACCGAAAGGACGAGATCGCGGATACAAGCGCTTGAAATGAGTTTCCTTCGCAGGGTGGCTGGGCGCTCCCTTAGAGATAGGGTGAGGAGCTCAGTCACATGGGAGGAGCTCGGAGTAGAGCCGCTGCTCCTCCACGTCGAGAGGAGCCAGTTGAGGTGGCTCGGGCATTTGTTCCGGATGCCTCCTGGGCGCCTCCCTCAGGAGGTGTTCCGGGCATGTCCCACTGGGAGGAGGCCCCGGGGAAGACCCAGGACACGCTGGAGGGACTATGTCTCTCGGCTGGCCTGGGAACGCCTCGGGGTCCCCCCGGAGGAGCTGGAGGACGTGTCTGGGGTAAAGGAAGTCTGGGAGTCCCTGCTTAGGCTGCTGCCCCCGCGACCCGGCCCCGGATAAGCGGACGAATATGGATGGATGGATATTTGAACATTTTATAATTTAAGAAAGCACAACAACATTTTTTCTGTGAGTTAGTCCTTTTCAGACTTGCTTTAGTTCATTAAACGGTTCTCTTGGAAATCCAAAAATGTTCTGAGGTGGGAGTTGGTGCAGAGTTTGACAATAGGTTTTTTGTTTATTTATTTTAAGTGTGAAAAAATCTCTAAATGTGTCTTTGCTATTTCCGCAGTAATGAGACTCTTTATTAGGGAGTCGTTATTTTTAGGAATTCTACTTCATTTTATTTGTGCATATCAATTAATTCACTCATTCATTTAACATATTCAAACCTGTCAAATAAATAAATAAACGTATCACCATGGCAGCAAGTAACTTACAGGTCAGATCTATAAAGAGGTGAGCCCTTTACAGTAAGAATACATGATATTCAATGTCTGTCTTTGTAATGAAAAAAAAATGTGTTATTGAATGAAAGCAAGATTCTGTGGAACATTCCAAAACAGTAACATCTCTGTGGACATAAGCAGGTGGCAAACCCTCCTCCAGAAAAGTTACATAGTGCACTTTCAAGTTGTGTAAAGTAGCAGTACTGTTTATGCTGAGCGGACTATGAACACCCTTCAAAATCTCTTATTTAAACCATAAATGGGGCTTTATATTTATAAGAAGCTTGGAGAATGGACCCTCACATCCTCTCAGATATGCAGTAAGTGCTTATAAAAATACTTGTGAATGTCCTGTTAGTACATTTTATGAACTGGTAACAGGGAGAGAGCAAACTCATTCACCTTAGCAACAGTGTGCCACAGAACTAACATGTGTGGCTATTGATACTTAGCAGTGACAAAATACTGGAGGTGTTCTACATGTATTTCTATTGGCAGAAAGTTCAGTAGTTTAAAAGTGAAAAAATGCATTGCACACTCAGATGGCCAATGTCCAAAAGCTTTTTTATTTTTAAATAATGTTTCATCAAAAAGCCTTCGTCAGATCATTTTTCTTGCTTTGGACCACAGTCTACTTCAACCATCTGAGTGCGCTATGGATTTTTTTTTACTTTTAAATTGCTGTTCCATGCGTTTGCGCATCTACAAGAACTTTGGTGTGTGTTTTCTCTTTCGTTGAAATGTTCAACAGTTGCCATGGTGATTCAGTGCAGACATTAGCAGAAAATGGATTTAAGTAACACATTTTCAGGAGCCTGTGATCAATACGAGCATTCATGGTCCCGGTGTTTAATTTTCAACAAAATGAGCTCACCTTTGTAGTTCCAACCGAGTCCGCGCTTTCTGGTCAGATTGTGTTAAAATCAAACTCAGATTCCAGCTTAACTTGACTCACAGATCTTCAGACAGACCAGTGCCTCCAGTTAGCATTAGAGTTAAACGCAGCCCTGCCCCTTCTGGATGTGGTTATAGTTTTGTTTTTTTTTACTTTTATTCATATGACATTATATCCTCTCTCATATGTCCATGAATCTCTGACAAGTTATTTAACTTTTGAGGTACAGAACTTATATTTCCACAGTTTATTTTTTCAAGTTATGTCACTGTGTCCTTAGCCTCACCTTTCGTCATTGGGCTTCCTGATGCAGACTTGGTTTGATCCATTTGGTCTAGTCCTGGTTTAGTCACGGTCTAGTCCGGGCTTATCAAATCAAATCAAGCTTTTTACACTTTGCATGTAACTCCAAGTGCTTAAGAGAGACAATTCAAATGATTCTGTCTCAACTAAGCCTGTCACGATAACTACTATATCGTTTTATCCTCTTTACACGACTGGGAAATTTAAGGGGGATTTTTTGTTATACGATAAGATTTAATCCATTAAAGGTTGAAGGAATAACTTCTATGACTTATTACAGATGCAAACTACATACTGTTTAATTCTGCTGTTTATGTACTGCAGCTCATGATTTTTTTAGGTGCATTGTGTAACTAACCTGCTTGTTTATATGGATATGTCCTTGCTCTGCCTGGAATGTTCCACAGTATGACTTTCAACAGATCTTACATTTATTCAATTACAGCTCAAAAATACCTAGAAAAACAAGCATTCAGACCATGAGTGGGGTTACCTCTCCCAGATCTGACCTGTAACTTTGTCTGGTTTTGTCTCCATGAAGATAGAAAGGTTTAATGCCATACTGTGAAACATTCCAGACAAAGCAAAACATGTCTATGAAGAAAAGCATTTTATGAACCCTCTACCAGAAAAGTGGCACAATGCGCCTTTAACAATAATTGTAAATTTAGAATAATTTTTGTGGTTTGTGGCATAAATTAGTTTAAATATTATCGTTTATTTTCAATATTTACTTCCACTCTATCCACTCTCTCACACACGCACTTTAAATAATGGACATTAGTCTGAGTACAGATGAATCCGTCGAGAAAGCACCATCAGAAGAGCTGTCTGCACCAGGAGCAGTATTGATACTTTGCAGCTGATGTCAACATTCCCTGGGGGATGTGATGCTAACTGTAGGCACTGTTCTGTCTGAAGCTGTGTTACTTAAGTTAGACAATCTGACCATAAAGATCTGGAACTACAACAGGAGAGCTGATTTGTGCTGTCAAACAACTTCTTCTCGCACTGACGTTTTTTGGGTTTTTTTCTCTTCAGTTAGTCACTCTCACCTTTTTTGTTGCACATCAAACACCTAAATGGTACCATGAATGCTTGTATTGATCACAGGCTCCTGAAAATGTGCTGTTTAAATCCATTTTGTGTTTTTTCTTAAGCTTTCAGACAATCTCAGAACCTTTTTTTGGCTGCGTTTGCTAATGTGTGCACTGTGTCGCCATGGTAACTGCAGAAACATTCTTCCATAGACATACATGAAGAAGTATCAGTTGTCTCAGTTTTGACATGTGTGGTGTTTTGAAGTTTGCAAGTGTGAACCCAAACCTTTATATGTTTTTCTGACTCTCCTCTTCTTCTCTCTTCCTATTCTTCCTTCCTTCCTTCTTTTTCTTTTTTTTTCCCTCTCTTCTCAGGGATGCTGCCGATCGTCTACAGCACGCTCCTGTGTTACCCCGTGATCCGGACCCTGGCGCTGCTCCTCTACATCCTCCTCTCCACGCACGCCATCTACTGCGCCGTCACCGCGCGCAGCTCCGTCCGGCGCCTGCGCTCCTTCGCCTGGCAGGCCCTTTTCCGATTCTCCTTCTTCATCCTGCGCTGGGTTGGGGTGGGGGGGGGCAGCCCGACGTCGCTCCGCCATTTTGTCACCATGGACGTGCTGGCGGTTCTGGGCGGAGTCATAAACATCGCGCGCATCCCGGAGAGGTTCAGACCGGGTTTGTTTGACTACTGGTGCAACAGTCATCAGATCATGCACGTGCTTGTGGTGGGGTCCATCCTCTATCTCCACTGGGGGGTGCTAGACGACTTGCTCTGGATCAATAGTTACAGTTGCCCCACGGACTGACCCCTCCCAAGCAGCCCCTGTGTCCTCAAATGCCAGACTTTAGGACTAACTAAAAAGACAATAGGGCGAGGGGCTGTGCGGAGATGTAAGGAATAAAAGGGGAAACTTATGCATGTGTTAGTCCTTGAATGTTCATATCTTTAACTGTCTACTTCTCTCCTCCATCGGGATACAGGTGCAAAAGAAGCAAGCGGCAAAAACGTCTTCGAGAAGTTTTGAATTATTCACCGCAGTAAGGTGCACTGTGTAACTTTTCTGGAGGAGCATCTGTCAAATGCTTTTTTTTAATGGAGATGCTATTGCTTTGGCTGGAATATTTCACAGTATGGCATTAAAGCTTTTTATCTTCACAAAGAATAGAACGAAGAAGAATATGAAGAGATTCCCCTCTCACAGTCAGAATGCCTGTTTTTATAGGTATTTTTGCCCTTTAAAACTAACTGTAATTGATTAAATGTAGAAAATGTTAAAGGTAGAGCCGTTTAATGTCATATTGTGGAACATTCCAGAGAGACGTATCCGTAGAAACAAGCAAGTGACGAACCCCAACTGAAAAGTTACATAGTGCCCCTTTAAGGCCTTGTCCAAACTAAGATTTTTCAAAATGTAACCAGAAAACAAATCTCCAAAATTTATTATATCTTTTTTATTATTATTTGCAAAATTAAGCGATACAAATGTTTAGTCAAGTAATAGAGCATGACAAATAAGGCATCAGACAGGAGCAAAAAGTAAATCAAATAAATTAAGTTTATCTATCTGTGGGTTTCAAAATGATGAGAAGTTAAAGCTACAGTTAACTGCCATAGGGATTAACATTTTAAAACTAAGTATATGTTTTGAAGTGGAAAATGTCCTCGAAATTGGAAACGGGAAGCTGAAATCAAAAACTTTTTTAGAATATTAGCAGTTTGACTTATAGCGACTTCTTAGTCAAAGTGGAAATTCAAAACTCAATTATGAAGAAATAAATGTATGGTCACTGGACAATTCTATACAACATTTAAATGAATTTGGTTAAGAAAAAAATTACTCAAATTGTATCTAAATATATAGGCATACATAACATCTCCATGGAGACAAGCTGGCGACACTCCACCACAAAAATTATGTAGTGCATCTTGAAAGACATGTACTTGACTAACTACAGACTGCTTTCTGTTTTTCCTCTTGTGACATTCGGCCCCTGGGTTTGAACAGGGTTTGTGTCTCTGTCACTTTGCTGCAGCTTTAGGTGTGAAAATGTACAGGAGGCTGTCAGAGCAGGTCTCAATCAAGACAGCACTGAGAAAAAGAATTTAATTTAAAATACTTTAGTTAGAATCACTTTCACTTAACATTATAGATCTGAGCAATTTTTGAGGACATTTTAGTACATCTTTTAGTTTTAGGTTTTTGCAGATTTGACCAGCATTATTCATTCCTGTTTCAATAAATTGCATTTCAATTTCTGCCCAAAAGTGAAAGAAAATATTTCAAACTGAAACCTGAAATTTCCTAGTTTGGCATATTTAGCTTTGAAAAGAAATGCTTCAACTTTTGGAAATTGTCAAATATGTCAACAACAACAACTACAACTTTTACAAACCCTGATCTAGACAGAGAAGAATCCTGCACACCGTTTTACTTGCAAATTGTGAATTCATTTGGGACATCAGGAAGTTTTCAGCCCTAGATCTTCAACAGGCAAATAGAGGAAGAGCTCTAGGCAGCCAACTTAAATAGGGTGTGGCAAGCACCCATGGGTGACAGGTTGTTAAATGAACAGTTTACCCTAAAAACAGCAGGGTAATAAGTAACAACCCAAATGTAAATCACTGTAATAATAATCATCATCATAATAAAAACAAAGAGCATCTGGGTACATAATGATATTGTTTAGAGTTACCAGGCTATGGAGTAAAACTGGTGTGCTATATAGATATTTATATATATACAAAACCTGATCTGAAATTCGGAATGAAAGCTAAACATTTTTAGAACAACATTTTTAGTGTTTTATTGAAAAGCTTAACAATATTCCAAAGATTTATTTCAACATTGTCCATGAAATGTGTAAACAGATAAATATAACTAATAATACATTTCCATCTGAAGCTTTAGATCCTATTGAGAACCAAGTCCATTCATGCTACAATGAAATATAAGAAATGTTTCAGGGCCATAGCAATAGGACCATAAAACAAACCTAAAATGTCTTTGTAATGTAGCTCTATAGATTAAAATATGGAGGAAAAACAACATTGTACATGATTTCCTGTTTGGACATTGGTTTTTTTTTTCACTGTCTTTCTTTGTAGAGAGATTGCTTCCTGGCTTTAGGCTCCAACTGACAATACAGAGAATATTTGCATGTGGTTTACAACAAGAAAATACAGGCTTTAGTTTGGACAGGGCCTCCATTAACGTCTGTACGCGCTCGAATAAGTGAAAGAAATGATTTGGGCTTTTTCAGTGGTGCATGAAGTGTTGATATATTGTTATGTTAAAGTTAAGTCCATGATGAAAAGCTGTGGTATTGACTCTGAAGGCAAGGTGGACGAAGTGCCTTGCCCAAAGACGCAGTGGCAGTGTGTAATGGTTGTAGCCAGAGTTGAACCATCAAACCTCTGGCCCTGTACCCACTCTTACTCCATTACTGGTGTCAGTTTAAGTCAGCTGATATGTTGTCTGTAAAAAGATGTCTACAGTTTTGAATAGTTTTCTATTAAGGACATTTTACTAGACAATTTACATTTCAAATCAGTTATTTAAGTAGTTTGGTAAAAAAAAAAAAATAGGGCTGTACAATATGAGAAAACACTTTTAATTTTCTATAGCTATATTAAAGGTGCGTTCTGCCACCTGCTTGTCTCCATGGAGATGTTATTACGCAGTACGGCATTAAACCTATTTATTTTGCATTCATTCAACTTCAGGTGTTTTTGTTGCTTAAAAACACATGGAAAAACACATATTCTTACCGTGGAGATTAGTTTAGTTTAAAGTTTAATGATATATTGTGGAACACTCCAGGCTAAGCAATAACAACACCATGGAGACAACTAGCACCAAAAGGTCACACAGTGCACCTTTATTAACTGCTTTAGCTATCTATATAATGCAGAGATTCATTCTCTGATTAGTCAAAACTGTCCCAAGTGATTGAAACCAAGAACTTTGAAATGGAGAAATGAGATTAAAGAACTATTATGGACTTGTTTTTGGTCAAATTAGAATAGTTTGTACCTTGCTATTATGTCTGTGTACCTTGCTTTATAGGTTACTAAGCGCAGTACATTTAATTTAATTGTTTGTTTGATCTGATAATCGGATTTGAATTCTCTATATTCTGTGCAGCCCTATTCAAAAACACAATTACCCCTATTTGGTATCTCTCTTGTACAACATTTTCAAACCCACTGTTAAAAGCCCAGTTTCATGCTTTTGTCTGACTATATCCTTTATTATATCAATCGTTTAGACAGACCTGCTCCATTGTTCCTGTCCTTACCTATGCACCAAATCCATATCTCACTAGTTTAATGTGTTTTTGACGCGGTTTTGAATTTCATTGCCAACAAAAAGGATTTATAACATGGGCTGGGCACCGTTGAATAATATTTGAAGGTACAATACAGCTGCTGAAAGTTTTAGCATTGCTGATTGTCTTTGGTACTTGCTTGAAAAGTATAAAATGCTATTAAACGTACACTTTGTAACTTTTCTGGCAGGGGGTCTGCCACAAACCTGGTCTGGAGGCAGTGTGGGCTTGTCTCCATGGAAATAGAAAATGTTTAATGCCATACTGTGGGACATTCTAGAGACAGCAGTGACATTTCCATGAAGACAGGCAGATGGCGGACCCTCCATTAGAAAGTTACACAGCTATACATTGTAATTTCAAGAGTAATCACAATCCTGTCTTCACAAAATTACATATATATTGGCTTTCTCAAAACAAAATCATTTACAGCATAGTTCATTTAGATGTCAACATGGATAATATACGAAGATTTTAAAAGTTTACTTGCAATCATGGTGCTTATCAATGACCAAATCTACTAGTTTTAATTTAAAACTTATAATTTTGCTCAAAATAATGTAAAATGTTTTGTGTGTAATGTATTTTTTGTGAGAAGAAACATCACAATATAACAAATATTCACAGTTTTTCATAATTCAAATCAAAACCACGGCTTACCTGGAAATATGGTAATATCAATTAACCAAATACTCTTTACATCCCTACTGTTTATTATTGATGAATGCAGCAAGTATTGTAAACCTGATATCCATGGTTTTCAGAAAGATGAAAATTCAGCACTGTTACTATAGGAATTAACAATCAACAATTCTTCAAAATGTCACATATAAACAGAAATCTGAACCCACAGATTTCAGACAGGTAAATCTGGATTGAATACTTTTGAACGGTGCCCAGCTCTGGTTATAACATATAGTTTTTTGCCATTGCCTCTAAATGAGTTTGTGTGTGGACCGGGGAAGCTAAAGGGTTCATTCCTGTCTTATATTGTTGTTTTTGAGTTGACATTGTGTTTAGAGTTTTCTAATTTTGCTAGGCTGTTTTGCACTATTGTTCTGTGTGGAAATGAAAAGCTGTCTCTTAAGAATGCACAATGAAAGAAATGCACTATGGTGAATGCGTGGTATGAAAAAGCAGACATTTTAAAAGTTGTGTTACTTTTTAATAACTACTCTGTAAAGCTCCCATATTTTGCAAATTTGACTTTTGAGAACATTTAAGTGTGTTATAATGTTGTTGTATACATCTCTAAAGCTCAAAATGCTCTATTCCAGCTTGTAATGTCATGAAGTAGTAGTTTTTAACAGCTACCTTTTACCTTTTGTTAAACAGAGATTGGAAATTCCACGTCTGAGAAAGTCCAACTGATTCTAGTGAAGGTGTATAGGGTTTAAAAACACAGTGGAGCACTTGCTGTATTACCACATGACATCACAAGGTGGAACAGAGCATTTTGAGCTATGGAAAAGTAGACAGACTAATAATAAAGGATTACTCAAACATGTGAATGAAACAAAACACAACTCCAGGTATATTTGTGATGAGGTAACAATATTATATCATGCCTTAAAGCTACAAGAGTCAATTTTGCGTAATATAGGACCTTTAATCAGTTGACTATTCTGTCCCAGTCTCTGATCTACAACATCGTTTATGAAACACAGACTTGTTTCATTTGACACATAGTCCTGTAAACTAGTTTGTTATTCAAATGTTTCCATGATACTGAAATGTAATGCACTGAGCAGCATTTATCATGACTAAAACGTCATGAATGTGTTTATTTGAACGAAGCGAGGACTATAAATCACATTATGTTGTTTTAAATGGTCTTTTTAACACATTTTTGCCAAATTTAATAGAAAATACAGGTAGTACATGCACTGAAAGTACATGTACTGTTTTACATTGCACATACTGTATGTTTTATTAAGTGTCAAAATTAAATAAGTTATAATCATGAAATCGATCAATGCAAACTTGAAAAATGACTGAAAACTCTTGTGTAATTTCAAAGATTAAAGGTGCACTATGTAACTTTTCCGGTGGAGGGTCTGCCACCTGCTTGTCTCCATGGAGATATCATTGCTTTGTCTGAAATTTTCCACACTATGGCATTAAACTCTAGCATTGATTCAAGTACAGGTCATTTTTTTGTATCTTAAACCTTGAAAAACCTGCATTCTTACTGTGAGTGTGAGCAGGACAGCCTCCACAGATCTGACCTGTAATTTGACCTGATGAGGCCAGCTGCTTACATCCGAGAAGAGTTAAATGCAATACAGGGGGGGTGTTTTATAGCATCGCTGTGGTGACAAGAAGGTGACCGACCCTCTACCAGAAAAGTTGCATTTTATTCCACAGTTACCCATTTGAAATCATGTTCTCTTGGTTAACTCACTGCTTTATCCTCCTCATTTGTGCGATATGGCTTTTTGCATAATCTGATTGAGTCGTATTGTCTGAAAGCCCCGGGTTCACTGTTTCAAATAATCGCGGTCAGAGTTCACCGAAATGTTTAGCTTCGTTGAGATTATCCGGGATTATCTTTTCATTTTGGCACATGTTTTTCTTTTACACAACGGTTTTATGGTCACCCGGACAATATCCACTTCAGGGACAAGTTGGGCATTGGAAACTTCTAGGAAAAATTATATGAATACAAGATACTAAAAATTAGAAAATCTTTTATCACCGTTGCAAAATTAAACAGCTAAATTAAAGCTGCTATGTAACTTTTCTGGTAAGAGGTACAGTATACGCCGCCCATTTATCTCCATGGTGGTGTTATTGCTTTGTCTGGAATGTTATTCAATTACAAGTGTTTTTATAGCTCAAAAATACCGGGAAAACATGCATTCTTGCTATGAGGGGGGCTGCCTCTCCACAGATCTGACCTCTAACCTAATAAATACATTTGTCATACTGTGGAAGATTCTGGGCAATGCAATAAAATCTCCAGTGGAAAAGTTGCATCTTTAAGTCAAACTACTTCACTCATTCTTGCCTAACTTATTTTAGCATTTTGAAAAAATTTTATTCTTCTGTTATAGGTGGCTATAATGCTTTAGTCTTTTATATTTCTATTCTTTACTACATAATAAAACTTCTACTCTACTTTTACTAACTTTAAAGGTTCTATATTACGCAAAATTTACTCTTGTGAACCGTAAATTATATTAGAACGTTGTTACCGCCTCAAAAAACATACCCCGAGTTGTGTTTTTTGATTAATTCACACATTTTTGAGTCAGACCTTTATCATTAGTGTGTTAAACGTGTGTGAATGAAACAAAACACAACTCCAGATATGTTTTGCGATGAGGAAACAACATCAGAAAATAGTCATATGGGCCTTTAACAAGTTTCAATTCAACCAAAAGTGACTGCGATATGTAGCCGTTTTTTAATGCAATTTTAGCTTTTGACAATTTAGAACATGTTTACAAAGATTTTCATTTGTGAGTTATGTTTTCATGTTATTTATTTTGTCCATAGCATTAATGTATGTCGGGTTTAACTTGCACTATAATGGCACTGTTTTAAATGTAAGAGGAATGGACCCTTTAGCATTTGTTGCTTTGTGTTTTGAAATTTCTGTATGATTATTTATTATTTATGTTTTCTGGTGAACTGTTAAGGGGATCAACTTGTGTGTTTGTTTTGTTGGAGATGGTCTGAAATGAACTTTGCAACATGTCATTTTTGTTGCCAATGGTTACACCTATAGCCTACACGTCTGGTTTTCTTTTTTTTTTTTTTTTTTTTTTTGTTCTCACAAGTTCCTCCCAAGCTTCCTGTGCTAACAACGCTCAAAGGTGAAGATACATTTTCCACACAGATCACACAGCCCCTTTTAGTGACAAAATGCTACGTGCTATGCTAGTCTGCTACTTTAAAAACATATGGGATACTACTGATAGAAAAATAAAATGTGTCATGGCATCTGAATGAAACTGCATGGGAGTACGTTAGATTTAAAATGTTATGGGAACTTTTTAATTTTTTAAAATTTTATTATTTTTATTTATTTATTTATTTTTTCAGTTTTATCAACTACAAGTTTCTGTTGAACGCATCTGGCATTGTACTGTATAAAGACGTGGTTTAAAGCGCCCTCTACTGGTTAATTTTATAAAGGCTCTTGTGTCCCAAACATTATTTATAAATGGCATAGCAAAATTTTAACAGCTAAATAATTTCATAAAAAATACTACAAATTCACTAAAATGAAATCCATAATAAAGCTGCTCTGCGTAACCTTTCTTGGGGAGGGTAAGTCACATTTTAGTATCGATGTAGATGTACTTAACTGTTCAGCCTGGGATGTTTCAGTATGGCATTAAACTGATCTGTTTCTATTCAGACGCGCAGACCGAGCATATTCTTAAAGGTATTTCTGAACAATAAAATCACCTTTAATGAAACAACGGCTGAATCGACTTTAATGCCATACTGTGGAACATACCAAGCAAAGCAAAAACATCTCCCTAACAACAAAAAAGGTGGCGTACCCTACACCAGAAAAGTGACACAGTGCATCTTTAAACTGTCAATGAGGCATTAAAATTGTACTTTATGTTATCTTTTTAACTTTATTGGCTGAAATGTGCCATAGTGGGGCTTTAATTTGCAAAAAACTCTGTAATCTAGGCTTGGGACTATTTTAGACTAAACTACAATGTTCATAAATACATTGGTAAACAGATTTTTGCATAGATTTTTAATGGTATTTTAATAGATTGGAAAAATTGTAACTTAGATACCATTTGAAAAAAAATTCCATAATTATAAACAATAAAATAAAATGAGCTATAAGGAAAGATGTTTAACTTTGCACCACATTACTTTGTTTTGGTTATCATTCATTTTCATTTTTGACAATTTGAAAGCAAGCAATGGCAAAACTACTACAGATACTGATGTCCAATTTTGTCTTAATACATGTAACAGACCAGTTTGTGCTTTGAACAATTGTCTTGTCTCATAGTAACAAACGTGAGGGTTCAATCTCTTCTTTCTGTGTAACTCTACTACTTTGCGTACCATTTTTAGGACTCAGCGTTCCTCTAAATTGACAATTGATACTTTGCAGTGACATCACGCTGGGGGTGTTCCACATGTAGGCTTTACTGGCAGAATGTTCAGCAGAATAAAAAAGGTTTGAGATTGTCTGAAAGCTCAAACTGTGTGTAATCTCAGGAAAAAAAAAACGCAAAATGGATTTAAATAGCACATTTTCAGGAGCTTTTGATCTATATGAGCGTTCATGGTCCTGTTTAGGTGTTTGATTTTCAATTAAAAAACGTGAGAGTGACTGATTGAAACACTGTTGGCTAATTTTATGTGTAAGAGACTTGTTTAAGCGCACAAATCAGCTCATCTGTTGTAGCCAAACCAACCAAATCAGCTCTTTCTGGTCAGATTGTGTTAAAATAAAGCTCAGATTAAGTCAGAACAGTGCCTCTAGTTAGCATCACACCCCCAAGGAAAGCTGCAAAGTATCAATACAGTAAAATGGTTCACTCCAAATGATGTATTCTTTTTTATACAATATTTCTTCACATATTCAGAACTAGATGGCGCAATATAGACAATAGAAAAACGAAAATATACGCATTCGCTTAGGTTTATCTGAATGCTAATAGGCTGATGTAAGCAGCAAATAACGCCCAAGGAAAAAACAGTTTCTGAAAATGCATGTTTAGCCCCATGAATACGAGAATTCCCCAATGCAATTTTGAACCTGCTTAGCTATAAAACTTGAATTGTAATGATGAATTGTCAAGACCAGTTTAAAACCTCTCAAAATGTCCAAATGACCAATGGAAATCTACCAAATCTCCTATGCAAAACCAGGTCTTAAACAGCTGAATTTCTGTGTAACATTTGCATATATTCCCCGAAAATCTTAACTTGTGAGACTGGTTAATTCTTGCTGTGAGCTCACCACGTCAGCCACAACCATAATTCACTATCTACGAAGACTGTCTTGTGTCAATTATGAAAAAAAAATGTGGAAAATGTCAAGTTTGAAGTTTTGTAACCCTATATTCGAGTCTTTTTAGATCACAACTTATCGGAGGAGACGTGACAATATTGGTTGATTTGTGGTCAGGCATGTTACGGTGATACCTCCCAGTCTATCTATGCATTGTTAATATTATTAGAATTATACCGAGGTTTGATATAAGTTTAAGTTTGTGGTGCAACTAGCAGCAGCAGCTATTATAAATGTACTGAGGGCTTAGCTATAACGTGGACTGGTATCCCACTTCTCAGGGAGCCGCCACAGTAGCTGAGAAACAGTCAAACGGGACGGATTCTGCCCTTACCAACATGGCGACGGTACTGCTAGTGTCAGTGATGCTTATTGTTGAGGTTTCTATCAAAGTTAATGGTCAAATATTTGGCTTGGCTTGATCTACATTTCCCAAAATAGCTGTTTGCTGAATTTACAATTTACAAGCATTGTTCAAAGTTACCAGATGATGGCGCTGTGTCTTTAAACCATAGACTGCATATATTCCAGAAGTCAATGCTTAAGATTAAATGTAATGTTGTTCCAAGAATTGTGTTTTAGCTTGGACATTTTTTATTTAATTGTGTATTAGCAACATTCTGGAACTATTTTTTAATTTTTTCATATTAGTGGTGTTAAAATAGTTGAACCTGAAGCAATTTTTGTCACCTTGAATCAAAACATCATATTTTATTTTCAAGAAATGCACATTGTCTACCAATTTAACTTTAGACTACATTTAGAAAACACATTTATTATAGATTTTAGGGGTTATCTTAAAGGTGCATTGTGTAACTTTTCTGGTGGAGGATCCGTCATATTATTTTCTCCATCGAGATGTAAGTGCTTTGTCTGGAATGTTTCACAGTATGGCATTAAACCTTTCTATCTTCAGTCAGATCTGTGGAGAGGCAACCCCACTCACAGTTACAATGCCTATTTTTCTAGGTATTTTTGTGTAATAAAACCAGCTGTAATTTAATAAATGTGAAGTAGAGCTGTTAAATGTCAAAGTGTGGAACATTTCAGGATGAATAAAAACATCTTCATGGAGAAAAGCATTTGACAGACCCTCTGCCAGAAAAGTTACACAATGCACCTTTAAGGAATTGACATAAAAACATGGTAAATTCAGTCTAGTCCAGCAAATTTCATGTGGATTCTATACTACGATATACTATATACTATGTACTGTACTATACTATATACTATAATGCTTCACTATTTATTATTCACAGTCAGTTAGTCTTTAAGTTGTCACTGGGGCGTGAAAGGTACAGCTGTCTTCTGGTAAATAGTTAATGAAAAATAAAACAAAAGAACAATACTTATAATACATGACTGAACCAGATTTTTTGCTGAAATTAACTCAAATTTTACACTGAATTACATTTTTTCCATTGTATAACATTCTATAACAGTATATGACCAATTTGCAATGCTACAAATCATAAAAATAAAGGCCGATATATGTAATTATTCAGTGACTTAAACTAGTAGTATTGTTAATCCATGTTTGGAGGGCAGAATTTTCAGACCTGATATTTGTCCTTTTGTGTGTATGTTAAAACTATAATATATTGTAAGGAAACTAACAAAGAAATTTGAGTTTTTTAAATCATAACGGGTGCCGGACAGCCTGTTTAAAATTGTATGTGTTGTGAAATCTACTGACACCACTCTATGTAATTGTACAGGTTTAGAAGCTCTTTATATTGGACAAAGAAGGGAGCTAAACGAGGGTCTGTCTGTTACTCTAATACGTTTTAAATAGTGTGGCTCCCTCTGGTGGACGTTTATGTGAATTGAGATTAAAACTGTGGAATCTTTCAATCTGGAATAAATTCTGTTGTCCCCCTCTTGTCTAAAATGGCAGCCTTGTAACAGACAGGCTCTCACCCTCCTCCAGCAACGATTGTGCAATAAACGAAGTCTATATTTTTAAATGCTCTGGTGTTTTTTGTCTTTTTTACATCAACTTTATTTAAAAATGTTGCAAGAGATTTAAAAAAAAAAATCCATTTGATTAAGTTATGTTTTGATTTTTTTAAGTTCACATTGTTCACAGTAGGGCATTAAACTGATCTATTTCCATGGAGATGTCTGTGCTGTGCCAGCTCCACACTGCCAGCTCAGTCCTTGTTATCTTGGTCTACGTCATCAGAGGTATAATACTAAACTGAACATGGTCAGACTAGACTGTATGGACAATATGGTGGTACTTTTGTCTCATTAATATTCACAAATACACAGATGATGATCTACAAATAGTCATTGGTTTGTGCGTGTGTTTTGATATCCACAAATGCAAATTTAATATCTGTAACTTGTATTTTGGTCTTTACAAATAGATGTGTATTTGTAAATATATATTTTTTCATTTGTAAAAAATTATTTCATTTGTAACACTGAAAAAGTTTGTTAAATGTGATTTGCATTTGTGGGTCAGCAGTTACACGAATTCACCAATTTCCAATATCAAAACACATGCACAAATCAATAACTATTTGTAGATCATCATCTGTGTATTTGTGAATATTCATGAGACAAAAATACCTCCAATACTATCTCGAGGGTTCATGTTTTTCATGTTTTTCATGTTTTTGTTTTGTTTTATTTGTTTTGGGGTTTGGGTTTTTTTTTTTTGGCAGTATTTAATAATGTTGCTTGATTTGTACTTGTAGGGCTGTGCAGTTAATCACATTTTAATCAAGATCAAGATGCAATCATTTCTAATTGTCAGTGATTAGTGTGTTGTTGTTTTTTTTTTTGTTTTTGTTTTTGTTTGTTTGTTTGTTTGTTTGTTTAAGGTCTCATGTTACGCTATTTTCTGAAATTGTAATGTTGTGTCTTCTCCAAAACATAAATGGAGTTTTGTTTTGTTTCATTCACAAATGTTAAACAAAAACCCTGCATATTCAAACTGAGTTCATCCCTCAAACAGAAAACGCTCTATTCCTCCTTGTGATGTCATGTGGTAATACACAAAATGCTCCTCCACTGTGTTTTTAAACCTCATACACCTTCACTATAATCATTTGGATGATTTTAATCCAGCCTTTACTGAACAAAAGTTAACCTGAAAACTACCACTATATGACATCACAAGGTGGAACAGAGCATTTTGAACTTTGGAGATTAGACTAACTAATACACCAGGCTTACTCAAACCTGTGTGAATGAACCAAAACACAACTCCAGGTCTGTTTTTGATTAAGTAATAACATTATAACAAGGCTCAAAGCTCACATGCAGTCCATTTTGTGTAATATAGGACATTATTTCAGTTGTTTCTTGCATCATTGTCTCGGCTTCTCTCTTCTGCAGTTCAACATTTGACCCAAAAATACACTGTGCCCGCCCCTGATACTACTTCCACCTCGGCCTGAGCTCTCACTTCCTCCATGTTGAAACATTCTTTATATTTCACCCTCCTCCAACTGCTGTGAGCTCCCATTCTGCCGACAAGGTGCAGCCCTCCAGACCTCTCAACCTCAACAGCCCCCCGTAACAACCAGGTAAGAGCCAGCTATGTAGTATCCGTTAAAATATGGTGAAAAATGGGGACCGTTGCCATAGCGATTAACAATTTAGACCAACATATTACAGCTTTGGAATGAGACAGTCCTGAAAATGTTGCAAGTTCACTGAGGTTTCTGCTTCCTGTTATATGCAACACGTTTCCTCCATTCAAAACATGTCATATTATTTAGTTTGAAATTATTAATCACTATGGAAACGGTGCAGATTTTTTGTCATTCTCAAACCAGTAGGAAGCTGGAACATGAATGAATGCATGAATATAATATATACGATTTTACTGGACTTGTTTTGTTCGTGGCTTTGAGAATGATGAAAAGTTAGGACCGTTGTCATAGCGATTAACAATTTAAAACATGTTCAACATCTTTTGAATCGTCAGCAGTCCTTAAAATGGCACCATATAACAGGAAGCTGAAACCCATGCAGAGAAATTAGCAAGTTTTGTGCTTACAATATAAGAGGGAATGGGTAACAAAAAGCAGTTATAATTTAAGCTAAAAAAAACGACTACAGAACCTAAAAGTTTAAACAAAAATACAATAGTAAAGTGCAGTATCACAGGCCAAACTTGTGTCCATTGGTGGTTTATTGTTGCACATAAGTACACTGGTATTATAGAATTGTCAAATTTTTGCATTCATCGCATTCAAATTGTTGTGTTTTAAAAATAAAAAATGTCCTGTTAGAAATACGAAGCTTGCAAAACTGAATGACCCTGTAACTTCCTTATTTAGTTCCGCTCTCTGCTGCAAAACTACGTCTCACTTTGTGTTCTGAAAGTGCCCATTGCAAAGACTAGACTAGGTCTGAGTTTTACAAAGTCATCTGCATTAACTACAGGCGTGTAAATCCAGCATTAAAAGGCAAGTTTACATAAAAAAGGAAGTTGATTTTTAAAAAATATGTGTGGTTTACAAGTAAGCAGCATTGACACCCTTTGCAGCTTCCTGAAATGCACATGATCTGCTACTTTTAAATGCATCATGTTAAGATCAGTTCAACAGTTCAACATAACTTTACAATGGAAAAGTCATGCAAAAACTATTCCATATTCTTTATATATATATATATATATATATATATATATATATATATATATATATATATATATATATATATATATATATATATATATATATATATATATATATATATATATTATCTGTCAGCTGTTTGTCTCCATGGAGATGTTATTACTTTGGAATGTTCTGCAGTGTAGCATTAAACATCAGTGAGACAATCAGCTAATGCCTCCAGGTCAGGCCACAGGTCAGATCTTGCCTGGGATCCAAACTTGACTTTCCTTCAGTAGTTAACACACATGAGTCTGGTCACTGGTGAATCTCCCATTTTTCAGATGGGTGTGATTGGGAGGTGCCAATCGAGGACACACGTGCTCACCTTATCAAAGAAGAAGGAAAAGTCAAAATTAAAGAAAGAAATTTCACAGGGGACTGAAAATCATCACAGGTTTCCGCAGAATCAAAGAGCAAATTTAAACTCTGTTAGTCTGGCATGAGATCAATTTGAATTTATTTGTAAATTAAATGTGACCAATGAGCTCTTTCCTTTCTCGTGCATCACTGAAACTAGAAATTCCATTGGACGATCACATTGAAACACAGAAAAGGGCGCAGGAACCAGACTGATATCAATCTATAATAAAAAATACACAAACAGCTCTTCCCGGATTTTCCAGGCTAGGTCAGATCTGTGGAGAGGCGAGCCCACACTTTAAGAATGCACGTTTTTCAGGATATTTTTTCAGCAATAAAAACGCCTGTAGTTGAGTAAATGCAAAATGGATACGTTTAATGCCATCCTGTGGAACATTCCAAGCAAAGCAATTGTCACAGAGTGGAGACAAGCACGTGGCAGACCCTCCCCTCCACCAGAAAAGTTACACGGTGAATCTTTAAGTGTTTCAATACGCTCAAAATTCAACTGCCTCATAAAGTTCCATTGATTACCCCAAGTACTACATGTAATAGCTGTAAACAGTTAACATGCAATAAAAAAAAACATTAAAAAAGTGTTATATTATGACAAAATCTTACATTATTGTTACTCACAAACTTTCTTAACCTGAGCACTCTAATATTACCCCACTACTGTCCATGCCACATCAACATTTCCTATAAATAAATAGCATAGTCCAATATTTCCACCACTTTGAGCAGGTTAGACAGCAGTGGGCCTGTATTATTGACCTGCCTTTACCCACTGATAACATTAGTCTCCACTTTATGAAGGATTATTGAGTTAGGGCCAAAACAGTGGCAAGACAGAGAGGAGAGGAGTATAGGGAACAGTCTTGTGATGTGGCTTGCGATTTCGAACGAGGAAATCCTGGAAGATACCAATGTTGTCGCTGCAAATGGAGGTAAAATATAGCTTTGATTTTTGTAAGATACTTGTTTATGAAGGAAAGGGTGTGAGAAATGGCATTGACACTAGCGTGAATGACTAATAAGGTAACACAGGAAATACAGAGGTTTTGGTGCGTGTGATCGAGGAAGTGGTTTAACAGTCGTGAAAACATGCTGCGCTAAAATATAAAGTTTCTAGACACTTTGTTAAATAGTGAACAGTAGTTATGTCTTATGAGGTTGTATTTTAGTTCAGATCAAGAGTGATGTGAAGTTTGCGTTACTGTCACTACCAACGGGATGTACTTATGAAAGATGTTTGAAAGATGTTACTTACTTCCCTTTTTTTAGCTTTTCGCCTTGGGTGTCTTTCGTGTTGCAGGCTTGATGACAATTTACAATACTAGTTTTTATGGGAGTTTTATCTTTATTTATTTTATCTTTTTCTGATGTTGCGATTGGTGCAGTTCAGGATTGGCATCTAGTATCTCAGTTGTTAATAAATATGTAAAGGAGATAATTTGCTATTTAACTTTTCATTTTTCATCATTGCATGTTCATGGGCCACTACAACAACTAAACAGAGACATGGAAACTTCCCTCACTCCAGACAATTCCTATATTTCCAGGACACCATTTATTAAATTACAGGTTTATTACTGAAAATACTTGTGGATACCATACAAGACAAGAAGGTTTTCCCCTCCACCAGGAACGTTGCATAGTGCATCTTTGAATATAATTAAATTCCACAGCACTTTGGTTGACTGAGAAAGTACTCCATGAATACAAGTGGACTTGGCTCCACTTAAAGACAGGACTTTTTCGATTGCCAGTGAAAGGAAGGTGAAGTTATATTTTTATTAATCCCCTGTGTAAGAATTTCAATTTCTGCATTTGACCAATTCTTCAACCAGTGCTGCTGGAGCAACCTCTCAGGAGCAGAGTGTAGTGCTCAGGGGTCATAAAAGGTAAAGGTATACACTAGGGATGTAACAATAACCAAAATATCGTGATATCGTATAGTCAAAAGTCTCACAATAATATCATGGGCTGTCACAATATACTGAATTACAAGTTCCTTTGCTTAAATGCATGGTTTTATAGTATAAACATAGGGAACTACATATCCCATGATCCATTTCAGTGCAGACAACATGAAAAGAGATGTTTTTTACTTGAATTCTTGGGATTATGACAGTAATAATTCACACCAAAACCTTGTCAAGGTATTTTAAAACCAAAAAGGTGCCCCATCTACAATTATATTAACCTCTTCAAAATATTGCAATAAATATCGTACCATGAGATGCATATCATGATAATATCGTACTGTGAGATTTGGATATCGTTACATCCCTAGTATACGCACATCCCTGGTGCAAGGCTACTGCAGTGGACATAGAGAGTGACAGTTTTTCGATCAGTGGATCTTCGTCTGGTCCACTCATAGAAACATTGTCATTCATTAAAGGCAGTTTGGGTGTGTGTAGTGTGTAGGCTTTGTCTCACTTTTTAAAGTGCTCAGGAACCTATATCCAGATCATAAGATTGCCATAAAAGATGTAAAATTACATTAAAGAGACAATGTTACACTTCTATGGGGGTATTAATTGCATAATAACATAACATAAATAACAGTATATAGATCACCATGTTAGCTTTTATTATTTTGAAAATGCTCGCCAGTAATAACAAGTTAGTTTATAGGATCATACTGCACTGCCTACCAAAAGCAGGGTTTGAATAGTGTCTGGGAGAGATCGCTAAATGCTCAAACATGCATGGATGAAATATGAAACCTCTTCAGCCATGTTTTTGATGATTGAATATTATAACACAGTAGAAAGCTCTAAAAAGTCTGTCTAAATATGACACCAGATATAATTAACCCCAAAACCACTGTAACATTCATTTTATAACTTTTATTTTGTATTGTTTTTCTGTTGTTCCCAGTTCACCATGTCGAGAAAGGTGGTGCGGTCCAGTAAGTTCCGTCACGTGTTCGGTCAGCCCGTGAAGGCCGATCAGTGCTACGATGACATACGCATCTCGCAGATGACCTGGGACAGCAATTTCTGCTCCGTCAACCCCAAGTTTGTGGCCATGATTGTGGACGCCAGTGGGGGAGGAGCCTTCATAGTGCTGCCCCTCAACAAGGTATGGAAAAATCAGTAATGAAAACTTATTGAAGGAGCTGTAACTGATTTGTAGTGTCCTAAAAATGTGAAAACAAAATTACTTCATATTCAGGGGTCCAAAGTTATTCCTCACTTACCTCATGCTTTCAAAGCATCCAAATTATTCACTGAGATGAGTTTAAAAGTGCTTCTTACAAATTTTGGAGACAAGAACCAACAACAATTGGTATTCTAACACACCCTTCCTAATTATCAGACAATAAAACACATCATAATAGAGATACAGACAACACACAACAGACTTATATAATATATCTGTACTGTGGACATACTGTACTTTAATTAAATACATGGAAAAAATATAAATAGATTTTTATATTTATGTGACAAATTAGGAGTGTTATTAGTTGGTATTAGTCAGTTAAAAATTTCTCACCCAAAAGTTGCCAGTTTGATTCTTACTACTAGAAATATATACTGCCATTGTGCATTTCATTTAATAGTTTTTACTTTAAAGTACATTTTCAGTCCATTTTAGCTACTGTAGAAGCTATTTCCAATTCAATACTGACCAACCACAATACGATCTACACTACAGCATGTTATATTGATTATGTTGGTGCTTTAGTGAGAGAGGAGTGAGTTTAACATGTACATAAATGCATTGTCGTGTATAATTCCTTTCATTCATTTGATTAAAATGAAGGAAAGGAATTATACACGACAATACATTTACTGTATAAACCAAAGGAGTGTGCTCCATACAAACACAGGCTACAGACTATAATGCAGGACAATTTAGTGCTTTTAGATAACGTCTCACACTTATTACACAATAATGCTATTTTCTTATCTATGTTCTAATGTGGTTTCCTCATCACAAATAGACCTGGAGTTGTTTTGTTTCATTCACACATGTTTAACACAAAGATCCGGCAAATTTAAGATGAGTTCTTCTCTCAAACAGAAAGCACTCAGTACAGGAAGTGTTCCATTGTGTTTTTAAACTCCATTCACCTTCACTACAATCATTTGGATGATCTCAGCCCTGGAATTGCCAAATCTCTACTGAAGTAAAAGGTAAAAGGTAGCTATTAACTTGAAAACTATGTCACCTTATGACATCATAAGGTGGAACAGAGCATTTTGAGCTTCAGAGATGTTATATAGGTTAAGTTAAGTTGCTTTATTTGTGCATGTAAATACATTTTGCAGACAGACCAATGAGAAAGGGTTACTCTGACATGTGTGAATGAAACAAAACACAACTCTAGGTATATTTTTGATGAGATAACATTATAACTTGCCCTAAATCTCACAAGACTCCATTTTGCGTAATATAGGACCTTTATGCTTGCAAATCTATATTTATATATATTTTTTTAAAAGCATATGTCAGCATAGACTTCTGGGACAAAATGGCTGCACGTTCCCATCAAATGCACAGAAAGCATCACATTTACTGGTTTCATCTCTGACGTGTACTGAACAAGGTCACAGCAGTGTATCGACTCACCATATAAGTATTGCTCTCACCAACATTTAAATTATGCCAACAACTGAAAAAGGAAGTTTAACGCAGTGTCACACGACACTTTGCTGCTGTCGAGTTTTTACCATATTTGGCTGCGCTCAAGACACAGGATGTGGTTCACATTTAACATTCAAGACTCTGAATATGAATGCATCTACACTCCTTGAAGGAAACTGTATTGTTGAGTGTAAGATTTCTGGAGATAAACAGAATGTATAGAGGAGGAACATTCAATTTTTATTTAGTTAAAAGTGCTATAGTACACAAAATTGACTCTTGTGAACTTTAAGCCATGTTAGAACGGACTTGTGTTTTGTTTCATTCACACATGTCTGAGTAAACCTCTGTTATTAGTTAGTTAATGTTCAACCTTCTGATGCCATGAAGAGGGCATTTTCGAGTTAACAGCTCTCTCTTTACCTTTAGTTCAGTAGTGATTGACAATTCCAGGGCTGAAATCATCCAAAGGATTCTAGTGAATGTGTGTGGAGTTTAAAAACATAGTGAAGCACTTCCTGTACTACCATATCTCTTTGAAAGAAGAACTAAATATGCAGGTTTTGTGTTTTTATTTAACATGTGTGAAACAAAACACAACTCCAGGTCTGTTTGTGATGAGGAAACAACATTATAACATAGATCCTTTTATCATAACCTGCTACTATTAGATCTTAACTATTCATTTAATTGCACTGCTCTCTTTATTTAGTCCACCACAGCAGCAAAATCATGCACCACTCCAGCCTCTCCATCTCCTCTTCACCACCAATGTCAAAGCTTGATAGGAGATATTATCCCCCTCCCTTTATTGCATTGTTTACAAATAACTTTAAACATACATACATGCAAACATATGAACAGAATACACAAATACTACAATACTATTAATAAACTAATGAACAGATTCAGATTGAAGTTCTTTATAAATTTATAACATGTTAATCATTGTTCCATATCACTATACCATGAGCATCACCATAGCAACAAGTAAACAAAAATAAACTAGTGTTAGGAGGGACTAGTTTCAGCTAAAATAGAAATAACCAATGCCCTGAATATTCACGGACAGCCAAAATTTTGTCCAATTTAAAAAGGAACTATATTCAGTTGGTGGGTCCATGGTATAAGCAAAATTTTATAGACTAGAATGAAATTTTGCTGTCACTGTAATGCGGTAAAACAACAACAAACATGCTACAGCACACTTCCTGATTATTGGACAATGAAACGCTTTATAATTACATTTATATAGTACACAGCGGACATATTTTGATCTCAATAGCTGCTTATACAATAAATCTGTACTGGGGCAAGACCCGTTTTGTTTAAATACATGGGGGAAAAAATCTAGTACAGGTCCTATAGTAATTTAAATTGGCACTACGTAACTTTTCTAGCCACCTCCTTGTCTCCATGGAGCTGTTATTGATTTATTTTCCTAGAATTTTTCACAGTATGGCGTCAAACTTATCCATCCGTATTTATTCTTGTGTTCTTACTGTGAGTGAGCTTGCTTGTCCTTAGATCTGACCCATAACTTGGTCTGGTGGCACCTCCTCCATTGAGTTAATTCATTTAAATGCTAAACATACAACAGGAAAGGAAAAGCAATAAACATCCCCACAATGAAGACAAGCAAAATTCTGCAGTGTACATGCTATATTGTGCTAATTTTTGCATATTTATGTTGAAACTGCTTGCTGATACACCACTAGACTAAAATTAGAATAAAAATATGTAAATGAAATAAAAGCATACAGATTTTCTCATCCAGTGACCCCTAGCTTCAGGACATGGCCCCGTCATTTTTCTTTATTGCTTTATTCAAATTCCTCAGACTAAATGTCCACTGAGTTAAATGAAAGTGAATGTATTAGTATGAAGCCTGTGGTCAAAACTAATCATTACAGATGGGCTCATACATCCACCCACTCTGTCCAGTTACAGCTAACAGAATTGAATCAGCTGAATCCTTTCTAAAGACCACTGGAGGTATTTGGAGATTTAAGCAGGACCAAGTACAGTAATTTAGGCATTTATTTATCAATGTATGCTTTTACTTTTTTTTAAGTACATTATTTGAAGTTCAGTACAGTTTTGTTGTAGTTTTTAGTTGTCGGTTCACAAAAAACATAATTTCAACAGGAGTAGTAGTAGCAGTAGTAGCAAGTGTAATAGGATGTGGTATTTATATGAATGTGAGTTTTGGTGTTGGTCCAGTGGCGCAGACTGGCAGCCTCACATCCATCAGTCTGTCCCAGGGCAGCTGTGGCTAAAATAGTAGAATGGATTGAATGAATAATGCGTGGAGTATATAATTATTATGATTAATGCATTACATACTGGATTACTATTACAATATTATATACAAACAAATGGTTCCATTTGAGTCATGATTGTAGTAACTTTATTGACCTTATAGGGGAAGTATGTTCTGTGCATTTGTGGATCCTTCTCTATCTTGGTCAAGAGGAACCTACTGTGCAGTATTTGTGTAATTTAATTAGTAATATTAGCAGTTGTAGTAATAGTAGTAGTAGTAGTAGTAAATGGAGCTCTGACTTTTGCCATTCACCAGCCAAACGCATGTCTACAACACAGACTTTTTCTGGGTGAGAGAAACAGTAGTAGCAGTAATAGTAGTCGTAGCAGCAACAGCAATATTATTATTATTAGTAGCAGTAAAAGTAGTAGTAGTAGTTGTCATAGTAGTAGTAGCAGTAGTAGTAGCAGTAGCAGTAGCAGTAGCATTATTGATGATTTTGTTGTAATAATCTTTTGTTTTTGTCTCTTCTCAGACAGGCCGTATTGACATGTCGTATCCCACAGTCTGTGGACACACTGGGCCTGTGCTTGACATCGAGTTCTGTCCCCACAACGACAACATCATCGCCAGTGGATCTGAGGACTGCAGCGTCATGGTAACTCACATAAATACATATACCTTTGTGTGGACAAGAGTAAAATGTCTGGGTGTAGTTAGAAAGTTTTAGTTGTCAGTAGTAGTAAAGTATTTTTAAAGGTTTATTTAACTTTGTCTCCATGTAGGTGTTATTGTCTGGAAAGTTCCACAGTATGGCATTTAACATATATATGTATTTTCCTTTCGCAAAAATACATTCTGACACATGTATTCTTGCTGCGAGTGGGCTCTCCTCTCCATTGCACAGACCTGTTATCTGTTCTGGTGGTGTCAGCTGCTTGTTTCCATGGAGACTGATAAGTTTAATGCTGCACTGTGCAATATTCTAGCCAAAGCAATCACATCTTCATGCATTGTGTAACTTTTCTGATGGATTGTCTGTCATATGCTTTTCTTCATGGAAATGTTATTGCTTTATCTGGACTGTTTCACAATATGTCATTAAACAATTCTTTTAGCGAGACTAAACCAGAAGAAATTACTGGTCAGATCTGTGGAGAGGCGACCCTGCTCACAGTCAGAATGCATGTTTTTCTACGTAATTTTGAGCTGTAATACCACCTGTAACTGAATAAATGTAAGGTAGCTGCTAAATGTCATACTGTGGAACATCTTAGGCAGAGCAATCACATATCCATTGAAGCAAGCAGGTGACGGATCCTCAACCAAAACGTTACACAGTGCACCTTTAAGCACATATTTCTATTACTGTGGTATGGACACTTCTTTATGTTACTGAATAGATTTTTTTATTTTTTCAATTTCCTTTTCAGATCTGGGAGATCCCTGAGGGCGGGCTGGTCTCTCCTCTGACGGAGCCTGTGGTCAAACTAGATGGGCACTCCAAACGGGTGGGCATCCTGAGCTGGCACCCCACTGCCCACAACGTGCTCATGAGCGCAGGTATGCTCACTGTACCACACCGCTTTAGACAAACTCTCACACCAACTACCACCTAAGAATAGATTTGACTTTTAGTGTAACACCAGATCTAAGCCAGGACTATAACTGGACTATATTAGGTCTAAATTAAGTCTTGACCAGATCTATAATAGGCCTACACTACAGCTACAGTGCTTCTAAGAATAAGACTAAGAAAGACTTTCAAACAGTTCTTGAAGGTCGAAATAAATTAAATATGCGCTGTCTGCATCTAATTATAAAGCGTTTATAATAATCAGGAAGTGTACATTAGCATACTAGTTGTCGTCAGCTTTACCGTCACTCTTCTCTTATAAACTGCTTATAAACTAATAATAACTATAACTATAATAACTTTGGAATACTGCAAACACATTTTTAAGACAGTAAAAAGTCACATACAAGATCTCTTAGCTTTTGTTCTTTTTTTTTTTTTTTTTGGCTTGGTTTATTCTTAAATTGAATTTGATTTTAAACTTATTTTGATCCGATATGAACATAATATGATCTGGATTTAGTTTTAGTCTCGAAGTTTGAATATAAAACTGCAACCCCTTAGCCATTCTTACAACAACATCTGCTGCCCTCTAGTGGTTGTGATATGAAATAGACTAAACTTCCATTTGAATGGCACAAGATGGAGCAGCATTAGAATCAGTACAGTAATAATCCTGGCTGCTTTGTCTGTATTAGTTTTGACTTTATTTACTGGGCTTATTCCAGGTTTAGTCTTTTACTCCTTTTTGTTTTTGGATTATGCAAAATTGACTTTTTGGAGCTTTCGTTCCTTCATCAAAGACATGCCCGAGGAGGTTTTATACGAGCGTCAGGTTCGGACCAAACTGACAGAGGGTGTATACGAGTTTCAAATGGGTGCGAGGACAATATTCTTGCATTAATTGTCATTATTTGCAAGCCTTTTAAAAAAAAAAAGTTCAAATGCTCCCTTTTGCATTTGAATAATCTACCAGCCACTCCCACCATTCGAACCCTCTTTATGTTGTTTTCGGCAAATATACCATTTTCAAAACAATAAAAGGTAGCAAGGTGATCTCAATATGTTATGTGTTAGCAGTTAATATCCCATAGAAGTAAAGTACCTGCTTTTTGTGATTCCTGAGTATTTGTCACTGAAGAGGTAGAGGAGAGGTCGTGTGTGTCTGGGCTTGTCCAACCATTAAAAGATGTTTATAGATTTGGAGGAGAAAACATTTCCGAGAAAAGTGTCTGGATGTTCCTGGAAATTAAATAGTGGGAAATACGCCATCTGAAGGAACGTCCATCTGAATGTACTGATACTTTGCAATGACATCAGACTGGGGGTGTTCCACTTGTGTCTCTATTGGTGGAATCTTCAGCAGTTACCATTCGCAAAAACTGCCCAAAATGTTTTAAGACAGTCTGAAAAATACAAAATGGATTTAGACACATTAAACACATTTTCAGGAGCCAGTGATCAACGCAAGCGTTCATGGTTCTGTTTTGCATTCATCTGTGGGAGCAGGAATGCACCACCAACCTCTGCGTCAGTGGATCTAACTGCTCAGCCAATGATTTTTTTTTTTTTTTTTAATGTCAAAAGCAGGATTGAACCACCAACCTTCAGATCAGTAAGCAAACACTTTACCAACTGAGCTACTTTTGCCCACTCAAATGTGCATGAATCAAAAATACAACTTGGAGTAAGCCGATGAGGAAAGGAAAACATGGTTAAAAGCTTCTAAAAGTCAGTTCAAACTTATATATTTCTTTATGATCATGTATGTATTTATCCTCTCCTCCTTCTTTCGCGTAGGTTGTGATAACGTTGTGATCTTGTGGAATGTTGCTTGTGGGGAGGCGGTGGTGCGCATAGACTCGGTTCATACAGACCTGATCTACAGCGCCGTGTGGAACAGGGACGGCTCCAGGATCCTCACCTCCTGTAAAGACAAGACGCTCCGGATACTGGACCCCCGCAAAGGCACCGTCATCACCGTGAGTGCAGCCACCAACCACTGCTGTCACAGTCCAGAAAGAAAATTAAAGGGCGCATAGTGCACTGTTTTAACCTATGTTATAACGTTGTTTTCTCATCACAAACATATATTCAGTTGTGTTTTGTTTCATTCAGACATGTTTATCACACAAATCCGGCATATTTAGGCTGAGTTCTTCTCTCAAACGCAAAACACTCCACCTTGTGATGTCATGTGATACTACACGGAGTACTTTACTGTGTTTTTAAATTCCATACAACTTCACTAGAATCATTTGGATAATTTCAGTCCTGGAAATGCCAATCTCTACTGAACTCAAGGTAAAAGGTAGCTTGAAAACTACCCCTACATGACATCACAAGGTGGAACAGAGTACAGACATACTGTACATGGAGTTGTATTTTGTTTCATTCACACATTCTACACTCCATACATCTTTACTAGAAGTTTGATATCAGCAGTTTGAGAACTTGGATCTAACTGCCAAACACATTTTCATATTTCAACAATGCCTGTTGATTTTCCTTTGACAGCTACATTTGACCCAAACTGACACACATTCCTATTCTCAGTCCATGGTATAACTCCTGAACTGTTCTCTTTTGTGTTCTACAGGAGAAGGAGAAGCCTCACGAGGGCTCCAGACCGGTCCGGGCCGTGTTCATGTCCGACGGAAAAATCCTGAGCACAGGCTTCAGCCGTATGAGCGAGAGGCAGGTGGCGCTGTGGGACCCTGTGAGTACACTGAGTAACATTTTTAGCTGAGAATTAAAATCAACTAAAAGAGACAGCTGCAGCTACTGTAAGGAGTGGAAGTGCCAAAAACCTAAATTATTCTGAATTAATTAGGGACAATGTATTCATTTACAAGAGTTGCATGGTTAATTAAGGTTAGAGTTTGGGGGCTTATAATTAAGTGTTAAACCAAAGTGGAGCTCCACTCTCCACGGCTGTAGCTGGACCATACACTGTATAAAGAAGTGGACTAAGGGAGTGTGACGCCACCCATTGCGTTCAGCTCTAGTCAAATGAAGCTCACTGAGGCTTGCAGTTATAGGGTGAATTTGAAGCCAAGTTCTATATTTACAATAGGAATTTATTTACAGACAAAATAACTAAATAAAACACCAGGATCATGTAGAAATTCAACTGGAGCCCGAGTCAATGGAGCTCGAAACGCCCATATGTTCACTTCATATTTGGAACACGGCGATTAGTGGGTTAGCTATGTCCATATGTATACAGTCTACGAGCCAGACCAATGTCAAGTAAACAAGCTTAGTCCTATGTTAGTCCAATTTTAAATGACTATGAGCATGGCAGCCAAATCATGTGTGTATGTATGTTTTGAAAATATCTCAAAGTCTTAGATGGGCAGTGTCATAGATAAACCAGGCACATTCTACATTTTAACAACACAGGGATTCAAAAACAGTTCCAAATCCACCAGGTTTATGTCATGTGCAAAGATCTGGTCTACACTAAAGTGCAAATGTACTCAACTGCAATTAACCCAATATAGTAATCTCATAATAGTTCATTTATCATCCTGTTGCACCAAACACCAAAATTGTTTATAGCTTTAGTGTGATCATGCATTTCCGATTGAACTGTTTCTCAATAGATGATGAAGTTATAAGGGTGGTGCTATATCCAACATAATCCTGATATCAAATAGAGCATACATTCTTCTCACCTGACTAAACCTGGAACTAGACCAGAACCAAAGTAGTAGGTAGATTTGACTTTTTAGGAAGTAGTTTATGATTAGTCATGATACAAAAATTTCAAACTCAATTTCAGTACTAATGAATAGACTTGATACAGCAATGATAATAAATAAATGCTCATTATTTAGACAATAGAATGTGATTTTTAACATTAAATCACAGTTTGTTTGTTTTTTTCGTTTATATTCCCATGTGCTGTTCTATCTTTTTTAGTATCGATACTTGCTCTAATTAGTGTCTAGTTTCTATATTAGTTTTTGTATTTGATTTTCGATACTTTTGGCAACCCTACACATAATTGGACATTCAGATTTCACAATTGTCTCACAGAATCACATGTGAGTAAATAGACAGAAACTGTGTGAAATTGCTAAACTTTCTCCAAAATAATGGCAACATTTTTAAAGATAATATGACTCATTATAAATCTCTAATAATGTTTTGTTTTGCTGTTTTTTAGAAGAACTTCTCTGAGCCTCTGAACCTTCAGGAGCTGGACACTGGGAGTGGAGTCCTGCTTCCATTTTACGACCCAGACACAAACGTGGTGTACCTCTGTGGGAAGGTACAACATGTGTCATAGGACTTAAAGTATTTTTTCTGCTCTTTCTAATATTATATTGTTAATTTTTGCATGAACACACCCCATTTTCAAACTTCAAAATGTGGAAGCTATAATACACCTTTTGTGTTTTGATCAAGCTACT
The DNA here is from genome assembly GCF_026225935.1 of Boleophthalmus pectinirostris. Taxonomy (NCBI): domain Eukaryota; kingdom Metazoa; phylum Chordata; class Actinopteri; order Gobiiformes; family Gobiidae; genus Boleophthalmus; species Boleophthalmus pectinirostris. The sequence continues at coordinate 7,764,724 of NW_026571115.1, read as the reverse complement.
TAACTAATCATAAAGCACATTGATGTCTTTGCTTTGGGTTGCCAGATCCTATATAACTGAAACCAGTTGTAAATTAATCCAGAAAAGCTCTCTACATGTTAATTAGCCTTGATAAAGTAAGAAAAACATGAAAGACTTAGTTTATAATAAGCCTTTTTAGTAACTGCTTAATAGAGTTGGGAATTATAGTATTATAGTGAAGTAACTATTAAATCTGAATCTATTTTTTATAAACGATTTGTTCATTATGACTTCAGTCTTTGTTCATGCTTTATTAAGGCTAATTAAGGTGTAATGTGCCTCCTGTTAGCTTCACCCCACGAGGGAATGATGACATCGGCTGAAAAGTATCAATAAACAACCAAACACAAACAACATAGAGAACACAGTAATAATGTGTTTTCCCCTCTGTATTTCAGGGTGACAGCAGCATCCGTTACTTTGAGGTGACTGATGAGGCTCCATACGTGCACTTCCTGTCCATGTACAGCAGCAAAGACAGTCAGAAGGGGATGGGGTACATGCCCAAGAGAGGTCTGGAGGTCAACAAGTGTGAGATCGCCAGGTACGAAACACGATATTATCACCTGGAGGGATCTGAACTGTTTATTGAATATTGAGTTAGTTTTTCAGGCCCCAGCAGGCAGAGACATGAGCAGTCTTGTTTAGAAGGTAAAGGATGATAGATTTGTTAGGAGAAAAATGTATATAGATTGATAAGATGGGGAAATGTCAGGATTGCAACTCAAGGTTCAAGACTGACAAAAGAATAGATTTATGCAATTAAGTTAAATTGGTCTTCTGATGATTTATGTTATTAGGTTCTTTTTTTCCTTATAACATAGATTCATGCAATAAAAATCCAGATGAATACATATTTTAAAATACACTTGTGCAACTTTTCTGGTAGAGGGTGCATCATCAAGTTTTTTATCAAATCTCCATGGAGGTGTTATAAAATATCCCCAAGTTTGGCATAAAACTTATTTATTTCCATGTAGACAAGCAGATGCCACCACAAGGCCAAGTTACAGGTCATATCTGTGCAGAGATGATCCCACTCACTGTAAAAATACATGTTTTTCATGGAATTTTGAGCAATAAAAACATGTACATGTACTTAATACTAATTTGTGAGGTGACTAGTTGAGGGGTGAAAATAATAATAACAATACTGCATCAGTCTTATATAGCGCTTTTTGGACACTCAAAGACCTTTACAGACCATTTTTCTTTCACTCCATATTCAGTGGTGCTAAGCTACTACTGTAGCCACAGCAGGCCCTGGGGCAGACTGACGGATGTGCGGCTGCCAGTCTGTGCCATTGGCAGCTCTGACCACCACCATCACTCACACAAACCACTTTCATATTAGGCAATGAAGGCGAAGTGCCTTGCCTAAAGACACAACAACAGTTTTTACGACTAGCGCAATCCTGTGGCACCTGATTTTCACAGTGGTCTCCCATCCAAGTAGTACCAGGCCCAGCCCTGTATAGCTTCTGAGATCTGACGGGATCAGGCTTTGACAAGCCAGTATGGCCACAAGATAGATAGCAAGCTGTGATTGGCTAATGACAGACATGTGACAATTTCAAGTTAGAAAGTGGGTCTGTGTGTGTGTTTAAAGGTCTTATATCACACAGAATTTACTCTTGGGAGCTTAAAGCTGTGTTATAGTAATGCTGCTACCTCCTCAAAAACTTATCTGGAATTCTGTTTTGTTTCATTCAAATAATAGCGTAATAGATAGATCATTTATCTTAAATTGCATTTGATCAGATATATTGTTTTCTTGTTGTGTTATTTTTTTTTAGATTTTACAAACTCCATGAAAGAAAATGTGAGCCTATCCACATGACTGTGCCCAGAAAGGTAGGTTTTAGTTTTAATAAATTCACAAGCACCATTTCAGAGTCACTGTATTAAGATATCACTAAATATCAGCAGACTACTCTGGTGTATTTGGCCTGACTCTTCCCTCTCTCTTTTTGTTCAGTCGGACTTGTTCCAGGAGGATCTGTACCCGGACACAATTGGTCCAGAGCCGTCGGTCGAGGCAGATGATTGGTTCGCTGGGAAAGAAGCCCCACCCATCCTCATCTCCCTGAAAGACGGGTTTGTGGCCACCACCAAAGCCAAAGAGTTCAAAGTTCACAAGAGCCTCCTCAAGACGACAAGTGCCTCTGCAGCAGGGACAGTGGACAGCAGTGGGGTGAGAATAAACTATTATATGTATGAATTCATGTGGTTAAAAATAATTTAACCAGGATATATAGAAAACTGTCAATAGATGCAACTACTTTAAAAATTATTTGTTTATTATTATTTGTGCCTGTCTTTGTATCTAGCCTACAATCAAATCAGCTTTAAACACTGCAGTCTTTCTCTCTCTTTCAGGACGTCCAGTCTCTGAGGAAAGAGATGAAGGATCTGAGAGCTGAAATAGAAGCACTGACCAATCGGGTGAAGGAGCTGGAGAGCAAGCATTAGAACTGGAATCAAAAATTTAGGCATTTTTAGAGGCAAAGATAACGGTACATTAGACCTGTATTTAAAACAATATGATACTGTGTTTTAAAGGGAGGGTTTCAAGGACCAAATGTGTCAACATGTGAACGATCCATTTTAATATATTTAGTCTGAAATAAAAGTATTTTCAAAAAGGTGTAGCTTCTGTTTTGGGGTTTCTGACGGCTTTTACTTCTGCATCCTTTAAATATATGGAATTTGCCTCCTTTACTTAACATTATCTTCAAAATATCTAACTTAAGCTGTCCATCTGACTAGGGTCTGTTTTTTTTTTTTGCTTTGGATGATGCTTTGCCCTGAAAAATGTAGAAAAACATGTATTATTTAGCCAGGTGTAGGGCCTCCTTTGGCTTTCCATGGAAGTGTTGTTCCATGGTATTTATTGCATAAAATGAATCTATTTCCACAGAAAATATTCAAAAGTATGGCATACATTTGTATTATATGTATTATATTTTGTATGGAATTACCATATTACCAACTTCACCATGTCATAAAAGTAGTCAAATGTTTCCAGTGTCAGGAGGTTGAACCCTCTTCCTAACAGTTTATATTAGAGGGGGTCCCATATCAGGTCCCCTTACTCCAGTGTTTTAAAAATGAATGACTGAATTAATCAATTTAATGAAAAGAGCAGGTTCATGGCATAGGTACCTGGAGACGTTCATCACTCACTCTGAAGTCCAGCATCTTATATCTGTAACATTGGCCTCTACAGGTGAGGCTTATATCTTTGTAATAACAGAGAGTAAATCATTATAAAGTTATCACATTTATATTTGTAAATACAACTCCTGCCCCTACTCCTCCTGCAGTCAGACTCTCTTGGTCCATCTGATTAATCCTAATCTTTACTCTTTCATTGTGAACACATGAAACAGGTCTTTAACACAAAACACACAACAATTTTCGATTACACAATTGATTTATTTATCCATGTCAGTACAAAACAAAGTCATTCACTAATAAATGTCATATAAGGATGAACATGTAGAATGCTCCCTGAGGCCAACTGAGGTGCCTTTGGTTAACAAAGAACAAAGAAAAAAACATTAAAAAAACATCACTAAACTATTTAAAATACTAATACCTGTGATGCTAGACTAAACTAAATCATAATATGTATAATGTTACAATGTTCAAATTATTTTCTTTTGAGGATAACAATTTTAGTAAGAAAACAGTGCAACTTATGCAGTTTGTCCTAAAATGCCAAATTCATGAAATGATTGAAATCACAAGGGAAATACAGATGTATCTTTTAATAATGTAGCTTATTGTTAATTACAGTGATACAGTGAAACATCAAACAAAGATTTAATTGTGTTATGAAAATGGAATATTTACAAAAGAAAAATGAAAAGCGGTTGTTCACATAGACTTTATGTTATAGTTGACTCATTTTGATCTTAGAACCCAATGCTTCAGGAGCAAACATGTCGGATTTCTGAATTGTGAAGTTACATGTTGCAATACAGTCCGAAATGTCATACTTAAACATAGAGTCTATGATCATTACTCAATACCAGCCCAAAGTACAATGTGGTCCAGACAGTCTAACACCAGATAAAGCAATTGTGAAACATCAGTGTATGTACAAGTCGACTATTCCAGTGGTACCTGTCACTTCTCCATTAGTTATAACTAATGGAATATTTTTAGTGTTTTTAACACATTTTGCTTAGTCTAAATAATCTGACTTTTTATAATTTATTATCAATATTTTTCTTTACAAGCCAAAATCATATTCCACTGCCAGTGAGTATTTTGAATAATAAAATATATCAAGGAACTGGTAATATAATTAAGCAATTTTAAGCAATTTCATCTAGTTTGTTAAAACTTTAAAATCCTGATTCTAACGAATAATTTACAGAAATGTCTACTACACAAAACTGAAAATTTGACTTTAAATAGTTCACTTATTTCCAGTCTAAATATCTGAGGTTGACTGAACATAAACGTTTTAAGTATTCTTTTAAGTCAACATAAAATAAAAGATTGAAGGTCATTACTTAAGAGAATTAGTTAAAGTCAACATTTTCAGTTATAAAGGATACTGTTAAAACTATTTTTGTTAGTCTAATGCATTTATTGATAGCAAATCAATTCTAGATTTTCTAACTACACTGCAAAAATCTATATCTAAATAAGTTCAAATTACTTAAATTAAGAACATTTTACTTTATTTGAGTAGATTCAACTTGACAAGTCAAATTAACAAGTGCAAAGAGTTGTTGTTCTCATAAGTTTAGCAAGATGTATGTTATGTATGTTGATTTTAAGTACAAAACATTTTACTTGTCAAGAGAAATTTACTCTAGATTTTAGTTTTAAGAGTGTAGCTTAACTTTTTTTTTTTTTTTTTTTTTTTTTTTTTTTTTGCGGGGTACAATCTTCTAAACTTTTTTTACACATAATTTTTGGGGGCAGACGGAGATGAGTTGCTGTAGTACTTAGCCGTACCACCGGAGCTGCTACTCGGTCTGCTAAAACAACACAACAGCCCCCCTGCGATCAACAGCAAGACCCCCGCTCCCCAACCGATGAAAATACAAGGCCCTAACTCCATCTTCGCTGATGCGGTGATCATGGGGTTGTTGAACTCCCTCACTACCGTATGTGCGGACCAGCTTGCGGGGATGATCACGAGCAGGCCGGCGATTATCATACCGATCCCGGCTACGAGGCTGATTTTGGGTTTGGCGTCTTCGTTCTCGATGCAGGTGGTGAAGTCGGCGCCGCAGAAGAGGATGAGGAGGGAGAGGGTGCTGACCATGGCGCTGATAATGGTCATGGCACGGGCGGCCTGGAGGTCGGAGGGCAAAACCAGGAGGGAGTCGTAGCTTTTGCACTGCTGCTGACCCGTGCTCTGCATCACACACTCCATCCATAGGCCTTTGTACGTGGTCTGTGGGGAAGAAACAATAGATTTTTTAAAATTGTCATGCTATATAGTAAGTAGGGATGTCACAATAACCGAAATATCGTGATATCGTATTGTCAAAAGTCTCAATAATATCATGGACCATCACAATATATTGAATTAAGTCTTTCTGCTTAAAGGAATAGTTATAGTGTAGCTAAAACAATAGAAAGAACTACATAGACCATAACCCTTTGCTCCGTTTCACTTGTACATGAAGAAATAACTGTTATTAAGCACTTTTAAATCTCAATTCTTTAGATTATGACAGAACTAAAAGCTTGTCAAGGCATTTTAAAATAAAAAAGTAGCATATTTACAGTCTTGTTAGCTTCCACAAAATATAGGAATAAATATCATACTGTGAGATGTATATTGTGAAAGTATCGTATTGAGAGATTTGGGTATCGTTACATTCCTAATGGTAAATAATCACATAAAGAGACTGAACATGTATTAGCACTTTTCTAAGACTGCATATAACAAAGGTGACTTAGTTAGAATACGTTTTCAGACACCATACATTAAGTAATATATTTTACACTGTAACAGTACTCTACCTTACTTTTACTTACACTTCTCACTGTGTTTAGAAGTGATAAATGTTGTATTGCTTGCCCTGATGAAGACTGCATAAACTCATTGGTATGTCCTTCAAGTTCAAGTTCAAAGACTTTTACTGAAAGTCTTTTGTTTTGTTATCTACATTTCTCCTCATTTTTGCTCCACTAATGCTTTACCCCTGTGGCACTCCCTTTTTTCTGAATGACTTTATATTTACAAAATGAAATGGTTTGAACCTTAGATCTTCTTACACAACTAAGGTTACATTAACTTTGAATCAGATGTTACATACAGACAGTTAAAATTATTCTTAGAAGTGTAGTAGATTCCACAAATACAATACAAGTGTCACAAGTCATTACTAAGACTTCTACTTTGTACTTGTGTAATATTATTTTGAAGTTCGTGAGAATGGAGCATGGTAACAAGGAGAAACAAGGAGAGGATCTGCAACTAATTACTATATCCAATGAGTTTAGTTATCCCACATAACACTGCAATTATCCTTATCATCTCAGTGTAATTTTGTGTAAATAATACTTATTTTGTACCTGCGCTGTGACGATGTTGGAGCCCACAAAAGAAGACATGTTCCAGCGTGGGATGGCACAGCACACGATGACCCCGATGAGCCCCAGGACCCCCAGAGCCACACACACGATCTGAACTCCAACTGAACCCATCCTGAAAGAAGAGGGGACACAAGAGTTACAACATGGTCCAAATCTTCATTAGTACACATCACACCCATACTTGTCTCTATGGAGATGTTATTGCTTTGCCTGGAATCTTCCCTGGTATGATATTAAACATATACATTTTGCTTTTATTAATTATGGGTATTCTTTTGCTCAAAAATACAACAATTCCTTCTTTGAATAGGCTTGCCTCTCCACAGATCTGAATGGCAATGTAGCATAGTGCTATAACCTGCTTGTCTCCAGGTTTGGTACTGTTCTAGTCCTTGTTTAGTCCTGGTCTAGTCTAGAAAGTATTCCTGGTTAGTCCCACTTTTGAGTAGTCAGGCTGGCGCCACCTAATGCCTCAACTCAATTTCATTTCTCTGGCGACTAGGTCAGGAATCAGAATACACTAGACTGTTTGCAAGAACCCCCAAAGTGCAAGTTCAGGCACCAGCCAATCAGCAGAGCCATACATTCTGTGTTGACAATGATTCCCGAGATCAAGGATTTAAAGCTGGAACAAAGAGAATGTTTGGTGAATTTGATCAACGGAAAGACATTATTGCCCTTCTTCCTATGGGATTTGGGAAAAGCTTAATATACCAGTTAGCTCTATTAGCTGCAAATTACATATGTCACAACCAAATAGCAGAGATTGGTTAATTGAAAAAAGTACCCGCCTACCATTGAGCGAACTAATTTTAACGCTGTGAGGTCAGACGGTTTACATGAAGTCAAACTGGCTGATAAATCAGGCAAAATTTTAAGGAGATTTATGTGCAAATCGCTTTCTCATCACCACGGAGATGTTACTAACTTGCTAGGAATTTTGCACAGTACAGCATTAAACTCATCTCCGTCTTACGTTTCAGCTCTGTGGAGAGGCTAACCTGCTCCCTGTAAGAATGCATGTTTTCAAGCTATTTTTTTTTTTTTTATATGAAAACAAAACCTGTAACTGACTAAATACACTTTTGACGCCATACTGTGGAACATTCCAGCCAAAACAAACTTCGCTATGGAAACAAGTTAGTGGCAAGCTACACCTTTAATATATGAATCAAAATCGTGATTCGCTCTAAGAGATGTTTGTAGTGGGCATCAAGAATTTTAGAAAAAGCTTGTAAAGAAAGTGAAATCAGACTTATTGTACATGAATGAAGAAACAACAAAGGAATAAACCCAGGGCCTGGGACTGTGAAAAGACTACGCCCCAAAGGTATTAAGTTTTACAATACAAGATCTCAGTGTCTACATTCAACTCATTCTTAGATAATAGGCAGATCATTCCTTTTACAGTAATAGTGTTGTTAATATAAAACAACTACAAACTTTAACTATCTTTAGTGATCATCAGATTTTAAAGTGCTTTTTCCATATCTCCAAGCTTTGTTTCCAGGTAGCTGTTCTCATGGTTGAATGCATATCTTTTGGGTACATCACACCTCCAGAACAAGCCCGTACAAGATCTTTAGCTCCCGGGTACGCATTATACATGGCTGTGTTGGGACAGGCCCAAACCGAGACACTGGTAACACCCATTCAAAGTATACACCCTCCTGTTTCCACCTGCGTGTCTCCATGGAGATTACCGATGGCAGATGTTTTTATTGCCAAGAAAAATACATTAAAAACATACTTCTATAGACAGACAAGTTTTACATTCCAGGCAAAGCGCAATAACTGTCCATGGTGATGAGAAACTGACCTTCCTACATCTAGCGTTTATTCATTACGGGTGTTTCTATAAATCGAAAATACCATAATTCCGACTCTCCACAGATCTGCTTGTCTCCCTCATGATATGCTGCGGAACGTTCTAAACAAAGCTACAACATCTCCATGGAGACAAGCAGGTGGCGGACCCTCCACTAGAAATGTTATGTCTTGACAGGACAGGCCCGGACAGGATGCTGGTGACGCCCCATACACCTTCTTGTATCTCAGGTTTCAAGGCCCTTCCAAAGAAATGTGATCACAGATGTTGTTTTTGAAAATGGATCAATGGGTTTCTGCTAATTAACATACAGTATCAATGCCTAATTTTGCATTTTATTCTCCATTTTTTCTCTTATCCAGAATACTCTGAAATATCGAATAAAAGTAAAAGTAGTGATGGTTGTAGTCGTAAGTTAAGAATTGATTACTGTTCCATTGGCTTTGTCTGTCTTTTATACCCGAAAATTAGTGGCCCTTAGTTTAAAATCAAAAATAATATTGAGCCATACATTTCAAACTTGACACAAGATGATTTCCAGGTATTTTTGGTGAGTGAGTTTGGGCAGGTTCATGCCAAGTACCACCCACAAATCATGTTGATCTCCTCTTAACAACAAGTAGTAATTTATCTAAAGTCTATGAGGGTGTACTATATTGTTATTAAAACTGAAATAACAGCATCCAATAAAAAACAAAAAAAAACTGGCATAAGCAGTATTTGGTTTTCTTATTCACTTGAATGCCAAATGAGAACGAAGCAACAATAACTTTTTTGTTTGTTTGTTTGTTATAGGCCTATATTTCTCCATCAGACAGTTATTCCAATAATGCTTCACTAACATTGTATATCCAGTAACTGTAACTTTTGAATTATATGGAAATTGTTTTTAAGCATTTATTATTTCTAATCAAATGACTGTTTCACTTTTATGGAAAATTCTAAATTAATCACCTGCATTTCAAATTACAAAATTGATATAAATGAAATGCAATGTTCACGAACCGCAAAGTAAAATTCCGTTTCAGAATAAGTCAAAATGTTTTCAGAAAATCAAGTCCTTCACCCTTGAGTTACAATTCTATGTTTTGTCTTTGATATAGAATAACAGACCGATGCATTCCCATCTGTTCAAATAGAGAAGATGCTTACCTTATTTTTCTGATGCTTTCTTCCTTCAAAACTCAGGTATTCTTGCTGCTTGTTGCTTCTTGTGCGATGCTCTTCTAAAATGAGGCGTATTGGAGGTAAAGGGGGTATTTCAATTGGTATGTGGGTGAGGGTTCGGGGCGGGACCATCTCTCTACGCAGACCAGACTGGACTTGCCCAATTCCTCAGTTCCTTTTCAGTTTTGCAGTTTAAGGTCTACAATACTTTTGATCTGAAACTTCTGAAACTCTGCCATGTTACACAGTTTTATTATTGTACAGATTTATAACAACCAAATTATAAAGCATGAATAAACACTGGATTCATAATTAATTCTTACATTATAGTTTGTTTAGAATGATTTTAAGAGTGAACTCTGAACAAAGTCAACTTCTAAGTGTTGCATAAAACAGGAATGTAAAACCCTCAAACCAACCAAGCTACTGTCACATGTCACCTCTTTTTTTCTTTATGCTGAATTCATGTTTTATTCATATTGATTGTATTATTTATATATTGTACAAGATTATTTAATTGGTGAGTATCTATTTATGGAAAGTTAAAGTTAAATTCCTTCTGAACTTAATGAAGATCATACTTTTTCAATGGCAGAAGAGACTTAATTAATAATGAACAACTGGTTTATTAAGAATGATTTAGGCTTAGTGAGTAGCCAATTTAAAGGGCCCATATTATGCTATTTTCTCTATGTTCTAATGTTACATCACAAACTTATCTGGAGTTGTGTTTTGTTTTATTCACACACGTTCAACAAATTCTGCATATTTAGGCTGAGGCTCTTCTTCAGACTCTTCTCTGTTCAACCTCGTGATGTCATGTGGCAATACAGGACGATCTCCACTGTGTTTTTAAACTCCATTCACCTTCACAATGCATTTGGATCATTTCAGCCCTGGAATTTCCAATTTCTGCAGAACCAAAGATAAAAGGTAACTGTACATGACTTCACAAGGTGGAATAGAGCATTTTGAGCTTTGGAGATGTAGTGTGAATATAATGGTAGCACCTGACTATATTATAACTTGACCATATTTCCTACCAATAATCTAACTATATTTCTGCTGGTCATAGTGGGAACAAACAATATAAAAGATCCTACATTACACAAAATTGACTCTTGTGAGCTTTAGTCATATTTGAATGTTATCTCATCAAAAACATAGCCGGAGTTGTGTTTTGTTTCTTTCACACATGTTTTGAGTAATCCTTTAGTCTATCATTTGTAAGTCTGTCTACATCTCCGAAGCTCAGAACGCTCTCTTCCACCTCATGAAGCTGTAGTTTTCAAGTTAACAGCTCTTTTTACCTTTTGTTTACTAGAGACTTAAATTCCAGGGCGGTAATCATCCAAATGATTCTAGTGAATATGTGTGGAATTAAAAAACCACGGATTCCCTTCCTGTATCACCACATGACATCACAAGGTAGAACAGAGAGAAGAAATCAGATTAAATCTGCAGGGTTTGTGTGCTAAACATGTGTGAATGAAACAAAACACAACTTCAGCTCTGTTTGTGATGACAAAACAACATTACATAGATACAACATAGATCAGAAAAAAAATACTTAATCACCAAACATTGTCCATAAATTGTGCAATATTTTGGTTTTGGTTCTGACGTGCTTATGACTCACCAGATTCTGAACTTCATATTTGAGGGACGGCCCCGTGTTTCCTTGATGTCTGCCCCCTCCCTGCTGCATACTTGGGATGTGTCTGAGTCGAAACTACACAAGACAATGGTGGTCTAATTTTGGGAAGTGAGACATGAGTGGTGAAATCTTTATGAAGTAAATTATTGTGAAACTCCATGAAGCTCGTGGTCTATTTTTGCCCAAACATGTGAACTGACACAGAATTACATCAAACTGAGATAAATTTAGATTTGGCAATGATAGAATTAAATTATGTGGTGATTACGTCCTTAAACTAAGAAAGAAAGGGCATTAAAGTTGCACAATGTAACTTTTTGGTTGGGTGTCCTTCACATGCTTGTTTCTATGACATTAAACAGCTCTTCCTTACATTTATTCAATTACAGGTGGTTTTATAGCTCAAAAATAACTAGAAAAACGAGCGTTCCAGAGCGTTCCAAAGCGTTCCAGAGCATTTCAGAGTGTTCCAGCACTTAGGGCCGGTCACAGAATAGGTCCTGTCCCCCCTGGTTTTAAGTCTTGTTTATGGAACCTGTGAGTATGAGAATTATAGGAAGTCACAAGTTCCTATTTTAACACACGTTGTTATGGCAAGACTGAATGTTTACTGTTATAAATTGGGTTACATCATAGAAAACAAATGAGGAGTCTAGACAGAAAGTAGGCCGTACCCAGCTCATTAGTCCTCATTGTCAGAAATCAGGGTCAGCTGTATTTTATGTGATGTTATTGAAAATGTTATGTGAAAAAATGTTAAACTAATGTAGAAAATGCAGTCAAAGTGGTCTGCTCTTTTTGCTTCTCTCAAGTCTGTCCTCTTATGTGTGTGTCTGTATGTGTGTGTGTGTCTGTGTGTGTGTGCGCAAAGTAAACATCTGGCTGGGGGATAATACCAGTCTTCAGGATGTCGAGTTTTCTTAGTTACAACAGGGTTTAAACTTGAAATATGTTGAAACTTAAACATGTAGCTTCTGTTTATGAAATATATGTGACAAATCCTTAAATCTTTATCTTCTTGCTTTGGGGTATTCTTTTGTCATATTAAGACTAAGTCGTGTTTGGAGTGAATCATAGACTTACCTGCAGTTTCCCAGGTGAGTGGACTGTGAGTGTACAGCAGGGCATTAGTGGAAGAAACGACACATTTATACATTACTATAAGACTCCAAAAATAGACTAAAATAAAAGCTTTTTTTCATGATGTATTTATTGTAAAAACATGGATCTTTACTGCTTGTATCTCCACAAGTCAGACTCTTATTTAGCCTGGAGAAGGGCCTTCTCTTGCTTTTTCCAATGGAGATGTTCTTCCATTGGCAATAATATTCCACGGTATGACATAAAATGTATTTCTCTCCATGGAGAATATTCCAAAGTATGGTTTTAATTGGAATTAGTGGAATTATTTTTAAAAAGAAAATTGCATAAACATTGACTTAACCCTGTGTTATTAGTGTGTTGAATAGTTCATCATACAGCATATACTCTTTATTTTGATTTTTGAGTGCCTATTTCTTTTCTCATGCAGATCTGTAATTCTGTAAATCTGTAATCAAAATTCTGGAATTTCCCCATTGTTGGACAAATAAAGGTTTATTTTACTGTCTGCTATAGTACTTTCTCCAGCTAAACTCTGATAAGACTGAAGTCATAGTGTTGGGTCCACAGAAACAAAGAGACAGTGTCAGCAGTCACCTCCAGTCTCTCTCTCTAAAACCTTCAAATCAGGCAAGAAATCTAGGGGTAATAATGGACTCAGACTTGAACTTTAACAGCCACACCAAATCAATAACATCTGCCTGCAGCCTTTTACCATCTAAAAAACATAGCAAAAATCAAAGGTTTACTGTCTAAAGTAGACTTGGAGAAACTTATCCATGCATTTGTCTCCAGTAGATTAGACTACTGTAATGGTCTGCTCACTGGTCTCTCCAAACGAGCTGTGAGACGCTGCAGAACATCCAGAACGCTGCAGCTCGGGTCCTTAATCGAACTAGGACATACGAGCACATAAGTCCTGTGCTCAGGTCTCTGCACTGGCTTCCTGTGGCTCAGAGAATAGACTTTAAAGCAGCTCTGCTTGTGTACAAGTCTCTCCATGGCCGAACACCAAAGTACATTTGTGACATGTTAGTGCCATATGAACCATCTCGCACTCTGAGGACCTCAGGGACCGGCCTCCTGCTGGTACCCAGAGTCAGGACTAAACAAGGGGAGTCAGCGTTTCAGGCTCATGCTGCTAAAACCTGGAACATTCTTCCTGAACATGTGAGACAGGCCTCTTCTGTGATGCTGTTTAAATCCAGTCTCAAAACATTTCTGTTTGACTGTGCATATGACTGAAAGGTTTTCATTCTGCCCTCTTCTCTCCAATTTATGTCTCTCTTTTTTTATTTTATGTTTTGATTTGTTTTTATTATGATTTTAATGTATTTCTTATTCTGTAAAGCACTTTGAATTACTTTGTGTACGAATTGTGATATACAAATAAACTTGCTTTGCCTTGCCTTGCCTACTTGTTTATATGTATTTTTAGGGCTACTTGGAAAACTCATGAAAAAAATATAAATGTTTAATAATAAATAGAGAATGTATTATGTAGTGCATGTACACCGTTACATGTTAATGACATGCATACTCATCTGTAAACGCGAGGGGGCGTCCTGTGAGCGTCCTCTGTGGGTTTGAATCTTCATTGATGCCATTGGTTGTGAACGGCTGGGGGCGATGGCCTACGTACATGACGGACGAGAATATGGACCAATCAAGTTTCTAAATTTCTATTCAGGCTCTACAGCGGACCAATCAGCGCTCTGAAAACTGTGACGCATGCAAATTGACCCGCCTCCACTGTGACCGTAGTCTCTCCATCAGATTTTTTTTTAAGTTCCTGGGGGAAGGTACAGTGAGCCCGGACGAGGCGAGGGAATCGGGGTCAAAACTGTACCAAAAGGATAAATATTCATGTTATAGCATTCCCTAGAAGATCGACACAAAAACAAGGTTAGGAGATGCGTATTTTTATGTTTTTTTTACCTTTAAAATAGCCGATTAGTCGCTGATGCTAACGAATGCTAACCTACATCACCGGGCTAGCGCTACACGGGTTAGCTTGTAAGCGTATTGATTGATTGGATCGGGGCTAGCATTTCTCCATGAACTAGGGCGGTACTGAAAGCGATGCAGTATTTTTTACACAGTCCAAAGGGTAACTACAAAAGCGATCACCTTGTCTTTTACGCTTTGCTTCTCATTTTAGCTCCAACACGGAAGGTCTTGACTGCCAGAGAACGTCAAAAATACACATAAAATGGCGGAGCCGGACAAATTAAACATCGACTCTATAATTCAGCGCCTCTTGGAAGGTAAGATTTCTATTTTTGCATGCACTTTATTATTTAAATTTCACAGTTTGCAGCTTGTTGGAGTTTTCATGTGCATTTAGTATTATATTGTGAGCCGGTTGCGTTGGTGTAACCTACTTGCAGCTCAGGGCTGGATTGGACATTGTAATTGGCAAAGGGTAGTAACGTTATGTCATTTGATTACACATAAGCCAGTGCATTTAATTTGCATTTATGTAATGATGTAAGCAGCTAATCATGTGTTCTCATAAATTTTACAATAGTTTTTGGTTTGATTATGAATTTGATGTGAACTTGCTTGCACGTTAGAATCATTTGTCTGATTATTGTTTGCAAAGTCTCTTATTCTAGACTACACCCAGAGGCAGTGTGAAAAGATGATTCATTTTAATTATTTAATTGTACAGTTACAATGACAACAGTACATGCTGCTCTTTAGCCATTCTGTTTGTTTGCTAGCATTATGTTGTGTTGCCCAGGTATTTGACAAAGCCTATTACAGACTAATTATGTTTAGGAACAAGCGGTACATTCATCTGTGTTTATTTATTTGTTCTGCAATGTTCAAAACACCTTGGAATTTATGTGTGCAGTAGAATTGTGGGGGACTGAACTCTCTATAAGATTATGCAAAAGAGCATAACATATTACATTGTTTTGTATTTGTGCTCTTTATATTTGCTCTAAGTGAAAATTGTGATGCAAAGCTTTTAAAGCTTTCTTAAATCATTTATTTAACCAAAGAAGGTGCAGTGTCAGCATTGCGCTCAGTAGAATGAATGTAAACAAGAAAATAGGGACAGAGACTGACTTTTTAGACCTTAAATATAATGCATGAGTACTAGATAAAACAAGATAAGAGAAGGTTTTAAATCCATCCTGTTTTTTGCCTCCAAACTATGAATCAGACACATGTGTTAATAAAAATGATTTTAGCAAACTTTCTAAATGTCCACAAAATCACAATTGGCAAACGGAAAATGTTTTGAATATTTTTCAGTACTTGTAACAACCACGAAACACACTGTAGAACAATTTTTTATTATTTGACCTCAACTGTACGCCACTGACAGTAGAGGAGTTGTGAGGTCGTGTAACTGATTAAATTAGTTTGATGGGGAGAAGTGCTGCTTTGGGATTTGGGTGTTTTGGGATCAATGCCTTTGGAGGCCAGTGTGACGGACGTGGTTTTGAGACAGAGATGAGATTACACTGCTCCGCTGCAGCCTCCTCCCCCAGACCCAAACAACACCACTCTGATCCACACGTACTCTGTCTGATGTGAGAATGTGACGATTCAGGCCATTTCATTAGCACTAGATAAGACTGGGGCATGCATTAGGAGATTTTGTACTAATTTTCCTCATGAAATTGAATTATTTTTAAAAAGAAATTTACTAAACTTTTACTTAACCTTATAGATTTTAGACCCCTGCAAATATGTTCTGAAATGCATGTGCATAATCTATTAGTTTACTTTAATACTTATGTGTGTGTGTGTGTGTGGGCGTGTGCGTCTGCGTCTGTGTGCGTCTGCGTGTGTTAGGACTGGGCAAAAAATAGATTAAATCAGTTAAATGAATTTAAAGTCCAAATCGATTAGTTTGGAAGAAAGTCAATTTTACTTTTCCCCACATTCTTGCATTGGAAGTTACACTGAAAATAGAAGAAATGCCTCTCACTGCGGTCACAGGAGCAGAGTTTGGCACAGGACCTTGCAGCTGTGATGCTTTGAAATCAGTGACTTCAAATTACATGTTGGGGCTGCAGGTTTAATGAAATAGTTTGCTTTATCTCATTCATAAAAGATTTCCCCAGTGGCAAATGGATTAAATCTTATCTCTGAATACAATTTTTTCAGTTTTTACCTTTTTCTGGAGTTTGCAGAACATTTTTATTTCAAATTTGTGAAATGGGAAAAAATTCACAATTTTATTTTCATGCAAAATCCCTGAGCCCTTGTGTATGTGTGTGTGTTTTTTAAGAATAAAAAAGGTTGTTTTTACCTTTGACATCAGTGAGCAGTTGGTCCAATTGCAGTTTAATTGATTTTAGTTGTTCAACCCTTCTAAACTACTATCAGAAATGGACATACTATATTATTGATTGGGATAACTGAATTTCAAATGCACATTGAGTTGTATTTCCAACCATAAATACCCAGCAAAAACTGTGCACACTAGTTGGTAAATCTGTCCTTCACCCTTCTGTCAACTCTTACTTATCAAACTCACCCTCCAGTCTAGATTACTTACAGTATGTTCACCAGAGCATAAGAGTAAGATGAGAAGTGCAAAATTAGTCCTTTTTTATAGAGCTTTTTTCTTCCTGTGTGTAAACCTATGGGTCAATTAACACACTGGAGTAGTGACATGTGTGTATTGACTCAGTCATGTCATGTGTACTGGATTGCGAGGATAGTATTTGATATTATATTGAGTATTGTTTATTGTATTGTATAATGAGCAGTAAACCCACAGGGAAGCAGTGTGACCTGGTCTGGACTTTAACATGGCTCTGAGCTGTTTACCTTTGCCCACTGTACAGGACATCATGTTTTATTTGTATCACCCATAAATCAACACGGGCTACAGACTTCACAGCAGGTTCCCATGGGCGCTCAAGGTTGTAAAGAACTGAAAAAAATGCTATGATTTTTTTTGGAGCCAATAGAATCAAAGCTGCAGATTTTAAAGGTTTCTGAATCTAGGTCACTTACTGCAGTGTCAACATTACTCGACTTGGTGTAGGCTTCCACATAAGGATGCTATTAAACCCCACTATATTCAAACTCTTTTATCTGCTTTGTCGGTCACTTAGACTTTTTAAATATTTAGGCCTGTTTTTGTATGAATATATCTTTATAATTGTGTGGTAATAGACTGGCGATGTGGCAAATGTTTATGCCAGATATCCTTCTTTTTTGTAACTAGCCTGTACTGTGATTTGGACTGGCAATGTGGATTTATCTCTTTTTTTTTTCTTTTTTAGCTTTCCCAAACGTTTAAAACCGCATAAGAGAGGCTAATCACCAGTGACCTAAGTAATGACCTTAACGCGACATTTAACCAAAGAAAATATAAAAAATACAACAGTAATACTACTTCATAATAGGGATATCCAAATCCCTCGATACGATGTTTTCGCGATATGAATCTCATGGTACGATATTTTGTGGAGGCTAATATACAAAAGCATACAAAATTGTGATTATGCCACTTGTCCATTGTAATACAAATAATTAATAACATTTAAAAGTGCTTTAAAACAGTTATTTCATCATGGAGATTGAACTGAAACAGAAACACATCATGGTATATATAGTTCTCTCTGTTTTTAGCTGTTTTTGCATGATAATGAATTTAAGCAAAGAAACTTGTTATTCGATACATTGTGAAGACCCATGGTATTATGCAGATTTCAATTATTCAACAGTCTCTAGAAGTTATATTTTTTTTAATTAACCCTTTGTTGTGCTGTTGACTAATGACAATAACATGATTACATTTAACTACTGAAAATATTGAAAATACAACAATAAACAAATAATGCTTTTTTTTTCAAGTTTGTGGGGGAAAAATCTGCACATGGCCAATAGTTTGCAAATATCTAAGGTTATGAATAAATACAAAATTAGTCATAATTTTTCTTGTAGTATTACTCATGCATTTGGCAAGCACAGTCTGTTAATCAAATGACCCAATGGCCATGAGCAGTGTTTGCAAACACTGATAGGGTTTGTAACTCATTTACACTTCATAACCCCATTTTCAGTCGTGACCCACCAACTGACATGCAAACATAACACACTGTACCACTGTTATTGTACCACTGATTAGGGCTGCACAATTCTGGGGTTAGAAGGGGTTAGAAGAGATTAGATGTGGGCAGGGGTGGATGAAGTACTCAGATTTGTTGTGCATTGTGTAACTTTTCTGGTGGAGGGTCCATCAAATGCTCCATGGAGATGTTATTGCTTTGCCTGGGAAGTTTCACAGTATGATATTAAACCTTTAGCTCAAAGTTGGGATGTTAACTCAAATTAAAACCCTTTCAGCAGGTCTCAAACTATAAACAAAAGTACTTTTTACTTTTCTCATAAAATGTAGTAGAGTTTAAAGTACAGATATCTGCTGTCAAATGTAGTGAAGTAAAAGTAAAGTATCCTTTGTAACATGTACTTAAGTTCAGATACCTAAAAATTGTATTTTAAGTATTGTACTTTTGTACATCATCACCTTCCACCACTGGATATGGCATATATGTTTAATAAGTAGAATTCAGTTCTGAGTGTGCACGGTAAAGGACTCCAGAAGCTTTCACATTTGAGAGAAGACTGAAATATGAACTTGTAAACTAATACAAAAATCTTTTGCATTTCAACACATTTGTAGAGGTCTAAACTAGAGGCACAACAACAAATTTCTACAAAAAAGGCAAGACTAGGGATATAACGATATCCAAATCTCTCTGTACGATATTTATTCTGATATTTTGTGGAGGCTAAAAATACTGTGAACATGCTACCTTTTTCTTTTAAACTGCTTTGACAAGCTTTTGGTTCTGTGATAATCCAAAGAATTAAGATTTAATAGTGGTTAAAACAGTTATTACTTCATGTACTAGTAATCGACACTGAAACGAAGCAAGAATCAAATGAAGCAAGTTCTCTCTGTTTTTAGCTATATTGTTGCACTATAACTATAAATTTAAGTAGAGAGACTTGTAACTGGATATATTGTGATGGCCCACTGTATTATTGTGAGAGTTTTGACGATACAGTATCACAATATTTTGGTTATTGTTACATCCCTAATATCTACATACTGAAATAATTGTATCCTTTGCAATTGATTGTGGTGGCAACTACTGCTGCATGATCAATCACGACTGAATCGAAGTCAATTTGAATGGACGCAATTAGCAAATTGCAAAGGCTGCTGCTTTTTTTTTTTTTTTTTTTTTTTTAGCTACCATCATTTCCTCTTGTCCTCATATCTTGTCGTATTCTGTATGCTAAACCCTGCAGTTTAGATCTGTACAAACATGTTCTGAAATGTGATTTTTGTATTAGTTTTTCAGTTAATGTTTCATAATTTTTTTTGTCAATTCTTGTGCATATCACATTTTTTTGTGATAATTTTGACTGAATTTGGTTGGATGATACCTGTTGTAAATATAATTTATAGTTATATATATACACCAATTAAGAAGCAATTTGTGAAGAAAAACAAAAAAATATGTTGAAAATTACAGGAAGTAGAGTCCTAAACACACTGGTGATATCACACTGGGCAGACTTCTATCCATTTCAGTGCAAGGAAGACATTTTTCTGATGCTTTAAATCTGATTTCAACAAAACAAAGGTGTTTCCTTTATCAAACAATATTATCTGTGTACATTAGAAGAGTTTTGGCCGACTGTACGACATGGTTGCGAGGTAACAGTTATGGAATTCCCTAGTGTGACGTCACGATTTACAGCCAGGAAGTAAGATTTTAAACCTAAAAAAAATGTCCAAACTGGGAATGAAATTGTAAAACTTTTATTAAAATCTTAAATATAATGATCTTAAGTATGCTTTAGTCAAACGAGTAGTCTAACCTGCCTGGCACTTGAAATTGTGAAATTTGAATCATCGCAATTCTAATCACGATCACAATGCTCGCCAGAAAATTGTAACTAGATTTTTTTCCCGTGTCGTTCAGCTTTAGCGCCAACTCAAATTTTCATTAGTTGTGATTAAACTTGCAGCCCCTCCACCAATACAATACACACTATTTAAAGAAAAAGCCATTTGAATTACGCATTTACTTAGACGGCAAATAAGAGCTTGGGTTCCTTTGGTGTTGCAGTTCCCACATTTGAATCATAATGCCACATAATTACATAACTCCGCTCTTATTCACTGCTCTGTGTGTGTGTGTATGTGTGTGTGTGTGTCTGTGTGCAGGCAGCGGCAAGAAATTGTGTGTAAATTATTAAAGCTGTAAAAAGATGCGGCGCTTCAGTGACGAGGCGAGATTTCTTCTTGTTCAGATTCCGATTTCACTGCAAAAATTAATATTTATTACTTAATATTTTAATAGATTGTTTAGATTATTTGACCTGATACACCCTATTTCTGTCTTTAAAAGTGCACTATGATGCAACTTTTGTGGTGGAGGGTCTGCCACCTTTTGGCGATGTGGAAATGATTTTGCTTTGCCTGGAATGTACAGTGTGAAATTTTCTTTTGCCGTTGTTACAAACAAATTAAAGACACTTAAAAAATTATGGGCCAATTACAGCTTCCTTTGGGTCGCATCTTCTCCCTATTCAAAGTGCATTATTCCTGATGTACAAAAGAAAGGCTGTAAATGTGCTTTGATAAACTTTAAAGGTGTCTGCCTCCTGCTTGTCTCAATGGAGAGGTTATTGCTGCGCCTAGAATGTCTCACAGTACGGCATTAAACATATCTCACATTTATCAGTAATAGATGTTTTTATTGCTCAAAAATACCAGGAATAACATGCATAATATTACTACCTGATGGTGTCAACAGTTTTTCAGATGCAGCATATTTAAAACGCCCTTATTACTCTATTTTCTGATCTGTGTTAAAATGTTTCCTCATCACAATCATACCTGGAGTTGTGTTTTGTTTCATTCACACATGTTTAACACACAAACCATGCATATTTAGGCTGAGTTCTTCTCTCAGATGGAAAACACTCTGTTCCACCTTGTGATGTCATGTGGTAATACAAGTGTTCCCCTCCATACACCTTCACTAGAATCATTTCGATGATTTCAGCCCTGGAATTGCCAATTTATGCTACACAAAAAGTAAAAGGTAGCTGTTAACTTGGGGAAAAAAAACTGCATGACATCACAAGAGACGGAGCATTTTGAGCTTTGGACTTGTAGTCAGACTAATAATAAAGTGTTACTCAGACATGTGTGAATGAAACAAAACACAAGTCCAGGTCTGTTTTTGAGGGGGTAACCACATTATAACATGGCTCACAAATATCAGCTTTGTGTAATATAGACCCTTTAATGCCATACTGGTGAACATTCCAGGCAAAGCAATAGCATCTCCATGGAGACAAGCAAGTAGCTCCACCTTAAACATTACATAACCCCCCTTTAAAATACATCCTTTTTTTTTACATTAGCTTTTGCCATGTGAGCGCAGTACAGTTTGTTTACACTAAACTGTGCTCACATGGCAGATCAGAATATTACAGAGTGTCCATAGGGTAAACATGCAGTGAACAGGTCTGTCTTTGTGTTACCATGACGATTGTGTAACAGCAGATCATGCATAAATCTGCTCAGGCCTCAGCGTTCATTTAAGTCCATAATCAATGAGCTACTGACCTGGCGATGGGTCCATGTCAAACTGGTGAAACCGAAGCTTCTCTGCTCTCTGATCCTTGCAAAATATTGACAAAAATTGACAATAATAAACATTTTTGTGGAATCAATCACATAATTGTCATCAAATTATCAAAAAGCAGGTAATCAATGCTTAAATGTGACAGTAGCTCAGTTTGTAGAGTATTCCATTGATCTGAAGGTTGGTGGTTCGAATCCCGTTTTTGACATAAACATAATGCACCAGTGTCTGTGTAATTTTGACTACAATAATGCAGACATTTCACTGGTCTTATTGTTTTATTTTTGCCAGTCTTTTCAGATTTGTATTTTTATTGCAGAGGATGTACTCTAGATTTTCTGATTTAGCAAATGTTCTAATTATCAGCAATTACAATATTATTAAAAACTGTAAAATTAACCACAAACCTTTGCAAAACTGTATTATCTGTATGGAAATTTACAAAGGAAATTATTCTGTTATTCTAATTATCAGTCATCTCCTTCTACAGCTTTTTTACAATTTTTGTTTTATGCTCAGTTCGTTTGATAAATTTTGCATTCTATTTTTTCAAAATTTAAAACAGATTTTCTGTGTTATCTTAGACTCAGAGTAGAAAGCCGTTGGCAGTATGCCAGAGTCCTTAGGCTGCTTTATTAAATGGACAGGGCTTGTTTGCATTAGAGAAGCACAGAAGAGCACAGAGGAGCAGAGAGACTATATATAGAATCAATGTGTCCACTTCCACGGCCTGTAGTAAATGGGGTTCGCCTTTAGCATTCAGGTTTAGCCACGCAACGCAATAAAACAGCTGGATTTGAATGTGTCTGTACAAGTAATAGCATTGAATATTTCTATTGTGTCGGGATGTAACAACAAAAGTCTCACAATAATATCGTGGACCATTACGATCTATCGAATTATAAGTCTCTTTGCTTAAATTCATTGTTATGGTGCGGCAATAGCTACAAAAGACAAAGGGAACTACATAGACCATGATCTTTTGCTCTGTTTCAGTGCAGACTATGAAGAAATAACTCTTATAAGCACTTGTAAATCTTTGTGTTCAGTCTTGTCAAGGCATTTTAAAAGGAAAAAGTATCATATTATATCAAATATATCATATTCAGAGTTTCGTTCGCCTCCCCAAAATATCGCAATCGTGAAAATATCCTAGTGTTGTGAATAGGCCTGTCACGATATTTACTATGTTAGGTATAATTTGTACGAGAAGAGACATGTTGACATTCAGTACACGAGATTGAAACAAGACAAGATTTTGATAGAATTTTTGATAAATAAATTGTGCTATTCAGTTCATAATTTTTGCTTCAGAATTTTTCCTTTTTTAATGTTACAGTTTTACTGTCATTGTAGCAGTGTTTTTTTTTTGTTATCACAGCTTCTCAAGAGGAGTGACTCAGCAAAGTTAACCTCTGTTTCATCCAAGGCAAATGTAAAAATGTTTGGAAAAATTCCTACAGGTTTATTCTCCTCATGTGTGGCAATTTGGTGTCGCGAGATCTTGTGGCACGAGATCATGTCCCATCCCTAAGATCAGGTTATTGTTAAATATATGAAAGGGAAATGTTTATCAAGGGGACCTTTTTTAGCATTAGTGGGTAACTTGTTATTTTCTTTTATGATTAGTTTTGAGCTGTAGGGGGTTGAATAGATCCCTTCTTTGACTCATTACAGATACAAACTAGCTACTAAAGAGATTCATTCTGCTGTTTATTTATTGCAGTTTGTGTTTTTAAGTTTATTATACATTAGGGATGGTACAAGATCTCGCGCCACAAAATCTCATGAGACAAAATTGTCACCAGATCGTGCACACATGAGAATAATGATCTCATGAGATTTTTTATTTTTTTCCCCTAAGTGTTTAAATTTGGACAAAAAAGTTATATGTTGATGAGTTACATCTCTTATTCAAAGCAGAACTTCTAGAATGGAAAAAAAAGTATGAAATAAAAAATTGTGAGGCCAAATTGGAAACTGAATCATGAACTTTATATATTAGGAATTATGTTAAAATCTCAACTCATGGATCCAGTCTTGTATCTCATCTCGTCTTGTGGAAATTGTGTCTATTCCTGTCCCTCATATATTTAGAATAGTTTTTTAGGGGATAATTGTAGGATATTTGTGGTATTAATTAGTTTAAATATTAAAATGTATATTTTCTATAGGAAAATACCGTGCTTCAAAATGTGTTATAGGGACAGTCTTAGTTGTAACACTTAACTCACTTTGCTTCATATTTTAATCATGTCTACAGGCCTTTTTCTATAAAGAGACTTAATTGCCTTTGTAGTGTTATAATTATATCAATGGAATTGCGATTTAGATGGTGATGATGCTAGCAAATAGCAGTCTATCACAAATGTGGTAGAACGTGTCTGTGTGGAGATTTAATTAAGCTTTACCACAATAATGCAGAAATGTCACATTGTGTAACTTTTCTTGGGGAGAGTCCATCAAATGTTGTTCTTCATGGTTATGTTATTGTTTTGTCTGGAATATTTCACAGTATGACATTAAACCTTTCTATCTTCATGGAGACCAAACCAGACCAAGTTACAGGTCAGATCTGTGGCGAGGCAACTCCACTCAGAGTCTGTTTTTCAAGGTATTTTTGAGCTATAAAACCACCTGTAATTGAATAAATTTAAGGTAGAGAAGGTAGAGCTGTTTAATGTCACACTGTGGAACATTCCCAGCAGAGCAATAACGCATCTTTAAAAACGAGCAGTGATTGACCCTCCACCAGAAAAGTTACACAATTCAACTTTAAAGACTGCAAGTTACTTTTATTTTTATGAGCGCTCCTCTTTTTGCAGTATTTTTAAATGTTTATTTTTATTGCAGACATTATACAGTTACAATATTATCATGTTTGTATTTTTGGCCTCTAGTATTGCAAAATAGGACACTTAAATTAGCCACAAAACTGTTTTATCTGTATGGAAATTTGCAAAGGAAATGTTTTTTTGTTTTTTGCATTAGTTAATCAGTTTCTGTGTTATCTAATGCAAGAATCAGATTTCAGAGCATGTTTGTACAGATCTAAACTCGAGTTAGCAATTTCAGTGTAGAATCATACAGGACATTTTGGTATTTGTGGTGAAAATGATGGTAGTTCAAAAACTGCAGACTCTGCGATTTGCTAATTACACCCATTCAAATTCCAATTTAGATTAGATTAGATTTGATTTCATCTTGCAGTCAGTAAATCAAATCACATAATGCATAACTTTTTTTTTAACATTGAAAAACTGTATGGAGTTTCTTACACAAGCTTTTGGGTTGTTTGTACCAAGATGGAGAATTGGCCTACTGCAGTCTACAAGCAATGTGTGTGAAGTGCCTTGCTCATGGGCACAACAATAATAAATAGGCACTTGCGTTTTTGTGTTTACCGATGTAGATTTTTTTATTGTTTGTTGCTTTATCTGCAAAAAGGGAGACCGGAGTTTAAACATTTTTATACTTATGTTCATATTTGCCATTATAATTCTTAAAGGTAAACTGTGTTTATTTTCTGGTGGAGGGTTCGTCAAATGCTTTTCTCCATGGAGATATTATTGCTTTGTTTGAATGTTTCATAGTATGGCATTAAACCTTTCTATCATTATGGAGACCAAACCAGACCAAGTTACTTGTCAGATCTGCGGAGAGGCGACCGCTCACAGTCAGAATGTCTGTTTTTCAAGGCATTTTTGAGCCATAAAACCACCTGTAATTGAATAAATGTAAGGTAGACCTGTTTAATGTTATATGGTGGAATGTTCCAGGCAGAGCAGTGACTCTTGAACTACACTACAAATGGTCCAAATTCACTGTGATAAGACTGAACCAAACTCAGACCGGGCCGTGATAGTGGCAGTATTTATATCCTCTTATGTAACTCGTCCGACCTTCTTCCAGGCGTCGAAAGTCTGAGAATAGAGGGCTTTTAAATAGTCTGGTCTCAATCCAGGAGACTAGCACAGCGTAGGTGTCGGATCAATGAACCAGCTACGAGATCAGGTAGCTTTGTCACGGTTGAGGCACCAGAGAGGAAGTGCCGAACGATTTGGGGAAGTTACTGATTTGTAATTCTGATGAGTGATGCGATTGTGATCAGATCTGCCATTTAGGTTGGAATGCCAAGATGTAACTCAAAGTGCATGTTTTAAAGAGCCAATATTATGTAATTTTCTGATCTTTGTTGTTTTCTCATCACAAACAGACCTGGAGTTGTGTTTTGTTTCATTCTCACATGTTTAACACACAAACCCTGCAGATTTAGGCATTAGAATTTCTCGCAAACAGTACTCTCAATACAGGAAGTGCCCCACAGTGTTTTTAAACTCCATAAATCTTCACTACAATCATTTGGATGATTTGAGTCCTGGAATTGCTCATCTCTACTGAGCTAAAGGTAAAAAGCAGCAGTTAACTTGAACACTACCGCTTCATGACATCACAAGGTGGAACAGAGCATTTTGAGCTTTGGCAATGTAGACAGACTGATAATAAAGGGTTTCTCAAAAATGTGTGAGCATTACAAAACACAACTCCAGGTACGCTTTTGAGGAAGTAAAAACATTATAACACGAACCCTATGCCCCCGCTGTGTCCTCAGATCAAACCAATTAAAAGCACTTGGAGATTGGGACACTTTAAATTGGATTAGCTGTCAACTCTGAGCACTCTCCAGGACCAGGAGAGCCTCGACCTCATTCAAGACCTCCCCCAACCTCTCCACACTCATATACACACACATATACACACACACATCCCAGCCTCCCCCACCCAGTCCAGGCCTGTTGGTTTTCAAAGTGCTGGCTCAGTTTCCTGGTTGTCCCACCCTTCTATACTTCATAATAACTGCTGTGAACTTGTGACTCCCCCATAAACCCGTCATGACTTAAGAATTGTTGAAATGCTTTATATTATTACAGAAAATATTGCCTTAAACTATAATATTATCGAGTAAGGATGTAAGGATCTCACAATATGAAATTTTAGTGTTACAATAATAGTGAGAAGAGACATCATTACTTAAGTCTTATTGGCAATTATTAACATATAACCACACAGTGAAAGCTGTAATAAGAAAAGAAAAATATGTGAACAGCTCATAAAATCACTTTCCCTTTGATAATATACGTTTTGACTTGAACAGCCAGATAACAGGAATATGTGTCGTATAGATATTTTTTTTTCCCTCTTAAAATGTCACAAAAAATAAATTATTGTATTTTATGATTGCATATTGACCCCAATAACCACAATTGGTGATTAACCAAATAATTTTTACACCACATTGAATATCACATTGTCCTGAAAGTAGGATTTCCCAGTAAGTTTTTAAATGAAACAAATCATAACTTAAACATAAGTTGCCATAAATAAATCTTTAGTATCTTGTTTATATAGTTTAGAGAGATGCGGGGTTTTTTGATCCTCTACAACTCAAATGTTAATGTACTTCTATATAAAAATAAATAAATAAATAAATTGTTCCCCAGTGGTGCAAATAAAATGTTAAATATTGGCCCAAATTACTGTTCCATCTCCCATTTATTGATCTACAACTGAATATAATACTGATCATTACATGTCTAATCCCTCATTGTATTACCAATCAAGTCTATTTTATATTTTGGTATCTAGACTAGGAGGCCCTCTACTGCCCCCTACTGCCCCCTGCTACCCCCTGCTACTCTTTGCCTCACGGCTAACTTTGGCTTAGCTGTGACAGGGCTTACCAGAGTCTAATCCAGGTTTAAAGTCCAAGCAACGCTGTTTACTTTCCACTGCAGAGCTGGTATTTTTAAACCAGACTCACTATTCCAGTCTGGTTTACTCCAGTCTGACGCCATGTTGGATGGTATAGCTTCTATAGTTAATTAAATGTAATGAATGCTGAAGTACTTACTAATTGTACTGATACATTTGCGTTAACATGATTCCACAAGGTTTTATAGACCTACAGTTAAAAATTTGGTTGGACGGAGCTATGCGTTTTTACTGACTGAAAAAACTATGTCCGGATTATGGGTTTGGCTTTATTATGATTCATGCAAACAGTTAATATTGTCTTTAATAGGTAACCAATTCAAGATTCGCATTTCAGATAAAGATTGTGTGGTTGAGCGGTTAGCACTCACACTCCACTAGCAAGGTTCTGGGTTTGATTCTCGTGTTGACTGGGTCATTCTGTGGAGTTTGCATGTTCTCCCCATGTCTTTGGTTTCCTCTATCAACACAAAACATGCACCATTGGTAGGGCTGGGCGATTTTGCCTGAAAATAAATGTTCCCTATTTTCCTTTCAATTTTAAAACATTTTTCTTTTTTAACTACAGGAATGGTCAAAACTGAACAGATTGTATTCAGGATCATATTTAACCCACTGGCCATTGGGGAAATCTGATGACAGTTGAATGAAATAAAAATAAAGTATTACATTAAAGCTGCAGCCCCAACATGTAATGTGACTCTGCTCCCTGTGTTTGCAGTGAGAGACCTTTCTTGCATTTTCAATGGAATTTCCAGTGCAGGAAAGTGGGGAAAATAAAATTGATTTTTTTCCAAATAAATCGATTTGAACTTCAAATTTAATGAATCGCTGTGATATGTTTTTTTGCTCCTCCAGCTAAGGTTTTTCTGACCGAGACTGGTTCAAGATCACAGAGGTGGATCCCTTCACCCTGTCACTGCTCCTTCAGCTCTAGACTGAATTAAATGATCTTTATTTATTCAGTTACTTAAAGAAAGTTGTAACTATTTCCTGGCATGTTTTGATGTTTTAGGTCCAGATTTGTGGTCCTTGAACTTGCCTCTTGTTTCCTCAGAGCAGCTGTACACCCAAAGATAATGGCAGCTCTTAAATAGTGTTTACATGCCCCACTTCATCCTGTGAAGTTTATGACCAGAGGAAAAACACCTGCGCTTCATCTGTGTTACCTCTGTGAAGATGTTTGACTTAGAAATTGCTTCTTTGAGGACATCTCAAGTTAATGTTCGAAAACTGTGCCACAGACTATTTCTGTATCAGTGTTTCTCAAACTGTGGTGTGCTCACTCTTTCAGGTGGTACGTGGATTCTCTTGTAGTTTCAATATTTTCTGAATTTAGAGTAGACTGACTTTGTAGGAATAAGTTTGACTATTTTTATATCCTCTCACCTGTTTTTTTTTTGGTCAGATGGTGTTAAATTAAAGATCAGATTAAAACTTGAGTTACAGAGCTTCAGACAGATCAGTACCTATAGTTCGCATCACACCCCCAGGGAATGTTGATGACATCAACTGCAAAGTATAAATAGGTTAAAAACCACAATTGTAAAGTACTTTTGTCTTACATCAGTTATATTTTCAGTTGTAAAGTTCCCTTTCGTAATTGTGATTCAAAAAAAAAAAAAAATCCTTTCATAATCTTCCTCCCTCATTGGTTGACAGTTTAATTTTGCAAGATCCCATTTGTGGCCATTGTTTTTGCAAATCTAGAGCGTCTCCTTGTATTTTCTATTTTCTGTTTCATTTAAAGTCTGACCCAGAAAATGCCAAGCTCGGTTCCATGGATGGACAGCTGGTGCAAACAGGTTTGAGTGGGAGAGCCGAGCAAACACCACAGCTCCTCTGCCAGAAATCAGGACAGATCCACTCGGAGTTCTGTTTATTTTGTGTGGAGAGTTGCCACGTCTGCAGTTTTGGGGGGTTTACCTGGAAATAAGTGCAATGTTAAACCCAATATCTCCCAGTAGTTCACTAATAATGT
Source organism: Boleophthalmus pectinirostris (assembly GCF_026225935.1). NCBI lineage: Eukaryota > Metazoa > Chordata > Actinopteri > Gobiiformes > Gobiidae > Boleophthalmus > Boleophthalmus pectinirostris. The sequence continues at coordinate 7,734,971 of NW_026571115.1, read as the reverse complement.
ACAGCACTTAATAGCGTATCATAGTTTTCATATTACATTTTCTTCCTAAATGTGTCTTCACCATATTTCTCAGACAGTTATACACAAAAATGGTTAATAGTTCATTTAAAAGTGCACTGTGTAATTTTTCTGGTTTAGTGTTCACCACCTGCTTCTCTCCATGAAGAGGCTTTTGCTTTACCTGGAATGTTCCACCTCATAGCGTTCAGGATTTAGCACTGATTTCATTTGATAACAATAAATTACTTCTATCTGAACAAACTGTTTTGAATCTGAGCTTTGTTTATTTTTATGGAAAGTCTGTACGTCTGCAGATTTTGTGGTCTTACCTGGAAATGCAGGCAGTGTTCTTTAACCCAATATCTCCAAATAGTTCACAAAACATTTATTTAGCCAATTATTGTTGACTTTTTGCGCTGTTGTTTCCCAAAGAGGACTTAGGGTTGAAGTAAGTGGGACAAAATCTCGTGCCACAAGATCTCGTGAGACAAAATTGCCACAAGTTTGTGCACACACGAGAAAAATGATCTTGTGAGATTTATTTCCCCCGAATTTACCTTTTAAATTAGATTTAAAAAGAGTTAAGAGCTGGGGAGATATACAATTTGAGAAGCTGTAGTTCCAAAAAGCAGGCAGTATTACAATGAGTAAAAAAATATTACATAAAATAAATAAAAATAGTGAAGCCAAATGAAATGAGTGAAATGGATTGCAGTACTTAGTACAATTTATGTCAAATTCTCATCTTGTCTCGTTCTCATGGACCCAGTCTTGTGGTGTGTCTCGTCTTGTGAAAACTGTGTCTATTCACCCCTAATGTATTGTAATTAATAGGTTATCATAGTTTTCATATATATTTTCGTATATATTGCATTCATCATAGTATTTCTCAAGACAGCTGCAGCCAAAATATAGTTAAAAGTTCAAAGTGCAACTGGATTTTTTCTGGAATATTCCACCCTTATAGCATTAAGCGTACTTATTTAGCCTTGATTTAATTTCATGATTATAACTATCTTTCTTAAATCAGGACAAATCCACTCTGGGCTGTTTACTTTGCCTGGAAAGTCACTACTATGCAGTTCACGTGGTCGTACCTGGAAATGTGCGCAGTGTTGTTTTAATATAAACAAATAGTTCCTAATGACTCACTGGTCAAAGGAGCTCATCCTAGTGTGTATTTCCTATGGTCAGGTGTAAGCAAAATATTTACTTGGTAGTTAATTTAAAAGCATGCTGTGTAGCTTTTCTGTTGATTGTCTCCATGGAGATATGCCAGGAATTATTTTATTTAAATTTTTTTACACTATGGCACAATTTAGCTTGTTTTTCATTGAACCATATTGAATCGATGTGAAATATATCATATCGAATCGTATTGAATCAAAAGTATTGAAAAACATATCATATTGTGGCCTATGTATCGTATCGACACTGTCTTAATTAATTTATTACCTACATTAAACATATTTTTAGCGTTAATTTAACTAAATACCTACTTTTTCTGTGCTTGTGGTACCGCCTGCCTGTCTCTTTGGTGCTAGATAAGTTTAATGCCATATTGTGGAACATTCCAGGAAAAGCAACAACTGTAGAGACTCAGTCAAGTCTAGAAAAATTAAGCAATGTGTCTTTTACAATCTTTTCACTACCAAGAGATGAAATGCCAAGTATTCTTTTTAAATGCATATTAGGTTTGGTAATATTTGAAGTTGTCATAGTAAAAAATATCCATAATGGCCTTTTGGTTATTAAAAGTCAAAATGATCATAGACTTGACTGATAATGTTTGTGTGCTTAGTGTTTTTTGTGTGTTTTTGTGTGTGTGTGTTTGTGTGTGTGTGTGTGTGTTTTGTGTGTGATGAGCAGGCCCGTGGACAGAAATTTGGGAACCTGGGGCAAGAGGACTTACACAGGCCCCTCTTTAATATGAATTAATAGGAAGAAGATCCAGTTGTGGGCCCCTAAAACACAGGGACCCGGAACAACAGACCCTTTTGTTTTCCCCCGTCTGCTGCCCTGGTGATATGAGTGAGGAGAGAGGGATTTTGTTTAGTTTTTTTTCCTTATGTAGAATTTTAAAATTGAAGAAAAAGAAATGCAAAACTTGGAAATGGCTGACAGAATTGAAATTGACAAAAAAAGTCAGAATGATCATTGAAAGATTCATTTTACATACATCAAAATTCAAACAAAAAACTGCTCTGTGAACTAACTCAAATCTAATCGCAATCATACAGATTTTCTCTTAAATGTGCATTGTGTAACTTTTCAGGGGGGGGTCCATCAGATGCTTTTCTCCATGTAGATTACATTGTCTGGAATGTTTCACAGTATGGTATAAAACCAGACCAAGTTACAGGTCAGATCTGTGGTGAGGTGACCCCTCTCACAGACAGAATGCCTGTTTTTGTAGGTATTTTTGAGCCATAAAACCACCTGTAATTTAATAAATGTAAAGAGCTGTTTAATGTTCGTACTGTGGAACTTTGACACATTAATGGAAAGAAGCAGGTGACAGACCCTCCAACAGAAAGGTTACACAATGCACCTTTTAGTTATATTGTTGCCTATTGAAAGTCAAAGATTCAATTCAACTGCATCAAAAGTTAATTGCAACTCGGACTTGTTTCAAACTGTGCGCTGTGAACTGACACTTACTTTTAAAACATACATTGCAAATATAACCTTAATTGCGATAATACAGATTCTCTCTTCACCTTCACAAGGCTGAGTCTGTGGTTTTCTTGCTTTTCTCTCTGACAGTGAAAGCGTGAATGGTGCTAAGACATGAATTCCTCACATACTACTGTACAGCCTGTTTTCCCGTTACATAACACTCACAGCTGTTTAGACCTGCACATTTTATGCCTTAAATGTCGCCTTCGGTTACGTTTTAGTTTAATTTGATGCACATTTAGGTGAAGCTAATTCGGCTTCTGCACAGACTTCTCTTCAGCAGCTCATCTTGGGTTTGAAAATGAAGATAAATTCTGAAGTTCTGTTCTAATCACTAGCTTCGCTATAATGGTTTGACAAGGAATGTTCCACAGTATAGCATTAAACTTGTCACCTGCTTGTCTCCATTGAAGTGAGATGATACCAGGTCAAGTTAGAGGTCAGATTTGTGGAGAGGCTCCTTCATTTATTTAAGAATGTGTTTTTTTTATTTTTGAGCAGGTGAAATAATTTAATTGAATAAATGCAAAATATACAAGTTAAAAATCCCGAACTGTGGAACATTCTAGACAAAGCAGTATGAGCTCCATGGAGACAAACCAGTGACAGACCCTACACTATAAAAGTTATATTGCTATATTTTATTTTTAATGTACATATACATTTATATAATTATCCCTTTTTTGACCTTAGTCTCTTGCTATTTCTTCTACTTATTTAGAATTTATTATACAATTTATTATACAATTTCTCTTTGTTAGTATAATATGCTATAAGCTCCTGGGTCCAAATAATTTCCCTTGTGGATGGATTTTAAGTTTAAGTTGTAACTTTAGGGATGCACAGACATAATAATGGCATCAGATAGTGGTGCCAACGTTGACATTTTTGGTGGATTGCATCGGCTTCCAAAATACTTTCAAATGTAATATTGAAATATAACACTTGGATTTTTACAAAACTGTTGTACACATTTTTATTTTTTTTACCTTAATGCAGTTTGTGTTTAAAGGAAATAAATGCTGTTTTCATCTCTGCACTAGTATCTGTCTTTAAAGTCTGCCGATATCTACAAATTATCAACATCAATATCAGAACAGAAAAAGCTGGCCTGGTACATCCGTATGCAACTTTAAAATCTAAAAAAAAAAAAATAAAATAATATATATATATATATATATATATATATATATATATATATATATATATAAATAAATAAAATGAAATAGTTACATTTATTGATTACGATTTGAAATGTATTCAGGATTCTGTTTGCAATGCATGTTTTCAAACATTTGAGAGAAGATGGAAATATGAAGTAATAAACAAGTACAAGAAGCTTATGGGCACATTTCAGAAGCTCTGAAATGAAGATTGGACATTCCAGTTATAAGCAGTCATCATTTTCTTTCTCTCATCTCGAATATTTCTTGTGGTTTATTAGTTTTTGAGTTTGATAGGATTGTTTTGCATAGCGCAGTCTTTGTTTTATACAGGTTGGCAGGTTTCCCTTGTAGTAAGTGGAAAGATTGGAATTTTATCTGAGTTTCTAGGTAGAGCTGTGCAGATAACAACACAAGTGAGAGTGGCTACGTATTTACACCTTTCACCACAAGTTTTACTCTAACTATGGAAAAATTCATTACAAAGCATGTCATTAATAATAATTTTGACTCTTTTGTATTTGAAGTTGTGATTGAAAGCGTTCATATTTGAAACAAAATTTGGAAAGTGCATCCTGTATTTTGGGTTGTTTTTTTTCAAAGGCCCGTATTATGCTGTTTTCTGGTCTATGCTATAATGTTTCCTCATCACAAACATACCTGGAGTTGTTTAGCATACAAACCCTTCATATTTAGGTGTGAAGTGAGTTCTTCTTTCAAACAGAAAACACCCTGTGATTTCATGTCAATACAAGAAATGCTCCACCTTGTTTTTAAACTCCATACACACCTTCACTAGAATCATTTGGACTATTTCTGATCTGGAATTGCCAGTCTCTACTGAACCAAAGTTAAAAGGTTGCTGCTAAATTGAAAACATGAAAGGGTTACTGAAACATGTGTGAATGAAACAAAACACAACTCTGGGTATGGTTTTGATAAGGGAACAAGATTCTAACATGGCTTAAAGCTCACAAGTCAATTTTGCATGATGTAGGACCTTTAAAAAGTTAATGTTTGTTATCCATCTGCAGCATTGCAACTTTTATTCTGTGCCTTGGTTGACCTTTATTTGTTCCTGTCCCTCCATTGACCCTGCCTTTGCTGTGTTCTGTCCCCAGTGAAGGGCTCTCGTCCGGGGAAGAACGTGCAACTGACAGAGGGGGAGATCCGTGGACTCTGCCTCAAATCTCGAGAGATCTTCCTGAGCCAGCCCATCCTCCTGGAGCTCGAAGCCCCACTCAAAATCTGTGGTGAGTACAATAAGCTCTCTGCTTTTTATTATTAACTTTATTACAGTGGACTTACTAGCTGGTGAAGGGCCCTATTGGTGTAATAAATGTAACAGATTATCTCAGTTGCGTGACTTATTCATCAAACGTTTACATTATACTGTGAAACTGAAATTTATAAAAAGAACTCTGTGTAACAATTGAACTGCTAATGTATTCTTAATTATAAAAACATTGGATGTGATGATCTACTTTGTCATGAGTCAGTGCTAGTGCAGCCTCTGCAGCTCAGGGAGGGAATTCTGGAGGTTCTGAGCTTTCACATGAGGCCTGTCCAAAACGTGTTTGTGTCTTTGAGAAATGTAAATAGAGAGATCTTTGCTTTGTCTCAGTGCCGATTTGGTAATCACTGTTATAAGAACTTTTGAATTTTAATTCTTTGGTTTTTGACAGAAGCAAAGGACTGCCAAGGCATTTTAACAGGGAAATGTAGCATATTCCGTTCCTCCACAAAGTATCGCAATAAATATTGTAACGTGAGATGCATATCATGAAACTATCATATTGAGAGATTTGGATATCGTTACATCGCTAGTTTCCCCTCTCTGCAGGTTAAGGCACTGGCAACCAAGGTTTACTTGTTATTGTAATGCCGTTTTTAAAACCATGAGTGCACAGGCTACATACAGATCCTTTTGTAGTTGAATGATGTAATATTTCTGGTGAGGGGTCTGCCATATGCTTGTCTACATGGATACATTACTGCTTTCACTACAAAGCTCCACAGTATGGCATTAAATTAAACAACCATGTACCACCACAAAGCAAAATAGACATGCAAAGCATCTCTCTTCCATGGAGACAAGTGGTGTTGTAGTGCTAGCTTACCTTCCCTCAGTTACAGGTGTTTTGTTGCTAAAAAATTTTCTTGAAAAACATGCATTCATATAGTGAGCCAAAGGAATATAATATTTAAACCATGGTTAGTGATAAGATTATATTGTAAGACAGATAATAGCTGCTGTTGTCTACTGAACCCTTTACTCTGCTGCCCTCTTTTATATATCTCATTATAGATTAAATATATGTAAAACGTGAATATGAGCCACACTATTTTAAACTCTTTATTTTATAACCAAACAACTATGGGAAAAACTAAATAAATTATTATTATATATTAAAGTATATTATATACTAAATTGTTCAGTAAAGATTGGCAGTTCCAGGGCTGAAATTATTCAAATGATTCTAGTGAAGGTGTATGAAGTTTAGAAACACAGCGGTGCACTTTCTGTATTACCACATGACATCACAAGGTGGAACAGAGTGTTTTCATCTTGAGAGAAGCCTAAATACACAGGGTTTGTGTGTTAAACATGTGTGAATGAAACAAAACACAACTCCATGTACGTTTGTGATGAGGAAACAACATTATAACATAGATCAGAAAATATATGTATCCTTTAAGTGAGACCAAATTTGCTGAAAGTTTTCTATTATACTGACCCCTTCTCTCTGCTGCTCCCTGTAGGTGATGTCCACGGTCAGTACTATGACCTGCTGAGGCTCTTTGAGTATGGAGGTTTTCCCCCTGAGAGTAACTACCTGTTTCTTGGCGACTACGTGGACCGAGGGAAGCAATCTCTGGAGACCATCTGCCTCCTACTGGCCTACAAAATCAAATACCCCGAAAACTTCTTCCTGCTGAGAGGAAATCACGAGTGCGCCTCCATCAACCGCATCTATGGCTTCTACGATGAGTGTGAGTGAAAATACTGTTAAAACATACAATGAGTGAGAGTGAAAATACTGTTAAAACATACAGGGACCACCAAAACAAGCAAGATCTCATTCTTTTTGTGCTTTACTGTAAGTGTTAAGTTTATTTAACAGAGACAAACATATTAAAAGTTGAATTTTACAATAATTTCTAAACAGTTTGCAGTGGTTCAAAGTCATTCCTCACTTACCTTATTAATTCAGAGCATTCTAATTATTCACTGCTATTTTATATATGTTTATATGTGCTCTGTACAACAGTGTTGCAGTTGCATGCAGTGTTTTGCTGCTGTTTAACGCTAACAGCGAGTATTTCAACTGCACTTCCTGGTTAGTAGGCAATAAAACTCTTCAGAATTGGATATAGACCAATATATCTGTAAAGGGGCAAGACACTTTTTTTTTTTTTTGCTCATGCTATTATTTTGTTGGCATCGACTTAAAGAGATCAACAACAAACTCTGAAAATTAACATAAATACATACATATCTCTGATTATTTGCCTTGTCTTTGCTGCATGAACAAAAGGAACAGGAAGAAGATAAATCTTATAAACCCTGCTCCTTTCACAGATCAAAAATTAAACATTTCTTTAATAATCGTTCCCCTCCCCAAAAACCAAACCAAGTCACCAGTCAATAAACCATATGTATGTTACAATATCTCTCGTACTTTCATTAACTTTAAACGTTTTCCTTAGACACATAGTCCCTCATTATTTTATCCTTATCATTTTGCAATAATACTTGGGGAAAAAATAGTACAGGGCCTTTAATCTCATGGAATAGATGCTTCAGTTTACACCAGATTTAGATAGAGCTAGTTGACAGACTTTTAATACAATGCAATGTATGTGTGACTACTAAACATGATACATTTTTGGAGCAGCATTAGCTCAGTTGTTAAAGATATTTGAAGAAATTTTAAGAAATTTGCCCAATAACCTCAAGGTTAGCAGTTACCAACATATCATGTTTTTGTGTCCTTGGGCAAGTTGTGTAACCCACCTTCACTGTGAGTCAATATTTTTAAGACTAAAGGCTAAATTCTGGACAAAAACACAAAGGAACAACATTCCAAACAATTTGTATGCATTTGCAAACAGGAATACTCCCATCCAGCTTTCTTTGTTCCGATACCTATTTCGTTGGCTTTAAGTGTCTGCCGAGACTCGATATCAACCAATACTAGGGTAGAGATGAAAATTTTATTTCCTTAATACAAATGGCTTATAGTAAAAATTATCCAAATGTGTTTGGTAGTTGTTATTTATCATTAAAAGTAAAACAGCTTTGGAAAAAATACTAGTTCAGTATTACAAGGTGTTTTGGCCAATATTGGCAAGTAAATTGTCTAATTACACAAGTTTATTGACCAGAATGGGATATCAGCTAAACCATGTCCAATCCACAGAATTTTTCAATATTGGCGCTGATATCCAGTACCTGTATTGTATCTGTGCCTCCCGTGTTGCAAGCAGCATGTCTTGCTCGATGCTGTAACTCCTCTATATGAAATATATTGAAATAAACATTATTTTATGCATTGTAAATGACTTTGTTGGTATTTTTTTTCAGGTAAGAGGCGGTACAATATAAAGCTGTGGAAGACCTTCACGGACTGTTTCAACTGTTTACCTGTGGCGGCCATCGTGGACGAGAAGATCTTCTGCTGTCACGGAGGTCAGCCCTGATGCTAAACTGCACTATACAGAGTTTCTTTACAACTGAAATAACTTTCAATCACAAATGAATGACTCACATATGAAGATGACTCACAATGTACTACTGTTTATGTAACTTTGCTGAATTTGTTCACTTAATGAGAAAAAATGCACCAGACTGTTTCTGACTGAAAATAGAGATGCAATGATCCAAGTCTCATGGTACAGCAATAATAGCAACTCGTCTCATAGTTGGATAATTATTGTGAAGTGACAATTGTAGAAATGGTCCTTTGTGTAAAAATGCCCTGCTCAACCTTCAGTATCAAATTGTCATATTCCCTGTAGTTTCTTTATGTTGACTATCCAAACTACTGTACTCTCTAAACTACTTTTCACTGTGTATTCTGTCAGTTTTTTTAGTGTACCACTGCAAATACTATAATATTTAGGCAAAGGAGGAGGCTATTTTGAATGTTTTGACAGCCCACCATTAAAGTTAGAATATAATACAAAAAATGCAGGTATTGTGAGACCCATGCTCCCAAAATGTTTTTTCTTCATCATTAGTTTAATCAAAGTTGCATATTGATAGATTTTTGCATGTTTGAGTAAGATTGTATTGCCCTGCATTTGAGGCCTCAGTGCTCATCACCTTGTGATGTGGTAATACAGGAAGAGCTCCACTTTTGTTTTTAACCCCATACACCTTCACTAGAATGATCTGGATGATTTCAGCCCTGGAATTACCATTCTCTACTGAACTGATGGTAAAAGGTAGCTGTTAGTCTGAAAACTACCATTACATGACATCATAAGGTGGGACAGAACATTATGAACTTTGAGTAATCCTTTATTAAGGATTTATTGCACAGGTGTATTATATCTCAAAAATACCATTAAAACATAAATTCTTACCAAGTTTATATCCATACTGTAGAATAATTAAGTTAAAAGAGTAATATTTCCATGGAAATAAGCAGGTTACACAGTGCACCTATAAAGCTCACTAGAATCAGTTTTGTGTAATATAGGATCTTTTAATAACAAAAAAAAATCATCTTGTGTCTCTTATTTTAACCCTCTCTCTCTCTGTGCCCAGGCCTGTCTCCGGACCTGCAATCAATGGAGCAGATTCGCAGAGTGATGAGGCCCACAGATGTGCCGGACCAGGGCCTGCTGTGTGACCTGCTCTGGGCCGACCCCGATAAGGACGTGCTCGGGTGGGGAGAGAACGATCGTGGTGTCTCCTTCACCTTTGGAGCAGACGTCGTGGCGAAGTTTCTGCACAAACACGACATGGATCTAATATGCAGGGCGCACCAGGTATGAGCCAGGATAGAGTACAAAATCACAGTTTGAATGGTCAGAAACAGGTCTGCATTGCCTAGGATTCAGAATTGATACTTTGCATCTGATTTCATCAATATTCTCTGGGGGTGTGATGGTTACTGTAGGCACTGCTCTGTCAGAGGCTCTATTAGACTTTAATCTGAGCTTTATTTGAACACAATCTGACCAGAGACTTGACTAAAACAGGCGAGATGATTTGTCTCTCACACATTTCAGTTAGTCACTCTCACCTTTTTTAGTTGAAAATCAAACACCTAAGCAGGACCATGAACGCTCATATTGATCACAAGCTCCAGAAAATGTGCTTTAGTATCTTTTCTTGAATTTTCGGATTATCTTACTGTGTTTGCTAATGTACACATTGAGTGTCTGAGATAACTGCTGAACGTTTCACCACAGAGATACATGTAGAACACCCATAGCATGATGTCACCATAGAGGATCAATATACACTTATACTTAATGAACATGTGAGTCTGGGCAGAGAGTGGTGACCAGACTGATATCCCTCTGTAGAAAATACAGAGTCAGCTCTTTTCAGGCCTGTCCAATCAATCGATCGATCAATATAACTTTGTTTGTCCTTGAAGGGTAATTCAAGCATATGGAGCAGTTAAAATACAATAATGGCTCAAAGTCTTGGTGCAGTGTAACAGAAAGACTGCTTGTGATGTTTGGTATCTTCAAAAACATGAATAAAACAGAACTAGTTCATTTTAAACCGTTTTCTGTGGTCCAAAGTTATTCCTCACTTACCTTATGCGTTCTTAGCATCTTATTCACCTCAATGAGGTTATAAGTGCGTTTCGGAGCTGAGTAATGTTAACAGTAATAATATAATACTGCAGTAATACAACAACTACCATGCTAGCAGTGCACCACCAGTGCTTCCTGGTTCGTGGAGGATAAATACAAACATTATTTTAAATGCAGACGGCACGTAATGGTCTCATTTTAACCCCAAGAGCTACTTCTTGGGCTAAACAAGTTCTACTTTGATACATGAAAAAATCAAGTATAGCCTCTTTAACCTTTATTTTTTTCTCCTTCATCCCAGACCTCAATAGGTTCCAAAGCTAACAATAATTTTTATTAAAAATAAAAAAACATTAAATTACTAAAATTCAAATTAATTCAAATAAAGACTACCCGTTTATTTCTGTTCAGTTTGTAATATTGTAGTATTTATTTGTGTACTTTGTAACATGTCAGTGACATCCACCCGCAACTCCCTGTTCACTGTCTTATCTTTAAATATTTATTCATTTTAGCACGACTCAGCAAAAAACCCACAGAGATAAAATTGGACAGGAAGTGGTGATGCTAACAGCGAGGATCTTGGGCGCTATTGTGCACAGAGCTTGTACTTGCAATTAGGGTTGTACCGATACCAATACTGGTAATGGCAAAAGCTTCGATACTGCATATTTTTCAGGTATCGGTATTGGCAAATACTCAGGCCACATCACAGATCCAACAACACTCTTTATTTTCATGGAGGGCCCTAGATGCGAGCAGCCTCTGTTGAAGTCTGCAGCTAATGCTACTGCTAACGCTCAAGATCAGGTTAAATACAGAGTGTGGAGGTTCTGCAGACACTTTAAACACACTAATAATGACAGAAAACTTTGATACCTCCATTTAGCCTTTGGTGTGGACGCAGAACTTGGTAAAATAACTAAAGCTACGACCTACACTATGGAAAGTGTAGCCTGACAACAGAGCTAACACTGTCATCCTTGGAGAATATGGCTAATTATGCAGAGTAAACAAAGTCAGTCTTTTTACAGGCCTCACAGTTGTTTTAATCTATGCTGTGGTAAATTGACAATGTGGAAAAGTAAAAATACTTAAATCAGCGAAACGTGTACATATATATTTGACTCTTAACACATTCTCACACACACTGAAATACATTCTTGTAGATTTTCTTTAGAGATAGCCTTTTAGTAGATGTATTCTTTGCTCTTGAGTAGCCTTAGTCTACTTCTTCACACTGTGGTATTGGCCTGGTATCAGTATCGGCAAGTACAATAATACCCAGTATCGGTATCTGATCGGAATAAAAAATAAATAAAAATGGTATTGGAACTACTCTACCTACAAATATAGCCTGATTTCAGCAGGGTGCTTAAATAATTACTGAAAGTTGTAATATTTCCTGTTTGTGTTCAGGTGGTAGAAGACGGTTATGAGTTTTTCGCAAAGAGGCAGCTGGTCACTTTGTTCTCGGCTCCAAACTACTGCGGCGAATTCGATAACGCCGGCGCCATGATGAGCGTGGACGAAACGCTCATGTGCTCCTTCCAGGTAAAAACACAGAGAAATACTGCTAGTTTTTATATTAGTTTATTTTATTAGTTTTGTAAGATATTAGAAAACTATGCAAAACTACATGTCTGTTTTTATGATTTCTTACAGAATTTGAAGAATAGATGAATGTATTTTGTGTTGAAAGGTGCATTGTGTAACTTATTCTGGTGGAGGGTCCATCACTTTCTTGTTTCTATGGATATGTCATTGCTCTGCCTGGAATGTTCCACAGTATGACATTAAAGTCTGCCTATCTACCTTATATCATTTACAGGTGGTTTTGTAGCTCAAAAATACCTAGAAAAACAGGCCTCTCAAAAATCTGACGTGTAACTTGGTCAGGTTTGGTCTCCAAGACGACAGAAAGGTTTAATACCATACTGTGAAACATTCCAGATGAGCAAGAACATCTCTATGGATAAAGTATTTGACAGACCATCCACTCAAAAAGTTACACAATACACATTAAACATACTCATTAAAACTCATTCTTGTTTGTGTTAATGAAAGTAAAATTCAAAGCTTCATTTATTTCACTTTTTGTAATAAAATCCATCAATACAAGGAGGGTAAAAATCATATATATTTTTTTCTATTTCGTCCCCTATTTCAACATATAATAGACACAGCTGGTACTTTTCAATTAGGAACACACTTTTCTTTGACTTCTTATGCAAAAATTTAGCTAAAACAAGGACAAAAGAAAAGGATTAAATTTAAAATCTCAAGGCTAAAATACTTCAACAAGTAAGCATTAAACATTTTTTTTCTCTTTGTTAGCTGGTAGTCTTTAGGATTGCCATATATTACAGTAACAGCAGTTGAGTTTCCCTGTTCTTTAAGGTCATATAGACCGGTCACATGTCGTTGTAAGTGCCTCATGTGATTGTCGGTGGAGGTTATCTGTCCAGATCATGTGATTCTGAACGTTAACAGCATTTGCCACCTGAAAAAACATTTGTTCATTTAATGCAAATGTCAAAGTTTAACACACAGGGACCTTGTGCTGTAAAAAAAAAAAAAAACAACTTCTACTTCCTACTAACCATTATTTTTATAGTCAACTAGTGGAAACCATTATTTAAAGGGCCCATAGGAGATGTAGACAGACTAATAATAAAGGGTTGCCCAGGATTACTGTGTGTGGATGAAACAAAACACAACTCCAGGTATGTTTTTGAGGAGGTTACAACATTATAACTTGTCTTATATAAGTACATTTTGCATAATATAGGGCCTCTAAACTGTTTTTTATCAAGTAAAGGTTGAAATATGGGGACTGAATACTTCTAGATACAGAACATTTATAAAGTGATTTTTATTCAAATCTGAAATAGTTTATTCTATTTTGAAATGTAGATTTAATAAGGCTGTTGTAAGATCATCTTTATAGTCAACTAACCACAATTATACAGCCCTGTGCTCTACATATCACATTGGCATAAAAGGCCCATATTACACTATTTTCTGATGTGTTATAATGTTGTTTCGTCATCACAAGCATGTCTGGAGTTTTGTTTTGTTTCATTCACACGTGTCCATACACCTTCCATAGAGTCTATTTATACTAAACAAAAGCTGGCTGTTGACTTGAAAACTACAGCTTTATGACATCACACGGTGTAACTTTGGAGGTGTAGGTAGACTATTAATGAAAGGGTGCTCAAACATGTGTGAACAAAACAAAACACAACTTCAGGTATGTTTTTGAGGAGGTAAAAACATTATAAAATTAATAGTACATCGTGTACCTTTTCTGGAACAGGGTCCATGATATGCCTTTTTCCATGGAGATGTTATTACGTTGTCTGGAATGTTTCACAGTATGGCATTAAACCATTTTATCTTCATGGAGACCACACCAGAACAAGTTACAGGTCAGATCTGTGGAGAGGCAACCCCGCTCACAGTCAGAATGCCTGTATTTCAGTATTTCTGAGCTATAAAGCCACCTGTAATTAAATAGATGTAAGGTAGAGATGTTTTAAAGTCATACTGTGGAACATTCCAGGCAGAGCAATGACACATTCACAGAAACAAGCAGGTGACAGACCTCCAACCAAAAAGTTACACAGTGCCCCTTTAAAGCTCACAAGAGTCAGTTTTGTTTAATATATGACGTTTTCGATTCAAATGAATTTGTCCTGACTGTTGTTGTCTAAACTTCAGTGATTTAACTCCAGTATCTTCTGTCAGCTGCTGTCACAAGATGATGTGTGATCTTTTAGAGTTATCACCACTTTGGGCTAAACAGCTCTGAGTCCAGTCCAATATTTCAGCTAAAGCATCATTTCCTGTTTGTGTTTTTTGCGCACTGACATTTGAAGCCAACACCAATAAAACACCTGTGCTGTGGTGCTAATGAAGAGTGGCCAGTGATCCACAATGATTAAAAATAACTGATAATATTGAGCATTTCTCAAAAGTCACAAACAAAAATACAATTATTTCTTTCAGTTAGTGACTCAAACTCATAGCCAACACTACTGACTCCTTTCTGTTGGTCTTTCCACATACTTCCACATAGGATTTTTACATATTTTTTTTATTTAAGTAGAAGTCTTATACTGTCTAGCAGTTGTTTTCTTGAAGCATAAACAAACTTACCAGATCCCCCTCGTCTCAGACTGCTATCCCCACAAATGCATCACATTATAAACATAATTATTAACAAGCATTTCTTCAGGCAAATAAACAGAAAATATGTGTTTTATGTTCCTGTACCCATTTTCAACATTCTATTTGGGATTATTGTCATTCTGCACAAACTATTACTTTGACATGATCACCTGACAAGTCCTCTCACCAGATTTAGACCCAATGATAAAACAGATGCTTGCTAATATGACCGAATTAATTATATTGTATTTTGTAGAAGTCAAAGGTATATTGCGTGAGTGTTTTGAGCGTATCAGCTTGTGTTAGGGGTGTGCAAAAATAAAAAAATATTGTTAAATCACTACACAAAATTTGGTGAGAGTTATCTTGGGCTACAGTATGGGTATGGGTATCTTTTAAGGATTTTTTCCAGTTTTGTTGCTTATTTAGTTGAAGGAATCTTGTTTATTCAATACACTTGTTGAAATATTCACAGTTTGATGATAAAAATAGATGTATTTCATATTAACTTTGCACAAGTAGTGGTTTAAGAAAGAAATATTGTGACTAAAATGTATGTGGCTCTTTATACAGTTATGTTATATATTATACAAATATACAGTACAGATATCGTATCGTGAGCCATGTATTGTATCAAATCATGAGGGACTCTGTGATTCCCAGCCCTAGCTTGTGTGGAGCTATTTTTTTACTATTGCTTCTTTTAAAAAAATAGATTAACATTTGGTAAATCAATGTAGCATCTATGTCTTTGCTTTTGCCCATTTAAGTAAACTATTCTCTGTTTCTCCCTCAGATTTTGAAGCCAGCCGACAAAAAGCTGTACCCCTACGGAGGAGGGGGCGGTCTGGGCTCCGGTCGACCTGTTACCCCCCCACGAAATTCAGCCAAGGCCGCCAAGGCTAAGAAATAACACCCACTGTCTGCACCGCCACAGCGCACCCTAGCTGTCCTGATCCAACATTACACCCTCCTCTCTCTGGCCGCGTCTCATTCTTCTCTCCTCACATCCTTCTCCTTGATTCCTCTCCTCGAGTCTCCATTTTTCAGCTGTGAATCAGATGTGTCATATTAAGTGGTGCCCCAAATAAAACCACGGAAGGAAGGAGTAAACATGTGGGAGGCTTCAGGATGAACACATCAGAGAAAAGAATCAAAACTTTATCGGTCTCAGTGAAGAGTTTATATCCTCTCTCCTCGCTGTGTCTCCTCTGTGGGCGGGACTCCCTCACTCATTTCCTGCAGAATCGAGGAGAGGAATCAAGGAGAAGGAAACAAGGGAAGAGAATTGAGATGCGGCATTTCTTTCTCTCTTTTTCTCTCTCTTTCTCTCTCTTTCCTCTACCTCCCAGCCTCCCTCCTTCAGCAACAGATGCGTGATAAACCAGGGTTCAATCGTGATTCTTCTGGATAGGACTATTTTTAAACTAATGTTGCTGTTTTTTGAGTTTTTCGGCGTGAGTGCGTGTACAAAGCGAAATTGCTGTATTGTATGTTTGTGTAACTTTTTCTTGTTTTTGTTTAAAGGCATTGACCAGTGTTTTGCCAGAGAAGGTCACATTTAATATGAAAAAAATTGATGATTTATTTGTAAGCAGTTGTTAGTATATTAAATTGGAGAAGCAGACAGGTACTACTACTACCACTTTTACTTCTCCTTCTTGGGTTTTGTCTAACAGATTAATTGTTAAGAATGATTTAATCTGGGGTCATATTTGTTGTGACTAGTCTATCATTTTATATTACAATGGTTACAATATATACTGACCCCTTGTGGTTGGAATTGGCATTTTGGGCTCATTCAGAACTCTTAGAATAAAATCATTTCTTCCTTTTTAATGGTTCATTTTGTAACTTTTTTAGAGGGTCTGTCGCTTGCTTGTGTCCATGGAGATGTCCTTGCTTTGCCTGGAAAGTTCCATTTTAAGGCATTAAACATATTTATCTTTCATGTATTCAATTGTAGGACAGCTTGTCTGAGATAGAGACGCTTAATACAATACAGTGGAACATTCCAAGCAAAGTAATAACATTTCCATAGACAACAAGTGGCTGACATGCTACTAGAAAGGTTTCACAGTGCATCTTTAATTTATTCTCATAACATCTGGTTAAATTTCTACCCATTTTACTTACTACTTCAAGCGACCATTGTGGAAAGTTATCTTCATGGCAACAACTAAATAAAATGACATCAAGTACACCATCACCCTGAATAATAGTAGTTTTAAATGGTTTAAAATGTATTAATTAAACAAAACAAACTCCTCTTTTTGCCCCTGTCTGCTCCTCCAGATCTGATATATACTTTTAACTACCTCCTTTAGGGACCAGGTCTGTCTAAACAAATCCTACTTTTCCAAAACACTGGCCTCTGCCTTTAAACTATTGTAAATCTACGGTGGCCGTTGGGGGACAAAATGCTGGGATGTATTGTGGCTACTGGGAGCACATGAAACCACTCTGGGGTTGCACTAGTGGAGCTATGTGCATCCTGAATTGTAAATTAAATATACTATAAGACGAATGAATTTTTTGCAACTTTTCTTCCCCTAAACTTTTATTTTGAAAAACCAATGAGTGGAGAATGCAGTCGAGGATGTGAAATAGTTTTTGCGTTTTATTTGTTTTTGTAGATATTTGGAACGGACATTATTGTTTTGAGTTTTTTTTAATTCACAACATCCCTTAACCATTTGCATCTCATCTTAAGTAAAAAACTACCAATTTTAACAATATTTCAAGGTTTCACTGTGTAAGTTTTCTGTTGGTAAGCTGCCATCTTCTTGTTTCTATGGAGATGTGATTGCATTACTTGGAATGTTCCCCAGTATGGCATTAAAACATGGCATTTATTTAATTACAGAGATTTTTATTGATCAAAAATGCATTGAAAAACATGCATTAAACTTACTGTAAGCTGGCTCGCCTTTCCACAGATCCAGCCTTTTGGTTTCAGTTGCTTGTTTCATGTTGTAGATAGTTTAGTTTAAAACCATATTGTTGAACTTTCTTGATAAAGCAGCAACGTCTCCACGGAAACAAGAAGACGGCAGATTATCTATTAAAAAGATACACAGTGCAGCTTTAACTAGAAAATGTTCACGTTATTAAGAGTTTGACCCATTTCATAGTAAAGCGGTGGTCTTTATTAATAGTACATTTAAATACAAAATCTTATATCAAATAACTTGTACAAAGGAAACTATTTACTTGGACCTGAAAGTGCTCTAAATATTACTATATAAGTGGCATTTGAATGGAAGAAAATGAAGGACTGCTATTGACACCTGCTATGTATTTAACTTAAAATCTATGAATGTTTTGAATATTAACATCATTAGCTTCACTATGTAGATTCTTGTACCATGCCAAACAAAAAACTGCTTTTCGATTTGATATCTTAGGGCTACAATAGGACAGCTAACGAAATAATGTGAATTCATGAGTTTAATTTCTATCCAGATCTATTTTTAAACTGTAAATGTCATCTGTACTGTCCTTTTTGTTTTCATCCAATGGCAAACAGGGTTCTCCCAAAACGCAGTTTCTACCTTTCTCCTATAATAGTCTGCACCAACCAGCCAGTACATTAAAACAAAAACATGAGTGAAGTTTAAATTATTATTTTAAATGCATTCATTATGGTGTTTTTTGTAGGTGGGAAATATAAAGTAAACCGCTTGTTGTCAAAGTTGGCATGTTTGGACTAAGCAGGAAAACTGGGTAAGGATTTGAGTAAGTTCGAAAGGCTGAAAGATTTGAGCTTTTGTTGGAGATTCCTAATGTACAACACTAGGCAGTATCTGTCATGGTGATTTTAGTCCTTGGTTAGACTTTGGTTAGTCCTGGTTTAGTCCTGGTTTAGTGCAGCTCTTATGGGATGTTATTGGTATACATTGGTCAGTATACAAGAGTTTTTAAGGTTTTAAAACTGGTTTCGGCCTGGTTTAGACCTGGGTTAGACCTGGGTTAGTCCTTGTTTAGACCTGGGTTGGACCTGGTTTAGTGAAGCTCTTGTTGGATGTTACCGGTCTGCATTGGTCAGCATATAAGAGCAGTTTTAGACCTGGTTTAGTATTGTTTTACTGCAGCTTTTGTCAGGGATCCCAATATCCTGTGGCCAGTATTTATTAGAGAAGTGGCAGTCCTGGTTTAGTCCTGGTTTAGTCCTGGTTTAGTCCTGGTTTAGACCTGGTTTAGACCTGGTTTAATAAAGGTTTAATACAACTCTTGTGGGGTGTTCTCGATCTGAAATGTTCAGTATTGATGAGAGCAGCTTTAGTCCTAGTTTAGTCTTGACTTGGACCTTGGTTAGACTCTGTTAATCCTGGTTTAGTCCTTAGTTAGGCCTGTTTAAATTTACAGCTATTCTTCATTCTAATACTAAACTGACTTGTTTCTCACTGCATCACAAAATATCTTAGAGATATTACTTTTTTTGTCCTTTTGTTTTGGCTGGTTGGTGCAAATAAAGTGTTTTTTAACTGTCAGGGTATTATCCAACCTCCTTTCATTACATTTTATCTGACAGAGCATGCCTGCATTGTTTGCCTAATTTCTCTTCATTAATCTCTTAATAACTTATTATGACATTGCAAGTTTCCCATGACAAAGAAAGTAGAGGTGCTATTTAAAGATGGCTGCCACTTTTACTGACTTCCAAATGTATTTCCCAGAGCTACAAACTCTCAGATTTAACCGTTATTTGATTTTGTTTAGTTACATTTTTGTTTTTTTGTTTTTTTTTGTTTTTTTTTTTTAATATAAACTTGACATGAAAACGCTTGGGCAGTTGACAAAATAACAGAAATTCTAGCATTTTGTGTGTCCTATTTAAAACACTATTGCATAACTACAATTAATGATTTTTTTCTACCCCAAAGCTTATAACGTCATGCTACTTACTGGTCATTTAGTATGCGCTGCACCGTAGTTGTGACCCCCTCTGCTGGTCATCGGAGGGAGCTGTTGCTTTAGTGATTTTTGCATAGGTAAACTGCTAGAAAATCCCGTAATATTATACTGAAGTCAATGTTATAATGTTATCATGATGTCATTAATTATACATCAGATACACACAATTACACAGATGAAATGGCTGGTTAATTCTTGAAATTTAATGCTTTTATTTAGACACTTCACTTTTGGACCTAATTTTTTCCATATTTTTCAGTGTTTTTTCCACAATCTGGCAACTAGAGTAACCTAAAACTACTAAAACACCTATATCTCCAAACTTAACCCTTTTTAAAACTATTTTACAGACAATATCATTTCAAAATCATGTTATTGTGCTATATATAGTGTGTTCAACTCACATCCAGTAACTCAGGAAGTGAAGTCTGTTTATCAGTAGTCTCCATACTTTTTAAATGCAACTGATCCCATATATTTTAAGATCAAATCCACTTCTCTCTCTAACAAACGCGATTGGAACAGCTAATTTCACTTTTTTTAAAACTACTACTGCCTTTGCCCATTTTATTTGTCAGATGAAAACCCTATTATAAGCTCAAATTGTACAGAATGTATGGCATTATAATATATAGCAGTTTTTTAGTCCAGTTTTAGTGTTTTTTTTTTTTCTTTCTATCTAAAGCTGAAATTAAGCTGGAACAATATTAAACCACCATTCCCATCGCTGTATACACAATAGCTTTTTGATTTCACCATGCTATTTCCATTGTCATATACCTCTATTTTCCCATCTTCTTTTTACTAATAATAATGTTAACGCTTTGACACAGCATATAAACTAGTGTAGGATTTTTTTAACCAATCAGGGAATACGCCACGCACTGTCGCTGGGTAGAATATTATTGTAACTATGAGAAAGATGATGATGATACAATAACAGAAATGAACAGTATTTCTGCTTTGTATTTTATTGTTTTCAAATCACAAACTGTCTCTGTTACAAAGTAGGAATAAAGTTAGAAAATTTTGTATAACTGGTCTTGTCTTTCTTAGAAGTAGAAGTATGTATTATATGGATCAAACAAATTATTACTTTCAATTTTTAAGTCCAAAAAACACATTTGAAGTTAAAATTTAGGGATGTGGTTTAATGACTCACTATTATAAAATTGTATTATTCAGTGTATAGGACAAATGAGTGAGATATTGTATTCTTAATTTACAATATTGCAAAAAATCTACATCTTGCACAGTACAATGAATGGATCACTCAATCTTTTGGGTAAGTTCGTTAACTGACTTTTTAAATGTTGTTTTTAAAGACAGATAATGTAGTATGAGTTAGTCTTGGTTTACTTCTGCTTTAGACCCTGTGTAGTCCTCATTTAGTGCAGCTCTTGTGGAATATTAGTCATAATTGGTCAGTATATGAGCTGTTTTAGATCTGGTTTAGACAAGGGTTTGTACTGGGTTTAGACCTGGGTTTAGACCTGGTTTAGACCTGGGTTTAGACCTGGGTTTAGACCTGGTTTACTCCTGGTTTAGTCCTGGTTTATTCCTAATTTACTCCTGGTTTAAACCTTTTTTCCTGGTCCTGGTACTTGTTTACTCCAAGTGTGTTTCCAATATCCTGTGGCCAGTATCTGTTAGAGAAGCTTTAAACCTCTAGACCCTGGTTTAGAGTTTTTGTGGGGTGTTCCTGACCTGAAATGGATCACTCAATCTTTGGGTAAGTTGGTTAAGTGCTGAAATATGACATGTTTAACATTAGTTTAGTATCTAGAATTCCTTTTTAGAATTTGGCTGTACTTCCTGTAATTATTTATTTTTCAGCTTTTTTGCCATTTGTCTGATTTAAAACTATCAAAAACATAAAATGAAGTAATGACTGAAAAATCCTGAAAACCTGTCATAGGCCCTTTTAACATGTGGAAACTGTTTACTCAAGGGGTTGGGTCAAATGCAGAGGGCCCATTTCTCTTCTGGGCCCATAATTTATCTGTACTTTGCCTCTCCCTCTGATTGTGAAGGGAACAGAGATAGTCATAACTCATTCAGATTTATGGCGTGACGCTTCACTGGAGCAAACCATGTTGTAAATCCACTTATTCAAATATGCAGCGGTTTCCTTCTGCTACAGTTTATTCAAAGCAGTTCTCATGTTACACCAGGAGGTAACAGAGCCCAGAGTTCACTGTGTGTTTTGAATTCATATCATATTACAATTACTTGCAAATGTATTGAATTAATTATATTGTGCTTAGTGGTAATAGAGATAGTAACAGTGGTAATAGTAGCAGTATTAGAAAAATAAGAAAATTAAATGAATCTGTTTCCATAAAAATACTTTCCTGGTGTGTGTTGAAATGTTTTTCCCACTATGGCATTAGATATGTATATCAACCCTTACAGATGTTTTAATTGCTCAAAAATACATGGGAAAAAATGTGCCTATAGTGCCTACATGCATACTTGCCTCTTCACAGATCTGTGACTAGATGGATGGACGCCATATTGTGGAACATTCCAGACAAGGCAATAACATCTCTAATGAAACAAGCACCAGAAAAGTTGCACAGTGCATCTTCAAGCAAACTGATTTATTTAATTCACAAAAAGTTACATGTAGTTAACCTTGAAATCTTTAGCCAGGTTTAGTGAGTCATATTTTAAAGTAACAACACTACACTTGTCCCTAACCTTTTGTAAATAAATAATTATGTTCAGTGTTTCTCATTTTACTGTCAGAATATTTTCATGTAAATAATGTAAACTGATGACATTGCTTGAATTTATTTTCATTAACTATTTTTATTTGGTATAACTAAATGACACACAAACAGCAAAATCTGATGTGGCTAATAAACAAACCGGATGATTTAGCTGTTTACTGTTTGTAAATTTAATAATGTTATAACCCCAAAAATGTGACATTAAAGTCATAGTGTGTACCGGTGACTTTCTGGAGGTGAAAGTTATCAACATACGGACAATTAAAACAAAAAATTTTAAACTCTTTTCATGAAGATATACAGTATATATATTTTTGTTTATTTCATTCATTAAAGTATTAAAAGACATTAACAGTGTCCTAACATTAAACATACAAGAAATGAATGAAAAGGAGCAGAAAGAAGAGTCATCTTATGGTATCTGCCTCCTCTTTCCTTTTCCAGATAATACATTAACACTGATAGTTACTTGACATAGCCTATTACTGTTACTACTTACTATCAATGAATTCTGTCTTTCAGTGCAATAAACACAACCATAAACAACCTTTTATTTTAGTCTATGTTTGGCAAAAATGTTACATATTATGGCTTTAATCACATTTTGAGGGCATGTAACTGCAGCATATGATCTACTGTTGAGTTTAGATTACACATTACGCATTAGGCCTGTCATGATAACAAATTTTGCTACAGAGATATCCTGCTATAAATTATAATATTTAAACTACTTTATGACAATGACACAGTAACAATAAAGCAGGATAAGTAAGCAGTAAACCTATTTTTGAATATGTAGTATCATTAAAAGGCCTGAGATGCAACAAATAAATGGATGAACCAATAATTAACAATAAAAGTAATGTATTCTACCCTCTACAGCTCAAATCTCACCTTATTACATTAAAATGGTAAAAATCTCTACAGGTTTGCAAAGAAAACATACAAATGATACAAATTAGAGCCCCAAAATATATAGTTCCTGCTTTCATATACTGAAATTGGTATAGTAATTATTGTGACAGGCCTATATACAATTTTGGTAACATTTTCTTGCAGGGCCTGTGCTGTGTGATGAGAGAAGATGGAGTCCCTTTCTTTCAATGGGGGCTGGTCTGAGCAGCCATTGCTGTGAAGGAGCTGAAAAATGCAGGAGCAGCAGTGTGGAGTGTTTTTACAGTGGGGGAGGTCTCTGCTGACTCCATCCAATCACGGTGCATCTTCTCATTACAGACAGCTCCTATTATGGTGCTAAACAGACATTTGCATTTAACTGATGAAAAAAACTAAAAGGGACACTTGAGATGAAGCAAGACCAGTGCATTCAATTTTGTTACTCAAGTAGAATTATAGATACTGGAACAAAAAATATATATACTCAAATAAAAGTAGAAGTATATTTAAAAAATGACTTAAAGGTACATTGTGTAACTTTGTAGGTGGAGGGTTTAAAGTACCTTTTTACAAAACTTAAAGAGTAAAAAAGTTAAAGTATTTCACACAGATTTTCAGATCCAATAAAGCTTCAAATGTAGTGATTCTGATGCAGATTTGTGCAACAGAACCAACTGAATTTATAGTTCTTTTTTCTTGCTGTTTGCTGTTTTGTTTGCTCAGTCCTCAAATGTGCTAAAAAAAAATCTGTTTTTTCAGCAGGCAGGTCAGTCCTGTTCAAAAATGCAGTATAGTAGGAAGTAAAAATACCTGCTCTCAAAGGTAGTGAGGTAAAAGCAAAACGTATCCACTGCAAAATCTATTTAAGTAAAGTACAGATATCTAAAATGTATACATAAGTACAGTACTTTACTACTTTTACTTTGTTGCATTCTGTTACTGAGCCTAACACAGAATACACTGCAAAAAATCCTATAATTTATTAATTTAACATACCCAGTACTTTAAAAGGCCATTTCCCATTTTACAGAGAAGCCTATGATGGTGATGATAATCTAAAATAGCTGGACAATAGGGTGAAATGTTCTTACATCAATCTTAAGATCGAAATGTTTTTAAACTCCATACACCTTTCCTTTTTTTTTTCATTTGGGTAATTTCAGGCCTGGTTTTGTCAATCTGTACTGAACTATTAACTTGAAAACTACCACCGCATGACATAACAAGGTGAAACAAAGCATTTTGAGCTTTGGAGATGTAGACAGACTAATAATAAAAGGTTACTCAGATGTGTGAATGAAACAAAACAGATATGTTTCTGTGGTGGTAACATTATAACATGACTGAAAGCTCACAAGAATGAATTATGTGTAATATAGGACCTTTAACAGATGTAGGCTACACTCATTTTAAAATCTATTTATTCTTGGTATATAGGTCTACATTAATAAAACCTTTATTGTCGCATAAGGAGGAAAATAGTGTTGCTTTAACCTTTTCTCTTTACAGTGGGACAAACAGGTGATGCCTGAGCTATGAAAAGGCAAGTCCGCTCACAGAAAGAATGCATGTTTTTCCAAAGTATTTTAGTCAAGTCAGATTTATTTGTATAGCACGTTTAAAAACGAAAGATGACCAAAGTGCTTTACAGACAATGGTAAACCCCAATACACAATGCACAATATACAGCAAGAAAAAATAAGTTAAGAAATAATATAGCTTAAAATAATAATAATTGAAATGGGAAGGCTTTAGAAATTTTAAGAATGAAAGGATGAATGAAAAACAGGAGGGAAAAAAGAAATACGTATTCAAAAATCAAGATAAAAAACTAGTAGAATAGACTTGAATGGAACATCACTTGGCACCTGGAGTAAAAATGTCACACTAGACCTATATTGTAGCTATAAATGACTATGACGACTAAGTTAATGTACAATACAGTATAAATGGCAGGTGACAACAGTGCATTGTACCAGTGACATTATAACAAAACCTCAACAGAAACCACGGGAAATCCCTATGTGCATCTATATACAGCTTTAATTTCCCTTCCGCCCTCGGTATTAAACCTGTCATTCTTGGGCTCTATTGATTGTTATCCCAGAATAGATTAGTCCTGGCTTGTCTCTGCAGCTGTCAGTGGCATTTCTGTCGTCCGTGCAGAGGGCGGAGGAGGGCAGCAAGCAGCGGTGGTTGCGACACTCCCGAGGCCGCTGTGTGTGACTGTACCGTGGGATAAACCTGCCACCTCTGCACCGTAACAAGGCATCCCCCCTCGTTAACCCCGCCTATAACAAACCGTGCCAATCCCAGCCTTCTAAACACTCTACCGCTGTGTTTATTGTCCAAAATTGACCTTGACCAAAGCGAATAGCAGCGCAGGGAGGCGTGTCTGTCCTGCCCTAGTTCGGTTGCAGCGGATGTCGCTTATCAACTTTTGATAGCAGCGGCGAGCCTTGTGCAAAGCTAATTTAAGCAATGTTTTTTCTTTATCACCTAGTTTAGATTTAGATGCACTGTTCTTCTGCAGGATTATGCATTTCTACGCGTGATCGCACATTTGTAGCCGCTGCAATTTGACGCATTCCTCAGTTGTTTTGGAGGGAGAGGAGACTCCATTTTCCTGGCTGGCTGCTGCAGCAACACGGCGGGGAAGCTAGCTGGGTATGCGGCTAAGCTAACCCCTCTCCACGGCGAAGAAAACCACAGCGAGCGGGGGGCTTGCGGGTACTGTCCCTTTGACGATACTTTTGTTGACTGCAAAATACTCCCAGGTAGGTGTGAGGATGCCAATGCAAGCGATTTTTGTATTAGATGTTTGAGATTTTTGCCGGGAATTGCGAATGTAGCCGCGGATGGTTTGCTAGCCTCGGGATGCTAAGTGGCTAACTAGCTTCGCGTTGGCTTTTCCTCTCAGCTGATAACCTGCTGCATTTCCCACGGTGCTTTTCTTTTTCTATCACGCCACACGGCTTAAATACAAATGCACGGTTCTTGCCATTCATTTGAGATCATGTGGAAATGCTGTTGAAGCCTGTATGTTTTATTTAGCGGGTGCATCGCAGTCGTAAAAATGTAATGTTAACGGTGCGGTGTTTACACAGCGCTGCAGTCAGTGATGGAGGGAGACAGATTGTGGATGCAGACATGGCCGAAACGGAGGTCCATCATATGCGATTTAGACCTGATTTACTCTTGGTTTAGATCTGATTTAGTCTTGATTTATAGACCTGGTTTAAACATGATTTACATTTGCTATAGACCTCTATAGTTTAGACATATGCCAGTTTACTTCTGTTTCGTATTACTCTGACTTTTTTTCGGCTTGGGTTAGTCCTGATTCAGACCTATTTTAGACCTAATGTAGTCCTGCTTTGGATCTTCATTAATGCTAATTTATTCATGTTTCTGGCCAAGTTTGGACCCGGTTTAGTCCTGGTTTAGTTTCAATGAATTCCTGTTTTAATGATGATTAAGACATCATGTGATTGCTGCATGTTCATTATTAGAGGTGAGGTTTAGTTTTAGTCCTTGTTTTGGATTTACTTGGCTGTGATTCAGACCTGGTTTAGACCTGGTTCAGAGCTGGTTTAGTCCTAGTTTACAGCTGGTTTTGACCCAGGCTCTCACATGGATGTTGTGTTAATAGGAGGTGGGGTTTATTACTTGGCCTTTTCCTATCTGTATTTCCATAATGCTGATGGAGCAGGTTTATGGTTAGGCTTTGTTTAGGTCTAATGGTGGTTCATTTTGAGTCCTGGTTGAGTCCTGCGGTGTTTTCCCACATGTTTTTATTGAGACTATAATGGCACAAGTGTGACCACATTTGTAACATTTTATTTAATATACTTTTTGCAGTCTAAATGTCACTTATTGCCTTACTTATTAAAAGCACTGTTTGCAGATTTAGTATAGTTACTTCTATATGCTACTGACAATGCCTCCAGCATAAAGTATAATTTATGCTTGTTTGTAGACTATGGGGCAAAAATTACACAATGGGGCAACTTCCTTAGTCTCCTATTAATGAGAAACAGGTTCTGTCCTGATTTAGTCCTGCTAATTTAATTCAGTTCATTTAAATAATTGGTGGCAGTTAAAAGTTAGGGTTTGTCATTATTGAAATGGTTTAGTCCTAGTTTAGAGCAAGTTTTCACCTGGCCTTTCTCCAGTGGTTTAGTCCTGGTTCACTTCTGTTTTTGATCCCATTTACCAGTTTCTCTGTTTCCTTACAGCATGCTGGTGGTGGGTATTGGGAATTTCGTTGACACTTAGATCTGGTTTAGTCCTGGTTCAGTTTTGATTTAGACCCATTTTTTTTACCTGTCTTCTCTCTCTCTGCAGCAAACTGATTGTGTGAGATGAGGCTTTACATCTGGTTTAGTTTGTTTTAGGCCATTTTTTTTTTTTTTTTTTTTTTTTTTTTTTTACCTTTTTGTCTCCTCTCTCTTTACAGCATGCTGATGGTGGGAGGCGATGGACTGCTGCACTAGAATGAGTGTGAGGGAGCTGTGTGAGACGGATGACCTGGCCACCAGCCTGGTGTTGGACCCACTCCTGGGCTTCAGCACCCACAAGATGAACATCAGGTCAGACTCAGAGTCACAGGCAGTCCCTCTGAGAATGGCTTTCTGCAATTAATATAATTCTAATCAAGATGGCTTCAGTAATTTCTAATCAATGATCATCTTGTGATCTTTTTAAGAGGTCTGACAACAGGGCAGGACATTAAACAATAGTATTGGTAATTGTGATGAAAAGACAATAAAACTTAGTCCTAGTAAAATGAAGTACAGTTTGGCAGTATGTTTTCATCAGGCAAATGGAGTATATTCAGGCATATAAAATATAACTCCACAGAAAACACAAAGCACAAAGTAATTACTTGTCATTTTTACACAGTTCTACACATTTGCCCTTAAATTTTTGACAGGTCAGTCCTGTATTAGTGGGAGTTGCAATCCACTTGCATGGTTATTCCCTGTTGGGCCTGAAAGCGTTCTGTGAACCACTGGTCTAATACATCTTAAACTTGTTAATATTGCTGTTAAAATGTTAATCGTACATTGCACTTCGATATGTTGTGTTTTATTTAACATTCCATCTTCAGAATAAAATGAATGTACTTGATGCATTATTTAAACAGTTCTTTCTTGTGTTGCAGCCCCCCTCCTGAGGTGCGGCGATGGGGGAACCTGAAGGAAACTCTTCTGAGGTTCCAGAGGACGCGAGACTTCGACGCCACGTTTGAGGCTCTGACTGATGGAGAACTCGCCGGAAACTACTTCAACGCTCTGGGGTCCCACAGACAGGACCTTCTTCGGCAACATGTGAGTCACTTTATGGTTTAAGAGTCTTCTTATATGGCACAATTTGGGTACTTTTTCCTTTTTAAAACAACATTTGTGTTTAAATTGTTAATTGTATATATTTTTCTTAAATTGTATAGAGTAAACACAGAATTTTTTTTTCTCCCCTTTTCCCCTACCCCATGCTGAAACAAACGGCTTAATGCTATTAAACTAATATTACCAAAATACAAAAAGTATGTAAACATATACACTTAAAGTAAAAGGAAAAAGACATTAACTAATGTATATATAAAAAGGATAATAAATAATACAGATACATTTTAACACGTTTTTATTTTCAGTTTCAGCCTTTTTTTTTCCTTTTGTGCAAAATATGAAACATTGTAAATTACACAAAGTACAAAAAAAAAAAGTTCCACTGTTAAATTAGGACTGTTGCCATAACAATTTTCATCAGTCTGAAACCCATAGATAGAACTGTATGGAATATTTGTAAACGGGGCATTAACCGGTTATGTGTAGATTTAGGGCTTTTACAGTAATTACCATTTCAATTTATTGCTCAATAAAATTAGATGATCAAAAACATGTTTTAGTGGTAAGTATTTCTCACTTGTACTTGCTCTGGCACTGACCTTTTTCTTAGTGTTTTTAGTGCATTAACATTTGAGCTGAAGAGGGCTGAGTAATTACCACCTCTATGACTCATTATAAATACACTTTAACACACTTTGAACATTCTGTTTGTTTGTACTGTTTATCTAGTCCAGCTCATGCTTTGAGTTCTTTTGGAAAAGTTTAATCCCACTTTTATGATTTAGGCTTAAAAAATATATTATTAACAACACTTCATTATTATTAGTTATTGAAAGTATTATTATGAAACAATGTACTCTTTTTGAACTATATGTTATCGTGACAGCCCTATGTGTAGATTAGGGCTGCAAGATAAATAGGAATCAGCAAATTATGAAGACTGCAGGTCCACTACAAAGTGCAGTTAACAGCTAAATATTCTGTCTATGTGTAAAAACCTGTCTACTTTTTTTAGGACACAATGTTCTGAAATGCACAGTTCTTTCATTATTTCAGCATTTCATATTTCAGTCTTTTTTCTAGTGTAAATATACAATTAATGTATAAAACAGTGTTTTATAATGTGCTCAATGATCCACATCCTGTTTTTTTTTTTTTTTTTTAAAGCTTCACTAATTGCGATGCTAGTCCAAAAAATGCAATTATATATTCTAAATAGTTCAGGGTAGATAATTTTGGCTTCTTTCAATATATGACTAAATAAATAAATGAATTGAATTGAATAAATGAATAATATGTGTAATCTGTATTAATGGCAATAATGATACTTGAAAACTATACCTAGAATAATTTGATAAAAAATAAATCTTGCTTATTAATCTTTTGTTCTGTAACGTGCTTGTGTATACTGTATGCCTATTACCCCTGAGCTGAGTTCTAACCCTGTGCCTGCCTGTGTGTATAAAATGCACAGGTGTACCGTTACCTGAGCGCCTTCCTTTTGGACAGTGGAGTGAAGCTGGAGTCATGTGACCGATACTCCTCCGAGACCAATGGGGCCAAGATCACCGCCACAAGACACTGGTATTCACTCACACAGGGGCCTAATGTAGTGTGGCTATTGTCTACTTACTGTCTAATGTGTACATTCTTAGGCTAATGCTGCTGATAACGCTAATCTGTACATACTGTAGAAATACTTCGACAGAGGTGCACGATAATGACAAAAAGGATCTGTGCAGAAGACAATTTGACCATCTGACATCTGATATTAAGACAGTAATATTAGCAGTGTTTTTAAGTGTGCCTGTAATAGTCTTGGTTGTGGTTTAAGTATCAAAAAGTCAAATGGACTGTAAAATGAACCACAAAACTGCAGTTTTATATTGTAATTTGGGAAGTTACACTGAAAGTCTTTTTAATTTATAATTCATCTCTAGTTCACTACTTGAAATTCACTTGCACAGCGGCGTTTTAAAGGTCAAATTTCTAATAAAAAGTCAAAGTCATTGCTCCTCAACAAATTCCACTTAACTTCAACTTCACTTCCATACAATACATGACATATCTTTACCTGCTTAAACGAAGTGTTGATGTGAGCACACTAAATCAATTCTAGTTAGAATTTTTATTTCTTACTTTTAAAATGTTACACAATAGTATTTTTTTGTTAGTACGCTTGACTTTCCGGACTGGTTGCATTGTTTTCTTGGGGAATTCGTAGACCTGTCTCAAGTAGGTTTGTCTCATATTTGTGTGTTCTAGTAAAAGTTTGTGGACTTGTTATATCCATATTTGTGTATTCTTTTGCAGGTTTGTGGGGGAGCGTGTGGAGGTGCTGTTGGGCTGTATCGCTGAGCTGAGTCCTTCCGACAGTGCAGTGCTTCGGGCTGGAATCAACGACTTCAGCGTCATGTACTCCACACGGAAACGCTGCGCTCAACTGTGGCTCGGACCAGCCGCCTTCATCAACCACGGTCAGGTTCACACATGTGTTAAATCTACACTCTGGAATTTTTCTAGTAGGAAGTCTGCTAACTGTTACTCTGCATGGAGGTGTATAGTTTTTTCTGCAGTATTACGCAGTATGGCAATAAATGTATCCATCTCCATGAAGACAAGCAAAGGTAACGCCACCAGGTTAAGTCAGAGGTCAGATCTGTGGACAGGCAACCCAGATCACAGTAAGAATTCATGTTTTCAAGAGATATTTGTAGTTGTTTAGCAGTTTATCAATTGGTTATTGATTAAATGTAAAATACTGTATGATTAATGCCATACAGGTAATATTTTACAATTTAAAAAAAAGCAATGAAATCTCTATGAAGACAAATGGACAGCAGACCTTCCCTCTAGAAAGTTACACAGTGAACCTTTGAAGCTTTATTCATCAAAGAAAGTAAAATTCTTTATTAGTTGCGCAGTTAGTCCTGGCATTTGTGTGAATCACCTCGGAGGCTATCACATTATATCGAATTACAAGTCTCTTTGCTTAAATTAAGAGTTATGGTGATTCTTAATTTCTTTATTTGTTATTTTAAAGTCTTTTTTTTTTTTTTTCTTTAAAGCTCTTGGAATTACTTTGTGCTCTTCAAATAAACTTGCCTTGCCTTGCCATGGTGTAGCAGCAGCTAAAAAAAAAGAAGTAACCCCGTAGACCATGATCCTTTGGTGTTATCAGTGCAGACTACATGAAGAAATAATTTTAAATCTTAATTCTTCATTTTATAACAGTACCAATGGCTTTTCAAGGCTTTCCCAAGACTTTTAAAAAGAAAATGTAGCATATTCACAATTTTGTATCGTTACATCCCTAGAATCAGCTTTACAAATCAAAGGGAAACTCTTCAAATTATTGTTTAGCTGAGTGACCCTGAGTTTATGTAACTTATGCAACAGGTGCAAGAGATAAGAACTAAAATGTACTTTCTGAAGTTTTCAAATTGTGCACTCCAAAAAAAAAAAGTAATGTAGAGACAAAAAACTGATTTATTCTAAAGTAATTCAAAGTGATTTACAGAACAAGAAATACCCAGTAAAATAACAATAAAATAAAATAAAATAAAATAATAAATCATCATTATAAAAAGTTAAGTCATTTCAGTTATATGCACTGCTAAACAGAACTGCTTTAGGCCTTTTAAGGTTTGATTAACATTGTCAGAATAGAGATTTGTCTTCAGTTGAACTGGAAAGAAATTATCATCTTGAAATGATCCCAAAACCTCAGCTTAACAGTCCTAACTAACTAATGTAGTTATTCCTCCATTAGCACAAAGTAGCCGTTTGTTTTTACAGTGAATCTTTTGCAGAAATTTGAAACTCTTTTTAATTTAAGCTTATCTCTTGCACCTGTGGGAGTTGTGACCCTCAAGGACGTCCAGCTGAAGCAATATTTCCCATACTTAGTTCCCACAAACCAACTGTTAGTAAAGGCCATTCATAGTGATGCCAGGATGTGTAATACTTGTGAAGGATATTTATGGCTGTAACTAACTTCGTTTTATGTGTTTATCTCCTGCTGCCACCTGCTGTCTGAACGGTAGACTGCAAGCCCAACTGCAAGGTAAAACACTCTTAACATGAATCTAAAATGTTAGTAATAATAGCCATTACCATGAGTTGAGGATGATATCTTGTTTACAACTACACGAAAATATAATAACTTTTAAATGTTTTAAATGTATTCAAATTAGAATATCATGTATAATGGCTGTATTAACTTTGTTTATGAACTAAGAACCAAATTCACACACAAGGAATGCACGGTGTTGTTTTGGTGCATTATTTAACAATTAATGATATCAATAATGCTAAAAAATAGATACTGAAATAACAACTTTTAAAACATGCATCTCTGCTCTATTAAATTCTACACTTAATTCACTTTTTGGGCATTTTTTTAACCTTTACAAATACATTAACAGATGGATTGTAAAATGTTATCTGAATATCCCCCTATTATTTATTTTTTCATTTATTCCATTCAATTTGAACTATATTATAAAGGAACTGTCAAGCTCCATGGCGTGGCAAACATAATTGGAAAGCTTTAAACCTCACATTTCAACAATTCTGGATATAATCTAGATCAGGTGCTTAACCAAAACTACACATAAAAAATTATAAATAATAAATTCAGTTTTTTTTAGGCTTTTCTTTTTAACTTTATTCTAGAAATCTATTTTTAGTAATATTGTGAAATGAAAATTAAGAGAAATGCTCTATCTACTATTTATCAAGCCATATCTCCCCATTTTCACAATGGCTGGAAGTCCTGCCCTATAGGATTGTGGAACTTCCGGTGAATGGTTTTCTATGGCAAATTGTCTGTGAAATTGTCTTGCTTTGTAGCCATTTATAATTAGAGTAGATCAGGTTCAGAAGCGGCTCCAATTTAGTCAGACTTGAATTTTTTTTTAGGTTAGATCAGCCAGAATGATAAAGGGATATTACTTGAGAAAATGCAAAAAAAAAAATTACAATTTAATATGATATTTTTTGTCAGTATCACCCATTTATAATTGTCATATCATTACCAGTTTCCTAATGCTGTAATTAACCTCCACAATCACATTTACACCATCTGTCTCTCCTTCACCTGTCCCTGGGGTCTCACCTGTTCTTTGTCTGTGGTCGTGCCTCTGTTTTTGCACACGCCCAGTTCGTCCCCAGTGAGAAGAATGTCGCGTGTGTGGAAGTCGTCCGCCCAATCGCGCCTGGCGAAGAAATCACCTGTTACTACGGGGCGAGCTTCTTCGGTGAAGGCAACGAGATGTGTGAATGCTGCACTTGTGAACGGTAAGAACTTGATTATTATTATTAACTGTTAACTATTACTAACAAATGATTCATTGACCCATGGATTAAAAAAAATGATTGTAGTTATACTATGATAATTGATATATTAGTTTAATATGTTGCTGAAGAAAATGGAGTCAGTAAACTAGTTATCTGGACTATACAGATTCTTAAACGCTCACAAAAATACAACACCTACGATGGCATTATTGAATCAAAAAGTTTTCATCAATAATACACTTTTATTTGTGAATAATGTATATTTAGAAGGCTTCAGTTCTCATATTTCTGTATTGGGTTGATAATGTGTTTTAAAATGGTCAGTGTACAATAGGAATGATTATTTGACTAGCTGACTAATCAAAAAACAATCACTGACAAGTTGAGTACTAAATTAATCATTAGTTGCTGCCCTACTTTCATTAGAGCTGCACAATTTAAGACTACCTGATTTCCCCCCCCCCATTTATTTCTCTTGCCCCAATACAGATCGGTTGTAAAAGCAGGTCAAAATGAGTCAGCTGCGCACTGTCTGCATCTAATAATAATAATAATAGAGCTGTTTGTTGTCCAATAATCAGGAAGTGCACATTAGCATGCTAATTGTTGTTTGCTTTACTGTAATGGCAAAACTGTGCTCTGGGCTTCTTTGAAAGTTGTGAAAAGTGCTCATTGGGGAGAATAATTAGGATGCTCTCAAAGCATAAGGTATGTGAGGAATAATTTTATACCACTGCAAACTGTTTAAAATGAACTAGTTCTGGTTTACGGTTTTTAAGATTGTAAAAATCAGATACTGGAACAACATAATTTTGCTTAAATGCATAAAAAATCAGGTACAATCACTTTAATTGTTGAGTTCTCATTGAAAAAAAAATCCCTCACGAAACCACTGTAAATCCTACTTAGTGACTAAATCTTCAGTGCTAAAATTAACTTCATCTTTTGTTTCGTTTTGGTGCGATTTTAGGAACGGAGAAGGTTATTTCAAGCAGAAGGGGAAGAAGCCGGACTCAGAGGAAACCAAGGATTCTCAAAAATATCGACTGAGAGAGCGATATCTGCACAAACATCGAGAAAAGGGACATTTGAATCGTCAGATCACTCCTGGAGCTCACACAGGTATTTCTAAAGACCTTTTCACTGTTGGCATAATTGATATAGTATGATTCAAGTAGATGTTATTGCTTTGCCTGCAGTGTTCCTCTGTATGGCATTTATTCAGTTGCCGTTGTTTACATTGCATTGGAGATGACCATTCACAATAAGTTACATAATGTACCTGTAAATTGGGCTATATGTTGTGGGAGTAAAGTAGTCTTGGCATAATGGTCTTTATATTGACTTTTGCTAAAGATTAAACAGAAATCATTGCTCTGTGGGTTTGACTGATGATCTTTCAACCTTAAACCGCTAAAAGACCAATTACCCCTCAGTGGCTTCTGTAATTACAGAGTTTGGCCTCAAAGTCTGAGCGGGTCATTTGTCATTACTTCAACTGCAGAAGTGAGTGATGAATTAAAAGGTTTTAGCCACGTAAACTGTTCAGTGTTGCTCACAGTTTCAGATTTTTTCATTAAAATGATCAAGATTCATTTATAAATCCATGTCCTTTTAACAACTAAATTTGCAGTAGAAATACGAAGAGCTTGTTAAGTGAAATGTTAATTACTCTACACCAGTTTGATAACATTGTTTTTTAATAACCTGTGTCAGTATTTGCTTATCTGTATTTAGGGGTGTAGATTTTCTTAAATTGCTGTTCATTTGGAGATTTTTTCTTAAATCTGTCAGTGAGAAACTGTTATTTTCTTTGAGTTAAACATGTTACACAAGGACTGCAGTGCTGTGTAATTTTACTTTTGACCACTAGGTGTTGTCTTGAGCTAAAATTTCCAATATTGCACTAGTTGCTTGGTGTTCATATTAACAGTTGGAATTTTTGCAGTGATCCTTTTATTTATTTCTTTATTATAAACACATTAATTTATATTATAATTTGACCACATTTTCAGTTGAATTCAGTTCAAAAACTTGTAACCCTTTGAGCATGGCCGATATTGACAAAAATTAATATCACAATATTTTTATCCTCATGAAAAAATTCAGATATTTGCCTATAAATGCTGAAGTTCAAGTATTCAGCAAATTGAAAGTACCTGTGTTTAACAATCTATTCAAAGATCTTTTATTGTTAGTATAATGAATACCATGTGTTTCAAGATGGCACTATTACCTATTACTATTATTACTACTACTACTGGTACTACTGCTGCTACTTTTGCTACTACTACTGTTACTACTACTACTACAAGCATAGCATCGCCATGGAGCCAAGAAAGTGGATGGAATAGATGAGTTTAATGAAATACTGTGGAACATTCCAGACAATATATCTCCATGGAGATAAGAAGGTGGTCTATTCTCAGACAGAAAACTTACACAGTGCAGCTTAAACAAAATTCAAAAGTATTCAGCAAAATGAAAGTCTGTTTTTTTGTTTTTGTTTTTAATACACTTTTTGTGCAGCCTCTTTTAATACATTTATTTTTTTTTTATTTTAGACCACATATTCATTATTCAGTTGTTTATATCTCCAAAACAATTGCGATACATAACTTCTCAGTCTCCCACCTCTTCTCATGCATTTCTGTGCCTTTAAAAATGACCTATTTATATCTGTTTGTAAATATTATGACATATTTGCTGATGTGGTAAGAGACAGTAGACAGACTGCCACTCCAACTGTATTTTAAATGACACATAGTTGGTGGTCTAACCATTCATATTTTATTCTGATAGAAAACTGCAAATGTGAAAAATGTGCACCAGCAGGATAATATTAATGACTCTCGATACACCACAAATCATAGTGATACATTTGTTTATTTTCCTTTTTTGCTCAATCTCCAATGGTACAAAGTTGTCAGATCCAGTTTTTGTTTTGGATTAATCACACGTTTCATTCTCACTCAAATTGGACTGGCACTTTCTCCCAATTAGCAAAATCTGACTTGACAAAATCATCGCCCAGTGTTGAAATAAGGCTGTTAATTTGTTTCCACACTCACACTGTGTACGAGATAGAGACACGTTTTATTACTGCACTTAGAAATGGTATAATTGTTAAAGGTCCTGTAATTGGCAAAATTGACTCTTGTGAGCTTTAAGCCATGTTATAATGCGGTTACGTCATCCAAAACATATCTGGAGTTGTGTTGTGCTTTATTTCATTCACACATATTTGAGTATAATATCTACTTTTTACCTTTTGTACAATTCCAGGACTGAAGTTATCCAAAAGATTCTAGTGAAAGTGCGTGGAGTTAAAAAAAAAAAAAAAAAAGTGTGAATGAAACAAAATACACCTCCTGGTATGCTTTTGATGAGGAAACATCATTATTACACGGATCCGAAAATAGCATAATATGATCCCTTTAAATACAGCTTGTCCTTCTCTGACATTTACAAAGGAATAAATTAATATATGTGTGATGCAGTTCCAGATAGATGTGGGCAGATAATGAAAAAGAATAGTGTGAATGTTGTTTTGAAGATGTGCAAAATTTGAATATTGAGTTAATTGTTTATAATACTGCAAAAACAGCAGAAAAAATAATAATAAATGGAAAAAACTTAAGTGTAAAGTATAAAAAGTATAAAGTGAGATTTCTGCAGTTGTGTGGGTAGTTATTTTCTCATTAGTCTAATACTTAAATCTCATCCAGTGGATTTACAGACAGAAATGTTTGCATATCTCTGTTAAACTGACATAACTGTTTCAATAGTTATCAGGATACTCAATTTTTTGTCAATATCGCCCACCCTAAGTTCCAGTTATAATTTTTTAAGAGTTTAAGTATACAAGCATTACACTTTATAGCTTTTGATTTGATTTAAAGGGAAGATGTCCAAATGTGAGATTTTATGACCCTCCATAAATAACATTGAAGTATTTCACATGTAGATGCCTGCAAATGGCCTCAGAGGGCTGTTATACTTAGTCAACAGTAGAGGGCGACAAAGTTAAGGAATTTAGTGCCAAAAGCTTCTGTTGAAACACTGAAACTTCCTCTGAAAATCCAACATGAACAGCATTTTAGGATGTTCATGTTAGAGCCTAGATCTTTGGAGAGGCAAGCTTGTGTTGTAAAAATGTTTTTCTAGGCATTTTTTGCAGTTAAAATTGAATAAATGCAATATGGATACGTTTAAAGCTATACCGTTGGGCATTTTTGACAAAGCGATAACATCTCCATGGAGATAAGCAGGTGGCAGACTAGACTTCATTAGAAAAGTTTCATTGTGTATGTTGTGGAAATTATCTGTAAAATAACACCAAAACATACTGAAAGACTGTTTCCGATGCAAATGTAATTGACCAACAAGAACGGTGCCACTACAGACAGTTTCTATTAGTAGTGGGCCCAGAGCAATAGGATGATGATGCTTAAATACTGTCTGAGGTACAAGCTCTTCCCAAGTACAATTTGCCTTAAGGTCAGTCTGGCCATGTGGCTTTCTTAGCTCAGAGGTAACACCTTTATACATTAGCATTTGAGTACAGGTAAGGATGATCAAACAATGGGAAATAAAACAGCAGGTATGTAAAAGGAAAAGACAAAGATACCTATAGCCTTCCCTGTGAAACTAAAGGATTAGACAAAGAATAACACTTTTAACACTTTAACACACCTGGTATATGAACCAAATCACCCACTGTATTACAACATCTGTATTAGTTAATATTGGCCTATAGAATGTGGTTATGTCATCTGAAACCCAGCAATATATATATATTTTTTTTACAAACTTAGACCTAAACTAACTTCCTATTCTTTTTCTTTTTTATCTTTGCAGCCATCCCCTCCAGAAACTCCTTCACACAGCAGATGAGAAGAAATGCTCTGAAGAACCGTCAGCTGGCGAAGAGGTGGAGACATCGCCGATCACCCAAACGACTCTTAAACAAGAACAAACCATCTGGACTGAAGCGTGTCAAGACTCTCCCGCTTTTGTCCGAAGTGACTCTACGAGAAGTACAAGTCCGAATCCGCCGCCACTCTGTAGATTTCCTATTGAGCTGTAAGGATCCGAAAAGTAAAGAGAGGGCTTTGCTACTGCAGCTGGAAGAAATTAAACCAAAAGAGAAGACTCCGCATCAGAAACAAAACGGTTCTTCGGAGGTTAACTTGAAGCCGTTTGGTCTGAAATCCTCCATCACTCAACGCAAAAGTGGGCAACCATTTCCGAACGCAAGCATTAAGAAGAAGTGTATGAAAGTGGCTGATAGGCGCGTAATTCATCTGAGAACCTCTTCAAGGACAAGAAGCAAAGAAAACCTAGCTGTTTCTGATAACAGCAAGGATAGTAAAAAGTCAGTGGAGCTAGAGAAGGACACCTGCAGTCCAATCAAGCCTGAAGACGGCATGAAGCAATCAACTGAAGATAGTAAGAAAGTTGTAGAAGAGACTATCACGAAAGATGCAACGCAAAAAGAGGCTACTCCTATCAAAAATACGGCCACGCCTAAATTAACCCCTGTGAAAGAAGTTAAAAAGGTTGAGAAAAAGACCAAGGATAATCCACAACATGCATTCAAGCAATATCTCACCATAAGTCTCACAAGAGTAACGATACCGCAAGAAAAAGTTGAGGTGAAGGAGATGAGAAAGCAAGTTTGCAGACGAACCAAGGGCCCAAAAAGCGTGCAACTCCTAAAGGCACAAAAACGAGAGTTAGAAATGTTGCAGGAGCATAAGGATGCCATTTTAGAAACAGCAGAGGGAAGCACAGGTGTTAAGGAAATGCTGTTCAAAGCTGGTGATAAAGTCAGTGTACAAGATACTAGTAATAAGGAGGAATTGACTACGAAGGAAAGCGTTAAAACTGTACAAAAGCAAAAACCAGAGAAGAGAACACTACGGCCGAAGCAGGTCGATGCCAGTGTAGAACCAGCAGAGGTCAGCACTGGAGTTAAAGAAATGCTGTTTAAGACTGGTGATAAAGTTAGTGTGCAAGATACAAAGAATGACAATATAGCTGCGGCTGTGACTTCTAAGAAAGGTGCAAAAACTGTACAAAATGTGGAAAAGCTAAAGCCAGAAAGACCAGAAAAGCGGTCACTACGGCAACAGAAACAGGTAGGTGCCAGTGTAGAACCAACTGAAGCAGCTACAGGAGTAAAGGAAATTCCAATTAAAGCTAGTGATAAAGTCAGTGTACAAGATGTGAGTAATGATAATGCGGATTTATCTTCCAGGGAGAGTTTGAAAAATGTACCAGAAAAGAGGACACTGAGAAAAAAGCAGGTAGGTGCTAGTGTAGAAACAGCTAAAGTGGGTACAGCGGTTAAAGAAAATAACGCTAAGGTTGATGATAAGGTCAGTGGACAAGATTCAAGTAATAATGTTGATGATTTAAATTGCAGGAAAACATCGAAAATTGCTCAAAAACCAGAAAAGAGAGTGTTGAGATGTACACAGAAACAGGTAGGTGCCAGTGTAGATGCAGCAGATGGGAACACAGGTGTGAAAGAAATGCTATTTAAAACCGGAGATAAGGTGAGTGTGCAGGAAAAGAGTAATGATGTTGATGACTCAAATTGCAGGGAGATTTCCATGAAAGAAAAAGTGGTTAAAAAACAGGAGGAGAAGGGAGAGAAGCCTGCAGAGGACAAGGCAAAACAAGATCAGCCAAAAGAAGTAAGTAAAGTTGAAATTAAAGAAACCGAAACTGAACTGACGCAAAATGTTCCAAGAGTTCAAAAGGCGAAGAGGTCTCGTGGTAGTATTTTTACTTCCAAAGAAGGACTACAAGAGAGTACAAGCAAAGAACTACAGCAAGATGATGGTGTCGCTATCAAATATGCTAGAGTTGTTTTGATGGACATTTTGAAAACCGATAAAGCTAAAATAGATGACATTTTCCTGAAAGATATTGTGGAAGTTACTCAAACCATACTCGCAAGTAATGAATCAAAACCTCAAGGTATCAAGCAGAGAAAAGTCATGTCAAGAGCAGCTAGGTTGAGGGCCGAAGCTAATATCAGAGCTAGAAGACGCAATGGGAAAAATGTGGAAATTAACATAAACACTGATTTAATTGGTGAAAATGCACAATTTGGAAATGAAATGTGTGATAAGCAACCAGTGAAATGCCTGAACAGCCTACCTCACAAGTCAACCGTTTCAACAAAAGCTAATTTGCAATCACACATCCAGTCAAATATACCTCTGAAAAAACGTACATTTCATAGCGCTGTTGATGAAGCTGAACTAGAAACAGGGGCAGTAGAAGTTACTAAAGAGGCTAGCGATTTTAAGGCATCTGGGATAAAAGTTGGTGCAAAATTGGGCTCAAAAGACAAAGGTAAAAAATTAAGCCAAAGGCGGCGATTAAGGAAAGATAAGAAGAAACTGGCCAATAAGAAAAAGGCGAGATCCAATACTATGAAGAGAGTGCTTAGGCCAAGAGCCAACCAGCCTCCACAAAGCCCCATATTGGCATCTCGAGAACGAAAATGCAAATTAGGTAAAAAGATCTACGTTGTAGATGGGGATGACGATGTTATAGATGACACACAAGATGCTAAAAACGATATTAGCGATACAAATATGGTACTGAGA
Source organism: Boleophthalmus pectinirostris (assembly GCF_026225935.1). Classification (NCBI taxonomy): domain Eukaryota; kingdom Metazoa; phylum Chordata; class Actinopteri; order Gobiiformes; family Gobiidae; genus Boleophthalmus; species Boleophthalmus pectinirostris. The sequence continues at coordinate 7,693,344 of NW_026571115.1, read as the reverse complement.
AAAGCTGTAAAAGCTGAGACAGAGTTTGTGCCTCTTGATCAGGGTGAATTAGACGAGATTAAGCCAGGAACCAATTTTAAAATCCGATTCAAGAGACGCGGGGGTAAACTTTGGGAGATGGAAAATTCTGCATTTGATAATGTAATGTTTAAGAAAGAGAAGAGAGATGAGGCTGCTGATTGTGATCCTTTTAAAGCTATAATGGACTCGGTATCAATTTTGAATATGGAAATGGAAGCTGCAAGGGCCCATGTGCATGCCAGCTTAAAATCAAAGAACAGATTGCATCGGTTGAAAAAAAGAGGTGAGAGACGGACTGCCAATCTACCCACTGAGGCAAACTCGGACAGTAAAACTGTAGCGGGGGATGATAAGAAAGAAACGGCTGAAACCGGCATCAAAGTGTGCCCAGAAAAGACCGAAGTTGCTGTGGTGAAAGAACCTAAAATTGAAGATAGGTTTTCTCAGCCTTGCTGTATGTTTGAGCAAAAGCAAGAGCTAAAAGATGCGAATGGACACGCGCTCCCTGTGTTAAAACTGCGTCGGCGAACAGAAGATATATGGGTGGTTGACGATGATGTGGAGAAAGAAACTAAATCAGAACCACAAAATACCGTAGAATCAAAGGCACAGGCACCGGCACCGGCACCGACACCGACCCCGGCCCCAGCACCTGCTGTGGTTAAACAAAAAAGAAATTTGCTGGACAGCCTTAAGAAAGATGAAACCCCAAATAAAATACACACACTTTTGAAGACAGAACCAACCTCTTCACTGGCATTGTCACTAGCACCACTCACTATGGCCTCTCAGCATCCTCCAAATGAGAATATTAAAATGAACACGGAGAGGCCGGAGGTGTGCAGCGGAGGAAGAAAGCAAAGACACAAAATGGAGAGACCTCGTAAGTGTGGGCCTGCAGCTGACCCTCCTCCCACCAGCTCTGCGTCCAACCAAGCCAACACATGCCTTAGTCACACACTCCAGCAAATTGACAATAGTCTCTCCCGGCTCTCAGAAGGTTTGTGTTCATCGCAAACTTTGGAAAAAACTAGCCAGCAGCCGCAGCAGCCCCCATGTACAAGTGCTCCTAGTTCTGTTATCCAACCGCCATCGCAGTTCCCGCCATTCCCAACGGCAGACAACATGCTTTCTGGGGAACCAAACTTCACCAACTGTTGTGACGATATTCTCGATTTTCAGTGTTTGAATTTCGAAGGGTACTACCCACCGCAAAATATTCTCCCATCTCCTCCGTCTGATCTTTGTTCTTTAGATCCACCTACGGATCCCTTTAGCAGCCCACTTTCACATAGCCCCACAGAGGCCTGGACAACAGAGACGCCATATTTAGGACCGCCAAGTCCGAGTAATAACTTTGCCAGTGAAGATTTTTTCCCCGGACTCATCCCATCTTCCAAAAGTGAAACTGTTCCAATTGATTGTGAAGCAAAAGACAACGCTAAAGACAAGCTTCCAATCAATACAGGGTTTAATTTCACAGCACCCAGCAGTGCAGATATGATTGTGAAAGACAGGATTATTACAAAAACTCCAATAGTGCGGTCGCTTTCAAAGGAAGAACCAAAAGCACAGCCATTTTCTGTTGTGAATAAACCACGTCTACTCCCACAGTCATCTGCAATTTCACAAAGTCCTGTAAATTTGTCCCAATCTGCTTTGAATCTGAAACCCATTACGAGCCAATCCAAACTCCATACTAGTAGCAGTAGTACTAGTAGCAGCAGCAGTATTAGTGGTAGTGGTGGTGGTAGTAGTAGTAATAATAATAATAATAGTAGTCTTAAGAACCAAGGAACTTTTCATCGCCCAAGCATTCCCAGCAAGTCCTCTCAATCTTTTTCATCAAGTCACGTCAATACAGTTAAAGAACAGACTACGATACCCAAAATACAGAATTCACCTATCGCCAATAAGCTGCTCTCACCACAGTTGTTTAGCTTGAAAAACGCAAACTCTTCACACACAAACTCTTCAGACAATAGTTTTAACTTTCATGAAAAGACATCTTCCGTTATTCAAAGGGTGCTTAAGTTCCAAGGGGGTAGCTCTACACAGGACTTGTATAGCAGTGCTCCACCGAGAGAGCCGTCATCTTCCAGCTCAAAAGTTCATTTAAAATCAAACGAAAAAAGCCAGCAACATAAAATTTCAACTAGCAGCCATCATAAAACTAGTTCTACCCAAGCGTACGCAACCTCAAAAGACGCTTCTTCGCATAGCGCTTCCTCTTCCAGTCGATCCAATGCACAGTTCCCCAAGCCTAGTACATCTTTCCCAATGCCCAAAACAAAAACTCCAGTGGAAAAACAAGAGAGCTTTGAAGCTAACTTGTACAAAAACTTCTCAGCGCTCCCTAGACCTTTTTTCTTCCCAAGCAAGATGACTGAAAGCTACATGATGAGTCAACAGGAAAAGGCCATGAAGCAGGAAAAATCTGGAGCATCAAACACAGATAAACACCAACTCAATTTTACCCAGCAAGACCCATTTGACTTTAGCTTTGGTTCAACCCTTTCTTCGCCAATGCCTCAACACAGCAGCCCTCAAATCATTCAAAGCACTCCTCCAGGTACGCCGGTTCCTACAAGCAAAGGCCAAACATCATTGTCATTCCCATATGGATATCAAGCGTTACCCAATATTTTAAGTTTTACAGGAGACCATTCGCTAACTTTAGGTCTCCGAGATGGTCCAGAAGGCTATCCAGGACTTGGTGGCGCAAACTACACCTACCATTGTCTCATGGAACCTTCAGGAACCCAAGGGAGGCTAGTTTTGGAACCCTGCGGACCGCAAATAGCCAATCCAACTTCCTTTTCTTTGGGAGGGTTTGCTGGACTCAAATCACAAGAAGAACATTGCAGAAAAGATTTGCAACAGCAGTGTCAGCCCAATGAGCAACAACAGCATAGCTCCTCTCACTATGGGGCGGTCCCAAGTTCACACTCAATGGGGTCGAACAAGCCCAAACGAGTGAGGCTAGTGGTCACCGATGGGACCGTAGACCTGGACTTGCAGTATTCTGATTAAATAGGAATTAAGTTTATTTGTAACTTTATAAGCATTGCAATCTGGACATTTTATGATGACTACACACTGTTTTCAAACTAGAATTGTCTGGTGTTGGTGAGTTCTTCTCTCACTGTCTAAAGAAATGCCTATTTTAAATCAAGGATTTGATAGGTCTGTATGAGATGAAAATGAAAGCAAATAGTCCATAGTAACATGGTGGCTCCTAACCTCATGGCTGTAATTGGCTTCTACCTCTACAAAACTAAAACTGTAAAAATGCTTATTACTAATAATGTGGTGTAGTTATCATAATTTTTTGCCCCAATTAAAAATGCTTAAACTAATTACAATTGACAATTTTCTTATAGTGTACAAAGTATTCATGTTTTCACTAATGTTGTGGGACACTTTTTACAATTACAATTTACACACATAATAAATGTATAAAATACATTGAATATACTATTTGACAAGGGTTGAAATGCCCCCAAACTATTGTACTGTAATATACTTGTACATTGATTTTGTTTTTCTATACAATGTATGGCTGTAGAGACTTAGGCTTAAAAGGCAGTTTTGTGCCTATGTATTTGATAAATGTTCTTGTGATTTTTCAAGGCAACTATTTATCAGTGATTATTCCCTTTTGTAAATGGTCCTAGGGTGAGCTGTGCACGTGGAAGTCTCTTAAAGGGACAGTACAGTTTTTTTTTTTCCCCTTGTAGAAATATGATAATGGTGGGGGACTGGGGAACTCTCCAAGGTACTAGACTTACAAATTAGTTTTTTTATTGATATTTTGTACTATCCAGATACAGAGCAGACCAAGTCTATTAGTTTTTATTTTATTTTATTTTATATTTTATTATCAAAATTTATCTTAGTCCTATTTTTGTTGGGTATTTGCCCTCTAATCACACAAAATATATATATATATATATATGCTACTAGTGTCCCTCAAATTCTATGAGATTTGTAAATTTTACTGGCACGTCTGATAAAACTTTCTATAAACTAGTTAAAGGTAAAACTGTACTCTCCCTTTACATGCTCATGGTTTGGTCAAATGTTATGCTAAATTTAATTAAAATTAGCGAATGTTTCATAAATGAAAGGGTGCATGTGTAAGTTAATGTATAAAGTATACACATAGTTATATAAATATATATATATATATATGGTAGGTTAATTCAGTACTACATGTGAGTGTGGCGTTAGCTGCAGTGGATAAATGAATGGGAGCCAATGCAATATGTTTTTCTTCTCCAATTAAAGCGTCATCATGGGACATTTGACACACCCAATAGTTACACATTTTTATGTCAGAACGTGACAATCTCCGACTGAGTGGCCCTTGCTTATTTGTACATTTATCTAACAGTTTGTGAATATTATGGACTGAATTTGGGTTGTCATCACCTGGAAAGTTACTTCTTTTGGTGTTGTTGGAGTTACATTGTTTATATTGTATCTAGAGTTATATGTTGTGAGTTTTGCAGAAAAACAGCCTTGCTTCCCACATAAACTTGTACTGTCTTAAGATTATTTATTTGAATAATATTGTCATTTTCAAAATGGTGCTTTATTGTAATTTATATTTCACATTGATTGTGCATATATGACATCCTTGGTTTTGTATTTAATCGAATAGAACCTGAACTGCAGATTTGACGTACATATATTTAAGTTCACATACAACTGTCTCTCTGTTTATAAAAGCAAAACGTGTTATTATAAATTGGCAGTTACTGAGAATCTGCTGTAGAAATGTACAATTGTAGTCTATATCATTAAAGACATTTAATTCTTTTGGTAATTTCTCTGTTGTCTTTACTTTTCACAAGCCTTCCACAGCATTTATAAAGAACTTAAAAACAGAAACAGGGCCACCGACTTCCTGCTCAAAACTGCGGAAGTGAAGATTAATTTTTCAAGAAATCGCAAGTAATTACAGGGTTTATAATACAGGATTACTCAAACATGCATGAATCATTCAAAATATAATTTGAGTAAATTAATGATGAGGAGGAGCCATTATAACATGACATTGTTAGAAGCTAATTAAAGTCAATCTTGCGTAATATGTCTGTTAAGAATGGGACCAAAAATAGCATTGTTAATCAGCATTGTTTTCTTGTATGTATTGAATTCAATTGCCTATGCCACTAATTGATACTTGGCAGCAGATGTCAACGATCCCTGGAGGTGTGATGCTAACTGTAGGCACTCCTGGCTGAAGCTCTGGTACTCAGGTTAGACTTTAACCTGAGTTTTGTATTGCCACAATTTGACCAGAAAGAACTGAATTCCCTGGAACTACAACAAGTGAGTGTTTGTGTTTGTGCTTTTAAACAAGTATTTCTCAAATCAAATTACAGTCACAAGCTTAGTCCAGTTAGTCACTCTCAGCTTTTTGTTGAAAATTATGCCTGTATTTATCACAGGCTCCTGAAAATGTTTAAACCCTGAGAATTTTCAGAAGATCTTGAAACAGTTTTTGGCATCATGTCTCCATGGCAACAACAGAAACATTCCGCCATAGAAATACATGTAGAACATCCCCAGCCAGATGGAAAGTATCAATACAATCAGGCTCCGCAATATAGAAACTCAATAGCACTATAGCTTCCTTAGTTTTCTTTAAATCATATCAAACTATGTCTTATATGCATCTAAAAAGACCAGTTTATTCCTCTGTATCTGATGAAGCCAGAGTTCAACCATCACCTCTGTCTCACCTGCTCTCCTCATTCTGAACGATTCATGATTCTCTCTTATACATTGCCTCTGCTCTTCCACTGCGTTGCCTTTTCACCATCTGACCTACTTCTGTAGCTTTGTAGCTCCGAGAGGCAGTTGAGCGCTTAATTCTCATGCCAGCTATAACAGTTTTTCATAATGAGGAGAGAGAGAGGGGAAGATTAGACCGTTGCATTGTGGGAAGGGAGAAAAAATGCTTCTTGGAAATGCTTAGATACTGACTATGACAATGACAACGTAAGGAAATGTGCAGTGGTTCAAAACTGTCATATCAGATTCACACTGCAATGAATCCATGCTATACTGATTTCTATGGCAGTCAGTGACCTCATTGTTACTGAACTGTGGTGTAGCATTTGATCACTGAACGTAAAGATGTACCATGTAACTTTTCCAGTGGGTCATTATTGCTTTACCTAGAATGTTTAACAATATGGCATTAAACTTGGTCTATCTTGTACTAATTCAATTACAGGTGGTTTTATTGCTCAAAAATATCTTAAAAAAACATGCATTCTTACTGTGACCGGGCATGCCTCTTCACAGATCTTACCTGTATAGCTTAGCCTAATGATGCCATCTGTTTATGTTCATATGGACAGATAAATTTAATGCCTGTGCAACATTCCAGGGAGAGCAATAGACTAGCAGGTAGTGTCCCACCCTCTGGAAAGTTCCACAGTATAGCATTAAATATCTATCTTGTATTTATTCAATTAGATGTTTTTATCGCTCAAAAATGCCTTAAAAAACATGCATTCTTACTGTGAGCACTGGCATCTCTCCACAGATCTGACCTGTAACATTGCCTGGCAGTGTCACCACCTTGTCTCCTTGAAGATAGACGCACTTAATGCAATAGTGTGGAATATTCCAGGCAAAGCAACACCAGCACCTTTAAAGCCCATTTGAATCCATATGGTAAAGTATATATTGACTGCCTGTGCATAAAACATTAGCGATTCCTGTTCTTTTTCAGTGCTTTTCTCTTGTAAATCGCGTGGCTGGTCTGCGCTTGACTACAGTTCATAATTTATGGAGATGTCGTGTACATCATATTTCCATTAAAGTGTAACACGGCTCTGTGACTCCGTGCTGGTGGCCCCGGGGATTACTGTGTCACTGGAAATGAGCCACGCACCGACGTCGAGAAGAAGGAAAACAAAATGGCCAACTCTTTGTAACTTTATTAAATTTGCGCTATGTAGCTTTTTGGTTGGGGGTCCGTCACTGCTTGTTTCTATGGATATGTCATTGCTCTGGAATGTTCCACAGTATGACATTAAACAGCTCTACCTTACATTGATTCAATTATAGGTGGTTTTATAACTCAAAAATAAAAACATACATTCTGACTGTGAGCGGGGTTGCCTCTTCACAGATCTGCCCTGTAACTTGGTCTGTTTTGGTCGCTATAGTGATAGAAACATTTAATACCATACTGTGAAACATTACAGACAAAGCAATAACGTCTCCATAGAAAAAATAATTTTACCCTCCACCAGAAAAGTTACACATTGCACTTTTAAAATCACAATGTTTGGAGTGGCTGCTTATAGAGAAATGATTTTAAACATTTTAAACCTGGTAGCTGCACAATATACTGCAAAACAATTCTTCCGGCAATACCGACTTGCACATTTTTTTAAATTATGGTTAAAGAAGCATTATGTCACTTTTCTGGATTAGGGGCCACCACCTGAATTACCTGCCCATCTAAATCCATTTCTGTTTCCATGTAGACAAGCTGATGATGCTGCCAGGCCAAGTTACAGGTCAGGTCTGTGGAGAAGACTGCCCCCTCACAGTAAGAATTCATGATTTTTAAAGGGACAGAATTTTGGACCTAGGGCCTCATTTCCTAGTTAACCAGAGTGTTGGAGACGTGTGGGGACACTTTCTTAAATATTCCATCCAGTCCTTGTGTTTGCAGAGGTCACTGGTGCCAGGCTAGTGCATGTCAACGGCCATAGTTTTCCTGCCATTAAAAACAGTGTTACCCACTCCACAAAACACCTGAAGCAAAACTATTATTACGACAGACTTTCCATGTGAATGTCTGTGCTGATGGAATAAGGTTTCAAATAAAACTAACCTTGCATCGCATGAATCGTGGCACGTTGAGGGACTATTTTCTCATATATCAGTCCGCCGCTGCCAAGCTTTCTATCAGGAAGTACATCTTGTTGCTGCTGCTCAGACATAAATCCTTCAAATGCAAGGTTGGTGTCTCCACACATTTCCAACACTCTGGCTCACTAGGAAATAAGGCCCTATGTCCAAAATTCCAAACTGTCTCTTTAAGGTACTTTTGAGCAATAAAATCACCTGGAATTTAATAAATACAAGAAATACATGTTTAATGCCATACTGTGGAACATCCCAGTCAAAGAAATAGGATCTCCATAGGGCAGATCCACCACAAGAATATGATATGATTTTGTAACGTGTCTGGTGGAGGGTCCGTCACTTGCTTGTCTCCATGGAGATGTGTCTAGAATGTTCAGTATGGCCATGACCCTACAAATCTTCATGGAGACGTGCAAGCCAAATTTACACTTTAGGTTTGAGGAGAGGCGACCCCATTCACAGAGAGAATGGATATATCTTAAGATATTTTTGAGCACTTGTAGTTGGATAAACACGACTAGTCTAAAACCATACTGTGGACAATTTAAACTAAAGCATTAACATCTCCATGGAGACAGTTTGAAAACACTCTCCAGAAAAGTTCCACAGTGCACTTTTAAGTACTGGTAGCACGTGTCTTTGAAGCTTTGAACACTGAGCTACAGCTGCTAAAGCCACAGATGTTATTTATAGATGTGCTTGTTTATTGGTGCATGTGGAAATTGTTTCAGAAATAGAGAGCAGTTATGGCCATGATGACACACAACATGATATACAGCTATAGTGAGTGGAGCAGACAGTCCGCCGCACTGAAGCATACATTTAAACACTTTTCACACCACTAACCCAGAAGATGTTTTGATTTCTTCTGCATATAAGAAGAAACCATCCTTCAGCATTTCCACAGAGCTGGAACCTGTCAGCAACAATGACAAGTGAGACAAGAGAGAAAACCTGCACATTCAAGGCTGCAATCACTTCATTTTTTTTCTAAACCAACAATACAACAATACAATGCAATATAACAAGAGATCAATAGAAAACAGTCATCCATTTCAGCTTTAGGCTTTATGCTTTATTTATTCCTCCAGCTCTTCCAGGGGGATTCGGAGGCGTTCCGAGGCGAGCTGAGAGTCATTCTCCCTCTGGTGGGTCCTGGGTCTTCTCCGGGGCCTCCTACAAGTGGGACATGAACCCCTCTCTATGGTGGCTCCAAGAGACATCCGGAACAGATGCCCTCCCTTGAGCTATACCTCTCCACGTTGAGGAGCAGCAGCTCTACTCCGAGATCCTCCCGTGTGAATGCGCTCCTCGCCCTATCTGTAAGGGAGCGCCCGGAACCTCATTTCAGCTGCTTGTATCAGCAATCGTGTCCTTTCAGTCATTACCCAAAACAATGTCAACAAAGGCAAGTGAAAATTATGCTTAACCTGTACAATGTTCCACAACATGGCATTAAACTTGTCAATCATGAAGAAAAGAATGTGCCATACCACCAGAAATGTTACATAGTGCAATTTTAACCATAGACTTGACGTGCATTTGTTAACATTGTCTTACTCTGATTGGTCCCTTGTTATCCCTTTCCATCACTGAATTACCTGCATGTTTATATTATCCTAGTTAAATAAAGGCCAGTTAATTAAAAAAAAGAAAAAGAAACTGAGAAATTCAAAAGCCCAAAACAAGGCCTACCAAATTTGCCTATTCACTGCAATTAATATATTCAGTGACTTCTTGCCTCCAGCTCCCCTCCTTTCAACATCCTGCTTACGTGACATAAAAAACCCCACTTTGAAGCCATTTTAGCATTTATAGCATTTTCACCGTTACATCTTGTATTATTTTAGCATTATTCTGCACACATACCTTTGCAAATTTTATTCAGGTACCTGTTAAAACAAGTCCCAGTCTGTCTTTAACAAACACTGTTTTTGCTGCAGGCCAAGTCGTGTACTCCTTCCGGTAAGAGCTTGGGATCTTTACGGAAAACGCGTCCGTATTTTTGAGAATTCGTTGCTTATTTCCCAGGTGGCACTGTGGTGAAGATGTCAACGCCAATGTCTAAATTATGTGTTTAACTAAAGCGGGGTTGACACAGGCTGGCTGAATACACAAGCGGATATTGCTGTTACCAGTATTAGGCCTATCTCTCTATATTAAATCTGTTTTCTTCTGGGTGTTACAGTGTTATGGACTTGACTGTCACTTTGATAAACCGCTCCAATCTGACTCCCTACTTCCTGTTACTCGGGTCTAATTAAGTCTATTGGCTCTGGCTCTGTGGACTACATCAGAGGCTGCTCATCAGGCTTGGGCCCCTCTGATCAATGCTAACACAGTTTAAGGACAGCTCTAAATGAAACTGTATGCTTAATCTCTGTGCTGTATGGTCAGCCTGTAAAAATTACCTAGTTACTTAAAGGTCCTATATTACACAGAATTGACTTGTGAGCTTTAGGCTATGTTAGAATGTTGTTATGTCCTCAAAAACATACCTGGAGTTGTGTTTTGTTTCATTCACACATTTGAGTAATCCTTTATTATTAGTCTGTCTTCATCTCCAAACACTGTACCACCTTGTGATGTCATGGTAATGGTAAATGGTCACATTTTTCTATAGCACTTTTCCACCTTCAAGGCACTCAAAGCACTTTACAACAAGGAACCACTCACACATTCACACACACATTCATACACCAGTGTACGCAGACATTAGGGGCAAGGTGGGTTAAGTGTCTTGCCCAAGGACATAACAACAGCATTCATCTGTGGGAGCTGGAATCACACCAGCCAACCTGTGGGTCAGTGGATCTGACCACTCAACCAATAATGGTTGGTTTCAAGAGTGGGATTTGAACCACCAACCTTTAGACCAGTGGACAAACGCTCTACCAACCGAGCTGCTGCCGCCCGATGTCATGAAGTGGTAGTTTTTAAATTAACAGCTACATTTTACCTTTTATTCAGAAGACAAGTGTTTTCTGTTTGAGAGTTTAGTCTATATATGCCCCTCCTGCTCATTCAGTCTTTAGCAGATTGTTGACCTGTCAAGACAGACTCTACTTTGTATTTGAAACTCTCAATCTGAAATCTTTTGTTTGCAATTTGTGCAGTTCTACATTATTCCCTGTTTGAAGTTTCTGAGTTTATTCCCAGCCCGTTTTCTAATTAGAGAATTTCCCAGTTTTGGAGGTTATTTTAGCTCACATAATAAAATCATATATTCCTGTGTTGTTTATCAGCCTGATTTGTCATATTAAGCATTAGCTATTGAAGGACACTTTCTGTTGAAATGAACTAGGCTGTATTCTTTCTGTGGCATTTGAGTCCAAGTTGCCTGCATGATAGAAACAAAACACAACTTCAGGTATGTTTGTGATGAGGAAACAACATTATAACTGATCAGAAAATACCGTAATATAGGCCCTTATATGGTCAATACATAAAAAAAAAAAAAAATTAAATCCCAGTACCTGATTTTTTCCCGTGTTTTTGTGCAAAGGTTGTCTTGCCCCAGTACAGACATTTATCTTTTATTGTTTAAGCAGCTTTTGGTGTAGTTATGAAGTGTTTTATTGTCTGTGAGGCAGAAATTGCGTGGTTAGCATGCTAGTTGTTCGCTTTTCTGTAACAGCAAAAACCCTCTGGTCTCTGGAATTTGTGAAAAGCGTGGTGACTAGTTTGTCTGCTCTGAATTCAAAAAAAAAAGTGTCCATTGTTATTTGACAGTGGGTTGAATCATGATTTTGAAAACATATCTGTATCTGTAATTTTTCTGGCAAGCATTTTGTGATTAAACTTGCACTTGTTTTACTAGTAGGATTCTGCAGAACTCATCCCAAAGCTTTATCATTTCAGAGAAAACTGAAATATGAACTGTATCTAAGTTCATAATAAAACAAGATATTTTGTTATTTGTAAAGGAGAGTATAATTCTATAAAACACTAACCTATTTGAGATTGTGATTGCTGCGTTAAAAACATACAGGTTATAGTGTGTGAAACCAGGAAGTTCTGAGCTCATACAACTGCCATGGGCTGCATCTCATTTGTCTTTCCTCGCATTCTTCTCCTTGATTCCGCTCCTCGATCCTCCATTTTTCACCTGTCAATAAAACGTGTCATATTAAGTGGTGCCCCAAATAAAACCAAGGAATGAAGGTGAAAACCTGAGGGAGATAAAAGAATTAAACTTTATTGTCTCAGTGAAAAGTTTATATCCTCTCTACTCCCTGGCCACGTCTCATTTCTCTTTCCTCGCTTCCTTCTCCTTGATTCCTCTCCTCGATTCTGCAGGAAATGGGTGAGGAAGTCCCGCCCACAGAGGGGACACAGCGAAGACAGAGGATATAAACTCCTCACTCAGACCAAGAAAGTTTGATTCTTTTCTCTGATGTCTGCCTCCTGAAGCCTCTCTCGGGTTTACTCCTTCCTTCTGCTGTTTTCTTTGGGACACCACTTAATATGACACACTGATTGACAACTGAAAAATGGAGGATCAAGGAGAAGGAAGCGAGGAAATTGGAATGAGACGTGGCTCCTTTGTCTCTTCTATGTACCGGACATCCTCACAAATTTCCTGTAGAATCGAGGAGCGGAATCAAGGAGAAGGAAGTAAGGAAATGAGAAATGAGAGACAGCCACGGTGCTCATTGTGGCGCTGCTAATTAGATGTCTTAAAAGGTGTCATTACCCACTTTTAGCAGCAGAGGGAGACAGAATCTGAAAATTAATAATATGGGAACTTTAGCTACCAATAACAGTAATCAGGACAATCCAGTGGAAACAGATCTCCAGCAGTCAGGTGAATATTTTTCTTGACTTAAAAACATTTCATTTTCTGTTTTACTTTGACCAGTTTCTTTCCACAGATAACAACATGCCCCTGCCAGGCCCTGTTTCTACACACCATTAATTTGGAGTCTTCAGTATGAACTGTGACCACTGGAGGTTCGCCAAAACCACACATCGCATCACATCTTCTCAGGTAAGGGTCGCTCACTCTCTTTTGGAAATACTTGTGGAACTATACAGTAGTGAAACTTCACCAGTACTAAAACAATAATCAAAATAAACAGTAGTTGCATTTTAGACCCACAAGCTTTCAATTTGAGATATTTTGCAAGTTTGTGGTAATGTAGTGGGACTTTTGATCCAACAATTTAAATTACATGACAACGGTTTTCCATATTCATAGCCTGAAACTGAACTTGCTTGCTCGCATGGTCCAGCAGTGCAGCATTTTGTTGTGATTATGTTTACAGTGACGTGGCGTAAAAACTTTTGTGGTAGAGGGTCCAATACCTACTTGTCTCCATGGAGATATTATTACTTTTCCCGGAATGTCCGATGGTATGACATCAAACATATCTAGCTAGAATTTATTCATTATATGTGTTTCTAGTGCTTCTGGTGGTGTAACCTGCTAGTTTCCCTTGAGATACTTTTAAAGCTTTACTTTGGAACATTCTAAAGGTGAAGCAATAACATTTCCATATGGGGACAAGCAGGTGGCGGACCCTCCACTAGAAAAGTTCAGCAGTGTAATTGCAACTTTTCATAATTTCTAATGTCCAAAATATAAAATAATGATCCACGTGTCTTTATTTGTGTTAAATATTAAACTAAAACATAATGTATCTTACGTAAACAGAGAAAGTTTAAGTATCTATATATATATTTTTTATATATTTTTGTAAAGTGAGGAATGATAAGTTAAGCTTTATTACAGTGTTTCCCAATCCTTTTTTCCCCCTTTTGAACTAATACACAATACAATGTTTCGGGGACCAGTTGAAAGGGGCAGAGCCAGTAGCAACAATATAAAACATGAGTACAACCACTTATCCTATATATTTTTAAGTGTCTTACTCCTCAGTTTTTGCAGTTTATTTGGTTAATTGTGTCTATATTTTCTTAGTAAACACAGTCATATAGCATTAGACTATAAAACTAAAGTAAACAATGAATAACAATTTCCTCTGGGGCCGTGTTGCGGTGGTATGCTTTATTGGGATAAAATTGCCACAATGTTCTGCACACATGAGAAAAATTATCTTTTGAGATTTAGTCTACATTTAGATTGAACAAAAAAGACTTCAGAGCCGGTAAGTTAAATCTCTTACAAAGCTGTGGTTTCAAAAAGTAGGTTTACAGTTGCAAAAAAAAAAGGCTTGGTTTAACAAAAATCTTAAACCAAGACTGCAAATGGGAACACATATTTTTTAAATTATAGTTTGTCTCGATCTCATGGACCTACTCCCGTATCTGGTCATGTTTTGTCAAAATTGTGTCTCGTTCCATCCCTTGTGACCATATTGTAGAACCAGGAACCCATCTCCAGATCTTTAATTCACTCAGGACTGAGGAGTACCTAGTTGCAGTTTTTTGTAGCTGTCAGAGTAACCTTTTGAGTGGGTCAGTCTGCAAATTGACGTGGCATTTCCTTCAGTGGGTTAATGATGTAAACACGGAGCTGAGTCTGACACCAGAAAACGAGAACTGAAACCGAGCGCAGACAGAATTTTGATGATTTTTAAGTATAATATACCTTAGATACTTTCTTCTTTTATTAATACGATCAAATACACAACTTTTTTATCACTGACTTACCTCTTTTTAGTCTCGTAGTGATTTTCTTGTTTTTTGTTTGTTTGTTTTTTTATGCCGGATGCCCTTCCTGTTGTATCACAAACCAGATTACTATGAAAAGGGCATTATGGGGGAAGTGTCTTGCCCAATAACACAAGGGCAGTACATCCTTTTTTGTGAAGTTTAAACCAGTATCCTAACTTTGATTGAGTGTTTTTTGCTCCTTCCTCCTGGGTATAATGTTGTGGGTTAGAATCCCTTTTACTTTTTATTTTTTAACAATACTGATGACTCCATGTAGCATGGTGGTGCCAAACTGCCAAACATTTCGCCATAGACATACACGCTGACCCCACCCCCAGCCCTATGTAAATACAAAAATATCAGTACCAAAAATTAAAATGCCTGATCTCCATCTTTAGCTATATTTACGTTTTGTTTTTTTGTTTTTTTTTATTTCACTTGCAAATGTCTGACAGCTTAATGTTAAATAAAAATGTGCGAAAAGGCTGAATCATATGCTTTATAGGAGTCACACATTTTCACATTATAATGAGTATTTTCAGGACTTCAGCTCGTGCCTGTTCGTCACTGGAGTTGTGTTTGGACTTTGACTTTAGCTGTGAGACGGTTTCCAGATGGTTTTCTAATAGGCTCCACCACAACACCGCAGTTACAATCTGTTGGCTGTCAATCACGTTATAATGCATTAAAAGGCCCTATTATATTGGGAATTAATCAGACTTTTTGGACTATTTCAGACACCACAGTTTTCATATTTTTTGTAGTATAATAAAGGTTTGTTATGAAACTTTTTCTGGTAGGGGGTTCGCTTCCTGCTTGTTTCCACGGAGATGCCATTGCTTTGTCTGGAATTAATTGTCCAATCATGTGTTTTTATTGTTCACAATGTTGGTGGGAAAAATATTCTTACTTTTTTTACTGTGAATGGTGCGGTCTCTCCAAAAGATCTGACCTGCACCTGCTTGTCTCTATGGAGATATACAATTTTAAAGCTATACTATGGAGCATTGTGGTCAATTCTTTATTAGGGGTAGGCGAGTTGTTTGTTTGTTTGTTTGTTTTTGATGTACAGTATATTATCTTGACAACTGAGGCTCTCATGGGGGTTCTTTTCGCTCCAGTGGGACTCTTGTACACAGAGACAGACACAACGAGAAATGTAAACCCAGGAAGGAGACTTTTATGTAGTTGCATCATCAAATTTACAAAAACAGGCCCATTATTTGGCATGACAAACTGTAGAAGTACTTTAATTATTACTGATTATTACCCTATTATTCTTAGAGCTCTCACATTTAAAGATTGTTGATATGATATAAATATTTTCAACAACTTTTATAAATATAGCAGTTGTGAAATATCAGCAGTGTTGTAGCCTTTATACTTTTTATGAGTATTATATGGGACACTAGCTCAGTAGGTAGTGTTTGTCCGCTGATCCGATGGTTGGTGGTTTGAATCCCACTCTTGACATAAACATCATTGATAGAGCGGTCAGATCCACTGACCCACAGGGTAACGGTGTGATTCTAGCTTCTTTAGATAAATGCTGTCTTTGTGTCCTTGGGCATGACACTTAACCCACCTCACCCCCAGTGTCTGCATACACTGGTGTATGAATGGGTGAGTGGTTTCTTGTTGTAAAGTGCTTTAAGTGCCTTGAAGGTGGAAAAGCGCTGTATAAAAATGTGACCATTTAACATTACATTTATTTGTTAGGGACAGTGCAGATTCAGAACAAAAAAAGGCCAATCAAAATGTGTGTAAGTTTGTAATTTAAATACTCAACAAACAGGAAATAATGAGAAGTACATTACACACATATATTATTTTTTATATTTGGAATCAGTATTGTTATTGTCAATTTCAGCCTTGGATTGAGTAGGATCAAATTGAAAGTGAAAAAGCTGATATCACAGAAGAAACTGAACCCAGAACTTTGGTGCATACATTCAATCCTCCAACCATCACCACCTGTATAGTTACCTGTATTATGTTGGTTAAAAGCCAATCACTTCATGACATCACAAGGTGGAACGGAGCATTTTGAGATTTTTAGATGGGGAAAGACTTGTAATATACAGTTCCTCCAACATGCGTGAATGAAACAAGACACAACTCAAGTCAATTTTTTGCATAATATAGGAACTTTAAATACCCAAATTTCCTTCACAAACTACAAAATATCCTCTTGTAGTCTGAAAAAAACGTGAGGTGAAGTGTCTTGCCCAATGAGACAAGAACAGCACATGCTTTTTTGTGAAGTTTAAACCAGTATCCTAATTTCAACTGTTATATTTGATGATAATTATTAACTGAATACTGATACAGTGTGTGTTTTGTGTGTGTGGTATTGCCTTGGATTCATTCGGATCCAATAGAACGTGAAAAATCGCTCAACCCATACCAGAAACTGAACCCAGAACTGCGCGTACATGAACTCTCCCTGCATCCTCTGTACATCGTTACCTGATTATGTTGGTTAGAAACTGCCACCCTTCCTCGTGATTACATAGGAGGGTTCCACGTTGCCTCCTCTTGCGTCTAATTGCCGTAATGGTGTTGATTTCTATTTGTGATACTCTGGAGCTTGTCAGTGTATGTTTGGCTCTCCTCCTCCTCCTCCTCCTCTTCCTCCCTCTCCCATCACCTCCCCCACTGCTCCACCGCGTGTATGGAAATCAGGCAGTGCAGCAGCTCCTCTTGTCTTCTCTCTTCACTCACACAGGGACATAATGTATAGGTTTAAATATACAGGGTAATAGATGTCTTTGTGTGCGTTTGGCGATATGCAGATGTCAAATTGAGCTTGTAAATGTCATCGTGCGTTAGGTAGGGCGGCAAGATTAATCGCAATCGAATCGAAATCGCAAAGGCTGTCATTTTTTAAAGGCTCTATATTACACTGTTTTCTGACCAATGTTATAATGTTGTTTCCTTTATCAAAAACAGACCTGGAGTTGTGTTTTCATTCACACGTTTAGCGCACAAACTCTGCATGTTGACGCTGTGTTCTTCTCTCAAACCTAAAACTCTGCTCTGTTCCACTTTGTGATGTCATGTGGTAATACAGGAAGTGCTCCACTGTTAGGGGTGTGCAAAAATATTGAAATATTGACACTGTATCGTTTAATATGATGATACAATATCAATATCATGGGCTGCTGTATCAATATATCGCCAAGAGTATTTCTGGTATATTTTACTAAATAATTTTGTTAGAGTTTTGTTTGTTCAGTGGAAGGAAACTTGTTTATGCAGCACATTTGACATTTTCACTGTTTTGATGATTAAAATGGACGTGTTTCATATTCAATTTGCACAAGAATTGGTTTAACTAAGACTTTTAATGTCACAGCCATGATTTAGTCTATATTTTTTATCAAATCGTATCGAATTGATTTGAAATATATTGTATTGAATTCTATCAAATTGAAAGCTATATGTGAGAGATATGTGTCATATCGTGGCTTATTTATTTATTTATTTATTTATTTATTGGATCCCCATTAGTCTTTACTGGGGTAAAGACTATTCTTCCTGGGGTCCAAGTTGGCATAATTTACAATAAAATCTTCCATTATAGTAACAAAAAAAGTTCACACTAATTTCATACAGTCCTGCTCCATAGTATGCTACATCATGAACACTAACTATAATATATCATAATATAATAAATTACAATGCATAACTTGTGACTAAATATAATTATGTACAATTTCCAATATATTTCTCTTTAACATGTATCGAGGTATGTATCGTATCGCAACTTCTGAATGATATCCAGTCCTATCCACTCTGTTTTTAACACACTTCACTAGAATCATTTTGATAATTTGAGCCCTGTAATTTCCGATCTCTACTGAACAAAATGTAAAAAGCAGTTGTTGACATCATAAGGTGGAACAATAACGGTTGGCATATAAAAACAAATTCAGTTGCTGTTTTGTTCAAGAACTCGTTTGGCTTGTTCCTGACTTGTATTCATTTGGGGGTTACCAGACAAACCACTTGCATAATGATTTCTTCATTTAAACCAGATGCCCTGTCTGTCATAACCAACAACACAACTGTAGCAATATCAGTGACGTGTTTTGCCCAGGAACCCATCATCAGTATGAACTCGATGCAGGATTGGACTAGTAACCCTTTGGTAGGTGGGCGTACGCATAACCACTGTACCACTGTCACTCCTTGAGCTAAAGTCTTTAAAATAAACCATAATTACCATTTTTTGTTGCTAGCAGCGCTAGTCTGTGCACGAATGCCTGCGATGCAAAAGGGCAATTTGTGAATTCAATCGATTCCCTACACGCTCACTTGATTTAACAATTAGTCTGTAATTGGGACGATGCATTTCAGAGTCATGCAGGGGTTTGGAGTATGTGGGAGCATTGTCTTTTGTCCTGGTTTGAGCCCAGTTTAGTCCAGATGGAGACTTGCATTGGTCCTGTTCACGTCCTGCTTAAGTCTTGGTCTAGTTTTGGTTTAGTTCCAGCTTCATTAGTCCTAGGTTAGTTTAGTTATTTTACATACATTACGTAAAACTGCACGATTTAACATTGATTGTAAGTTTTAAAAATTCATCCATTTTGGTTTTACCATGCTACAATTCTAGTTTTGGACATGGGCATAATTATAACATTGAGTTTACTTTCAATAATAAGAAAAACTATTCAAATGACCTCAAAAAGAGACAGAAACATGCAGTGTAATCTTCCAAACAATTTATGAATTAATGATCTACACTTGCCTCTCAAAGCCTCTCCAAGCGCTCCACTGCAGTCATTATTCATTCACTCAACACTGTGGTGCTATCCACTATTGTAGTCACAGCTGTCCTGGGGCAGACTGACTGAAGTGAGGCAGCCAGTCTCATAGGTAATATCCAACCACCTCTCATGAACATACCGCTTTCATATAGGCAAGTTGCATGAAGAGTCTCGCTTAAGGACACAACAACAGAACTTGGTCCCAGTGGGAATCGATCCTCTGACCACTGCTCTACCTGTCGCCACTAAACAAGGATATAACATGATGTATCTGCAGTTTTATAGTTATTTGTGTCCAGTCTACTGGCACAGTTCAGCACATCAGGATGGAATAACAGTTTCAGCGTAAAGCAACACAATACTGAGATTCACTGTTGCCTGAAATTTTCCACAGTATTTCATTAATTTACTAGTTTGCGTTTGCTCAATCGCATGTGTCTTTATTGCTCAAAATACCTGCATTCTGAGTGGGGTCGCCTCTCCACAGAGCTGATCTGTAACTTCTGATTCACTGTTAAAGGGCCCATATTCCACTATTTTCTGATCTGTTATGATGTTGTTTCCTCATCGCGAACATACCCGGAGTTGTGTTTTGTTTCTTTCACACATGTTTAACACTCCCGCATATTTAGGCTGAGTTCTTCTCCTAAAACAGAAAACACTCTGTTCCACCTTGTGATGTCATACAGGAAGTGCTCCAATGTTTTTAAACTCCATACAGCTTCACTAGAATTTAGATGATTTCAGCCCTGGAATTGCCAATCTCTACTAAACTAAAAGTGGGTAAAAGGTAGCTGCTAACATGAAAACTACCACTTCATGACATCACAAGGTGGAACAGAACATTTTGAGCTTTTGAGGTGTAGACAGACTAATAATTCAGGGTTACTCAAACATGTTCGAATGAAACAAAACACAACTCTAGGTCTGTTTTGAGGAGGTAACAGCATTATAACATGACTTAGAGCATAGAAGAATCAATTTCGTGTAATATAGGACCTTGAAAATATTGTCTACAGCGATAAAATATGTAATAAAAAAGCCTATATATTCATTTTTTGTCAATATCGTCCAGCCATATTACCTTGTAAATGTGACTATGCTATTCACTGCACTATATGTGATCCATTCTGTGCAAACGAGGGGCTCTTGCAGCTTGCAGACTTCAAAACATCAAAGCTATTCGCCGGAGAAAGAGAGGAAGGACGGAGGGAGAAAGGGAGAGAAAGAGAGATAGAAAGACAGAAAGGAGAGATGGAGAAAGAGAGGGAGGGAGCTAGAGCAGCAGAAATGAACGCACAGTAAAAACGAGGGGAGGGGGTGCTCGCTCGTTTCCAGGCTATAGCGGAGATGAGCAGGTTTGAATGGGTAGAGAAAGCCACTAAAACAGAGGAGAGATAGAGAGAGGAGGAGGAGGAGGAGGAGGAAGAGGGAGGGAGAAATAGAGAGAGAAAAGAGAGAGAGGAGGGAGAGTGTTACTACAATCTGTGCTGCTGCTATCGGGGGAAGGCGCGTGGTCAAATCGCTACGGAAACGCTGGACAAAACAGCATGAAACCTTCGGAGGTTATGAATTCTCTTTTATAGGGAAATAAGAAATCGGAATAGCAAACAGCAAAAAGGGCTCTCCGATGTTGCAGTACTGAAATCTCTCATCGTAAACCAATCCTAACCTGCTGGACTCAACCTCCCCGTGTTTTTGAACCTGCTTAAAATTTAAAAGGGATTTCTTCAGGGATTACACAAAGCAGTAAGTGGGCGCTAATGTCAATTGAAATATAAATATATATATATATAAATGTATGTATGTGTGTGTGTGTGTGTGGCAGTCAATGGGAGGGGTGTCCAAGTTTACTGCAATGATGTGAACATGGGGTGCTCTGGAGCGGTCTCAAGCAAGGATAGACTTCAAAAAATTGGGTAAAAACGCCCAAAAAATTTAAATTATGAGAATATTTTTGATTCATAAGAAATGTGTTATGAGTTTTTAATTCATGGTAAAACATTTTGAAATGAGATGTTTAAGTCTTGCTTCGTAAAAGGATGCTGACAGCTGTCTTGGGGTTTTGTATTCTATTAGCTTTAGTCTAAACCTACTTAAGATTCTATTTTAAGAATGGATAAATAAAAAATTTTGAAATTATGTAAGAATTGATACACTATTTGGACAATCACTGTCAAACCAAATTGTTAACATAAATATTTTTTGTGCATAAATATATATATATAAATGTGTGCATAAATTGTGCATGAATATATATAAATAAAAATGGAAAATGGCGTTGTCTTTTACCACGTTAAGTAAAGAATCGGTTTTGATACTGAAGATTTGGATGTACCAGAGAAAAGAGATTGTCCCTTTAGTGAAATGCTTTATTCACATAGCAATTTTAATATGAAAACTCGACAAATTAGCTCATTTTGTATCATTGTTTTGTATTTAATTAGCTTTAAACACAGTTGGCTGCATCTTATGCTTGGTTTGAAATAAATGGGGAAAATATATAAAAATGAGTTGTAAAATATTGAAATGGCTTGGAGCGCTAGAGCTGGAGATGCGTGCATGGAGCCTGCATTTGATCATTTTTTTAATGCTTTTTTTGGCGTTGAAATCTAATTTGAATAAGAAGGATAAGAAAGAGGCGTTTTTAATAGCTGCTCCTTATGCATTTGATGATATTGGTGCTATAACTCAGGACTTGTATCAATACAATATAGGTCAGTGCATGTTTTTTTTTTTTTTTTTTTTTTTTTTTTTACATTTCTTCTTTATAAAGTTGTAAAATTGTCTACGCTGTTTAATACGCCATTCACAATATAATGAGTCTAACAATAACTAGCATGCTAACACACACTTCCTGATTATTGGACAATAAAATGCTTTTTAATGAGACTTAATTAGTACACCGTGGACTTATTTTGCCTCAAGAGCTGCTTTTAAAATATATATGTACTGGGGCAAGTCTAAATTTACTCAAATATATGGAGAAAAAATCAAGCACAGGCCGTTTAAAGGTGCACTGAGTAACTTTTCTGGTGGAGGGTTCACCATCTGCTTGTCTCCCTGGAGATGTTGTTGCTTTGTCTGGAATATCCCGGTATGGCATTAAGCGTAACCATCTTACATTTACACAATATTGCTTTCATTGACTTAAAAAACTTGTGAACTTCTTACTGTGAGAGGGCTCGCCTCTCCACAGACCTGACATGTAACTTGACCCTATGGCTTCACCTGCTGTTCCCGCCGAGATAAATAATGTCATACAGTGGAACATTCCACTCAACATCACTAGAAAAATTACCCAATGCACCTTTAATGAAGAAAAATATCTCCATTATGCATCATTCATATACAGTAGTTGTAAAAATGTCCACGCTAAGTTCTGTTTGACTGCTTCATTTGCCATTCACTCTATACCATTTTAGTCTTTATGGCCGTCAGTCTAGCTTCATAATTAATTCACATTGTCCCACTTATTACAGTGAAGAGCCATTTTAGAACCAACAGCTGGTTTGGACACTGTGTTTTATTCCACCATATGGGCCCCGTTCTGTTATAATGAGGATTTACTGAGTGACAAGACCACTTCAAATCAAAGACAAAGGAGTGGACACCAGCGGCAAATGTACTGTATATAGAGTTTATTTAAAGGGCCCATATGACACTATTTTCTGATCTATGTTATAACATTGTTTCCTCATCACAAACATATGCGAGGTTGTGTTTTGTTTCATTCACACATGTTCAACACACAAACCCTGCATATATTGAGTTCTTCTCTCAAACTTAAAACACTCTATCCCACCGTATGATGTCATGTGGTAATACAGGAAGTGCTCCACTGTGATTTTAAACTCCATCCACTTTCATTAGAATCATTTGGGTCATTTCAGCTTTAGAAGTGCCAATGTCTGCTGCACTAAAGGTAAAAGGAGCTGTTAAGTTGAAAACTACCGTTTCATGACAGCACAAGGTGGAACAGAGCATTTTGAGCTTTGGAGCTGTAGACATAGTAATAATAAACGTTACTCAAATATGTGTGAATGAAACAAAACACAACTCCAGGTATGTTTTTGATGAGGTAATAATATTCTAACATGGCTTAAAGCTCACAAGAGTCAATTTTGTGTAATATAGGACCTTTAAAGATGCACTGTGTAACTTTTCTGATGTTGGGTCTGCCACAGTCTTGTCACCATGGGGATTTTATTGCTTTGCCTGGATTATTTCACTGTGTGGCATTAAACTTATCCATCTCCATGTAGACAAGCAGGTGATGTCACTATACGCCAAGTTACAGGTCAGATCTGTGGACAAGCAAGCCCACTCGCAGAAAGAATGCATGTTTTTCAAGGTATTTTAGAGCAATAACAACATCTGTTATTGAATGTATGCGTAATACTTTTGATGCCATACTGTGGAACATTCCCAGCCAAGCAACCCCCCCGTCATTTCTATTCTTCACTTTTATGTTACACTGTATTACTGTGGTGGGCCCGTTTTGTTAATTTGTTTTCACAGCACCTTATTATCTTTTCAAAATAAAAATTTGGATTTAATTTTTTTTTTTTCAATAAGCAATTTTGTCTTTTGAAAATTTCCTATGATTTCCATTTTATTACTGAAAAATTGGCCTTGCCAGAGAATTACATGGAGGATTTAGTGACTCATTCCAAGTCTTTGCCAAAAACAATGATGCTTGTACAGTGCACATAAAAAAAAATGTTTTAAATTTAATCTGATTTTTACTCCCTTTAAAATATGAAAAACAGAACTACTTCATTTTAAAACGTTTGCAGTGGTCCAAAGTTATTCCTCACTTAAATTTATGCCTTCAGAGCATTCTAATTATTCATCATCATGAGTTTATAAGCACTTTTCCCAACTTACAGAGACCAGAGCGGAGGTTTCCCGTGACACTCACCCCCAATTCACACCAAAGCGCAACGGCGCATAAACGGAGCAGCACGAGTAGCAGACACGCAGCTTTAGCTTTCCATTTTAACCGGTCTGACAATCCCTACTGGCAGTGTTATACGCGCGTCCAACGAGCGTCTGACGCTGACGTGCTGCTCAAGATAGGTTGGAGTTCTAACAGCAACTAGCCTACTAACACGCACTTCCTGATTATCGACAATTGAATGCTTTCTGATTCAATGCAGACAGTACACAGTGGACTTATTTTGAACTCAGGAGCTGCTTATATAATATATGTGTACTGGGGCAAGACAAATTTTGCTCAGATACATGGAAAAAAATCGAGTACAGCCCCTTTAACGAAGAAAAATATCTACATTTTTTAATAACAGTTTTCCACATGTTGTAAGGTTTGGTTCTAAATTCCACTTTTTGCTGACAACATTTTTGGCTTTGTGCTTTACAGTCTTGTGTTACAGTAATGGTCCACTTAGTGAAATTCCCACTTCTTATCTCTGCCAAAATTTCATTATAAAATACTTTCAAAGCATTAATTTAATAGAAGCTACATTATACTGTTCATGTAGCAGAAAACCTTTTAAATTGATATAGCCATAAAATTATGACCACTTAAAGATGTAGTATGTAACTTTTCTCATTTAGGGTCTGCCAACTGCTTGTCTCTATGGAGATGTTATTGTTTTGCCTGAAATGTTCCACAAAGTACATTAAACTTACCTATGTAATATTTACTCAGTAACACACGTTTCTAATGTTAACTTGCACCTTGGAAAACATGCATTTCCACAGATCTGACCTGTAACTTGGTCTGGTGGTGTCCTTGGTCTGGTGGTGTCATTTGCCAATACCACCTTTAGGGAGAGAAGCAAATGGAGTGAACTATCTGCCAAAAAAGTTAGATAGTGTACAAAGGAGCCAGTTTATGCTATTTTATGATCTATGTTATGATGTTTTTTTATAATGTTGTTACCAGGACTTTTGTTTCCTTTCATTCACAATATAACACACATATTTAAGCTGAGTTCTGTTCCACCTTTTGATGTAATTCAGGAAGTGCTCCACTGTATTTTTAAACTCCATACACCAAGGCAAAATGGAGCATTTTGAGTTTTGGAGATGTAGATAGACTAGTAAACCAGGATTACTCAAACATGTGTGAATGAAACAAAGCACAACTCCAGGTCTGTTTTTGAGGAGGTAACAACATTAAACGAGAGTTTAATGTCACGAGAGTCAATTTTGTGTAATACAGACAGATTCTTTATTAGGGTTAGTGACTGGGATACGTCTTAAAGGGACAGTCCGTAATTTTGGACATAGGACCTCATTTCCTGTTTAGCCAGAGTGTTGGAGACGTGTGGAGACACTTTTTTAAATTTTCCATCCAGTCCTTGTATTTGCAGAGGTCGCTGGTGCTAGGCTAGTGCATGTCAATGGCCATAGTTAGCCTGCCACTAAAAACAGTCTTACCCAGTCCACAAAACACCCGAAGCAAATCTATTATAACGCCAGACTGTCCATGTAAATGTCTGTGTCGATAGAATAATTTTAGAAGTAAAACCAACCTTGTATTTGAAGGATTTATGTCTGAGCAGCAGCAGCGAGTTGTACTTCCTGATAGAAAGCTTGGCAGAGGCGGACTGATCTCACCTAGCGTCTATCTTACCGGCAAAGTAAAATTCCTTTGCTGGTCAGAAAATAGTCCCTCATCATGTGACAATTCATGCGATGCAAGGTTAGTTTTATTTCAAACATTATTCTATCAACACAGACATTTACATTGAGAGTCTGGTGTAATAATAAATTTGCTTTGTGTGTTTTGTGGAGTGGGTAAGACTGTTTTTAGTGGCAGACTAACTGTGGCCATTGACATGCACTAGCCTAGCACCAGCGACCTCTGCAAATACAAGGACTGGATGGAATATTTTAAAAAGTGTCTCCACACGTCTCCAACGCTCTGGCCAACTAGGAATTGAGGTCCTATGTCCAAAATTCCACACTGTCCCTTTAATAACCTGTATGCGCTAAATGACGAGAAGAAATGTCTCAAACTTCAGTAGCATCCACTCATACCTGATCGATACAACTAGCCCCATCCCCCGGGAGAGCCTGAAATCTGCTGAAATCCTTCAAGACACTGACATGATACAGACAGGACTGCGGCTCTTTCTGTAGGAGACATGCGCAGTATAGCATGAAGTGACGTTGTCTGATAATTCCTCTAGAGGACCTTTAATATTCAGACAGAAAAGACTCAAATCATGATATAGACTGTATTGCTATTTTGGAAAAGGACCCATTCAAAAAATATGATACGTTTGACACAGGATTAAGATTAGCTTTTTAGTTGACTTGAATGTGAAAAATGGCATCGCTGCGTGTTTTTACAGTAGCCGTTTTCAAGATACAAAACAATGGTAGAATGTGCATCCCTCCCACATCATTTACATCTGCGTTCATGCCAGGAATCGTTAAGAAGTGGAACAGGGGCTGGGTTGGTTAAAGCTTACATTAAAAGGCTAAGAGGTGCAGAAAAGGAAAATGGGAAATCAGATTCTTACTGTGGGCTGGAGGTGAGGAGAGAGATATGCATGGACGGGCAGAGATACAAAAGCCTGAGCTACAAATCGGTGTGGAAAGAAAGATTTTTTAAAGCAGAAAAGACTGGTGTTAGAAAATGGTTGTGGAGAAAACAAGATCATGTTTAAGGGGTACTGACAACTGCAGAACAAGAGCTGTGCTAAACCAGGAAGCACAGAGACTAAACCAGGACTAACCAATACAGGTCTGAACCAGGTCTAATCCAGGTCTAACCCAGAACTAACCCAGATCTAAAACAGGACTACCCCAGAGACTAAACCAGGACTGAACCAGGTCTACTCCAGGGACTGAATCGGGACTAACCAATGATTAATCCAGGTCTAAACCAAGGATGAAATCAGGTCTAACCAAGAATTAAACCAGGACTAACAAATGACTAAACCAGGTCTAACATAGGACTAAACCAGATCTAAATCAGGTTTAATGTAAGACTAAACCAGGTCTAATGAATGACTAAACCCGAAAACGGAGAGTAAACCAGGACTAAAGAAAGACTAAATTAGGCCTAATGAAGAACTAAATCAAGTCTACTTCAGGGACTAAACGAGGATTAAACCAATGATTAAGCCAGGCCTAATGAAGGACTAAACCAGATCTAAACCAGGTCTACTCCAGGGACTAAACCAAGGATGAAATTTAGTCTAAATCAGGACTAAACCAGGAAAGAGAGAATCTAAACCAGGTCTAACAAAAGATCAAACCACGTTTAATGAAGAACTAAACTAGGTCTACCCCAAGACTAAACAAGATCTAATACAGGACTAAACCAGGACTAGACCAAGGATGAAATTTTGTCCAATCAGGTCTAAACCAGGTCTAATCCAGGACTAAACCAGGTCTAACTCAAGGGCTAAATTAACCCAGACCTAAATCAGTTCTACTGTCCCATCTCATAAACTAATTTCAAACTCTGAACACCCCACAAGAGCTGAACAAAACCAGGACTAATCCAAGCCTAACCCAGGGACTAAACCAGGTCTTCACCAGAACTAAACCAGGTCTAATCCAGGACTAAACCAAATCTAATCCAGGACCAAACCAGGTCTAACCCAGGAACTAAATTTTTTATTTATTTTTTTATTTATTTCATTCATAAAGCATAAAAAGACATCGACAGTGTCACAACATCAAACACACAAGAAATGAATGAAAAGGAGCAGAAAGAAGAAAAAATCTGATGTTATCTGCCCCCCTTTCCTTTTTCAAGACAAAACATCAACACTGATCGTCACTAAACATTCCATATTAGTTCAGGCACAATTACTGATCAATTGCAAACAGTAAATCTTCATTATTATACACAACTTAGTTTTCTTTTTCATACAGACACAGTGCATTCGATTTTATATGTTTTTTAAATGTCGTCATTGTACTTGATTCTTTTATTTCTTTGTCAAGACTCTTCCATAAGTGAACTCCTTTCACAGCGACACTTCTCTCCATAACCTTGGTTCTGAATCTGGGTTTTTTAAACATGTAGGTTCCTTTTAAATTGTAGTGGCTTGTTCTCATCTCAAACAGTTTTTGAATATTTACAGGTAATAAATTACACTTTGCTTTATACATGACTTTGAGGATACTTAAGTCAACAATATCCTGCATTTTCAACACTTTAAGTTGAACAAATATTGGGTTGGATGGCTCTCTACAATGACTGCTGGTGATAATTCTCAAGGCCCTTTTTTGTAAAATAAATAAAGGTTGTAGGTAAGTTTTACATGTTGACCCCCAAAAATTAACCCCAAATTAACCCAGGAACTAAAGCAGGTCTAAATCTCCATCTCATAAACACAGATAACTGCAGTCCACGAACACCCCACAAGATCTGAACAAAGCCAGGACTAAACCAGCAATAACCCAGGTCTAATCCAGGTTTTACAAAGGTCAAAACCAGATTTTAAGCATTTATTAATACATAAACACAGAGCTCTACCAGAAACCCAGTGCACATATATGAATACCGTTGTTGTGTCCTTGGGCCAAACACATTATTACTCTCCTCCTGCATAAATATATGAAGTATGGAGCAACATGCCAACCACATGCTTCTGGCTCCAGGGGGAAATGAAGCAGGAAGAGAGAGTGTGAAATATGTAATGTCAAATGG
The DNA here is from genome assembly GCF_026225935.1 of Boleophthalmus pectinirostris. Lineage (NCBI taxonomy): Eukaryota > Metazoa > Chordata > Actinopteri > Gobiiformes > Gobiidae > Boleophthalmus > Boleophthalmus pectinirostris. Next base: position 7,664,382 of record NW_026571115.1, on the reverse strand, counting down.
CAAAACCATGTGTATGGAAAAAATTGCATTTAGCTTCACAACCAGGCCAAGTTACGGGTCAGATCAGTGAAGAGTCAACCCTATTTTCAGTAAGAATGCTTGTTTTTTCACGGTATTTTTGAGCAACTAAATATAAATAAATGCAAGACAGATGGTAAATTTAACTCTACTCATGGATTTCAGAATGATGAAAAATGAATACTGTTGCCATAGAAATGAAAATTTATAATTTGAATGGGAAAAAGTCCTAAAATGTTGCACATAACAGGAGGCTGAAGCCCATGAATTGGTACATTGCAGCTGAGGTCATCAACATTCCCTGGGGGTGTGAAGCTAACCGGAGGCTCTACTCTGTTTGATGTTCTCTTAGACTTTAATCTGAGTTTTTAATCTGAGCTTTTACTCATTCTGTCTCTACAACACTCTCTTACACTTAAAATGACACAAACTAACTAGCATTAACCGTCAATTTTTCAGTTAGTCACTCTCACCTTTTTGTTGAAAATTAAACCACAAACAGGACCAGGAACGCTTGTTTTGATCACAGGCTCCTGAAAATGTGTGATTTAAATCCATTTAGTATTTTTTTCTTTAGTTTCCGGATGAACTTTTAAACTTTTTTGTCTGTATTTTCTAATGTTTACATTGTGTCACCATGGTAACTGCTTAACTTTCCACTATATAGATATACATGTAGAACACCCCCAGCATCACTGATATCACTGCAAAGTATCAGTACTGTAAACCACTTTATCTCCATGGAGACAAGCTGATGGCATACCCTATCAGTAAATTTACATAGTGTATCTTTAAATCGCAAAGAGCAACTTCTCTAAAAAAAAGTCTTATGTCAAGTAGTTAGTAGTCACACAGGTATAAAGTAAATTGTGTCCTTCAGTCTTCTTCTCCTTCTCCTTCTTCTCTTTCTCCTTCTTCATTTCTTCCTCCTCCTCCTAATTCTTCTTCTCCCTCTTCTCCTTCTTCTTCTTCTTCTTGATCCACTAATGCCTGCACATCATGAAGTTGTACAATGTTTCTTTTAATAGTCCTAACATAATGTCCCTATCTTCTCTGCGCCTGTCATCTCACCTGTCATTTCACCTGCCCCTCTCCCTGCCTCTCTACACTGGACTCCTTTGTCTTGTCTCGCTCAAGCCCACGGGTCAGTGTAGAGCTGTGTAATTACCCGGCTCGCCTTCGTGTAGCAGATCTGTGAGCTGTGGTGCAGATGGGTTTCTACATAATGGGGCTGGATTCAAAGTTCAAGCAGAAACAGTGAAAGAAGAGGCAGCGTGTGTTGAGTCGTGAGATAGACACCGTTTAAATCACAGGCTACATGCTGTTTTACCAGAAATACTCTGAAATGTGATCTGCAGATGATGGAACCTGTGTTTTAAAGCTCCAGTTTTATGCATTATTCAAGCTATCTGAAGGAACTAGATGTAAGATTAAAATTTAAATTTTCCTGAGCCACCTGTGTTCCCAGATATTGATAAGATATCCCAGAATTTGATAAATTCATCCCAAAAATTGCACAGTGTAAGCTCATGTAAAATGTAAAATGTACAATGTAAATTATACAAGAATTATAATGAAATGATGGAAACTACTCAGAGAAGTACAGTATTATTTAAAAGTTACTCTAGTACGGGGATCACCAAACTTTTTTTCTGGGGGCCACGCTATCGCTCATGACTGCGATGGGGGGTGGGGCTCGGGTAGACCGTATAACAGAATTGTATGACCCTGACAACATAGATTATATTCTTTGAAAACTGCCACACTTTCTGTACATATTAGACAAACTGCATGCTCCTTACACTGAACAAAAAAATAATCAGTCGTCCACTGTTTGAAAACTCGGCACTCTGTCAACTTTTTGTACTTTAACACGAGCCATTTTACTGTCCATACCTGCACTACAGAACTCTACACATACATCATATAATTATTTAAATATAAATATAAATACTTCATATAAATGAAAAAATCAACAAAATACTAGATGCAGACGTGTAATTATTTGCCAAAAAGTAATTAAAAAAAAAATTGGCCAGGACAATTTTTAAGGATTGCGTCATAGTGCCAGTTCAAGTGGTGGGGGGCAAAGGGGCTGGGGGCCGGTTAAGGGGCGTGGAGGGCTGGAGTCGGCTCATGGACCTTAGTTTGATGACCCCTGCTCCAATAAATGTATTTGAGTAAACGTAAGTGAGTACGAGGGTTGTCAAAAGTATCAAAAATCAGATACTAATCGATACTAGAACTAGTACTTAAACTAGATACTAATTTGAGCAGGAATCAATACTAAAACCATCACATTCACAGCACAGAAATGAATCTTTCCTGAATAGCTTTAGAATGATCTTGAGCTGTATCAGAACAAGTATAAGAGCACATAATGGAGCACATAATGGAGCACATAGTGGACCATAGTTTATGAACCTACCTGGACCACTGAGGAAGGTATTACACAGATATAAGGCCACATCGTAATATAAAAGAAAATACTTATTTCATGATGAAAATCTAATTTTTAATCATCATCTTGATATCACAATCAATATTGAGTATCGAGTCTATTCCTTAGTGTAGAAATTAAGTGTGAAATTTTAATATTGTGACATTGTGAGTTGATGATTGTGCTCACACTCTTCTCAGTAAAAACCATTGGTCCACTGAATCTTAAACTGCCCAGTAGTTAGTAACACCTCATTACACTATATCTTTGTTTACATCCGTCAATATAAAGTCTATGACATGACAACATAAGGCTGATGACTCTGCTGTGAAGCGGTGAGTCTTACCCGACAGCTGTCCTTCCTTACGGTACATTTACTTGTAACTAATGAGCGAAATCACAGGTTAGACTGAAATAACACCAAACAACATCATGCAGTTTTCAGGCATCCAGATGGTGAGTGGTCTAGAATTTATAAATCCTTGTCACACCATTTCAAACCAATTTTCAGTCCTTATTTTTCCTTTGCATGTTGGGAAGGATCCAATATCACACTCGCTCACACGCTACATCAAAACTGGGACTGAACTTGGAGCTAGACCAGGAATAGCCCAGGTTTTTGTCAGATCATAAAGTCTTCTCTTGAAATAGTTTGGCTGCTCACTTGTATTTTATTTACTTATTTATTTTTTCTGAAATGTCGAAATGAAAAGACGAAATTGCTGGGATGTTTATGCAGCTACTCAAATCTGAAAACTGAAACTGGAAATTCAATTGTAAAAAGAAAAAAAAGGAGGTACAACATAAAATATTCATGGCTTTCAGAATGATGAGGAATTCGGACTATATAGAGATGAACAATTTAATACAAAATATTATATTTTTTGACTGGAATAAAGTCCTCAAAATGTTGCAAGAAGCTGAAAGCCATGAATACATTTGACTGATAATGTTGTCACTGTACAAAAAGTTTAAACCTGATTTCAGCACTAAGGAATAAACATGATATTCAATACTGGTTCAACCCTAATGGCTGCATGAGTAAATTAGCTTTATGGACTAACGCGCTGATGTAGCTTGTTAATTGTCAGATGCCCTTCCTGACACTATAACCACACCATATGATATACATGTACATAAATTTGATTAGTTTGATTTGGAAATACAGCTAATGTTACAGAAGACTCTCTACAGTACTCTCCTGACAAGCGTGGTAATTACAATTTGACTGGCGATTTAATGTTTTAAAATCTGGATTCAGTTCACAGAGCCTTTTTTATACTTGTCGAAGAGCGTTATTGAGATTGAAAAGTGAAATAAGAACTGCATTTCACAACAATTTAGCCTTTTTCTCTGATAAGACAGGATATTTTAGTATTTGCAGAGTAGGGGTGTGCAAAAATATCAAAATATGGTTATATCGTATTGTTTAATGTGATGATACAATATCGATACCGGGGGCTGCTGTATCGATATATCGTCAAGAGTGTTTTTTGGTATTTTTCACTAAATTATTTTGTTACAGCACTACAGTTTTGTTGTTTGTTTAGTGAACAGAAACTTGTTTATGCAACAAATTTGACATTTTCACTGTTTTGATGAGTAAAATGGGTGTGTTTCATATTTATTTAGCACAAGAATTGGTTTAACAAACACTTTTAGTATCATATCCATCACTTTAGTCATTATTTTTTTATAGAACCACATTGAATTGATTTGAAATATATCGTACCGAACTGAAAGTGCACTGTCTCGCGATATGTATTGTATCGTAGCCTATGTATTGAGATATGTATCGTATCGGCAACTTCTTAATGATACCCAGCCCAACTGCAGAGGACATGTTACTTAAAGGTGTACTTTTGTAACTTTTCTTGTGGAGGGTCCGTCACCTGCTTCTTTCTATGGATATGTCATTTTTCTGCCTTGAATGTTCCACGGTATGGCATTAAACAGCTCTACCTTACAGTTACTTTCAATTACAGGTGGTTTTACAGATCGTTCTGGCGTTGCCTCTCCACAGATCTGACCTGTAACTTGGTCTGTCTTGTTCCCATGATAATAGAAAGGTTTAATACCACAAAGCAATAACATCTCCATGGAGAAAAGCATATGACGGACCCTCCACCAGAAAAGTTACACAGTGCACCTTTAAAGCCACAGTATGTAACTTTTTAGCCAAAAATACTTAAATAAAAGCAAGGTTATATTTATTGCACTGATAAACATGCATCCTTACTGTTGGCAGGTCAGCATCTCCATAGATCTGACTCTTATTTGGCCTTGATTTCCACATTCTTGTCTATGTAAATGTTGTTCCTTTAGCTATAATATTCCACACTATGACATAAGAAAATGTTCAGGAGCATGGCTTTAAAGAAGATCTATTGTGCTTCTCTCTACTCTATAGTTATAGTCTATGATATATATATATATATAATTTGACATTTTATTGCAATATTGATTTAAAACAACTTAATTTAAAAAATGGAATAAAAATGTCTAATGGGAACTGACGTTGCTGTAAACATCTTCACGCAACGCTGCCGAATCTTGTGTGTATCACAGACAGAAAGAATAAAATTGGAGAGCGATGCAAGTACAGAGCAGTGGGCGTATACGTATGAGCTGATTGGCAATATGGCGTTTTGAAAATAAGCAATTAAAAACTGCTCAAACATGCACAAATCACTCTAAATACAACTTCAAGAGGGTAAATGAGAAGCGGAAATAACTATAGATGACTAAAAGCTCAGAAAAGTGGATTCTGCACAGTAGAGCTGCTTTAAACCCATCATAATTCTCCCTTTAGTCTGAGGTTTAGTCAGTGTTGATGTGAAACAGTGCTGTGCTTTGGTGTCTCAGATTCGTGTGATAAGTTTAACATCACTTCTCGGTTTGTGTCAAAATAACGTGACATGGTGCGAATCTGTCACCTTCTCTGATAATTCTGTCGACTCCTCACACAGTTTACACACATCCTGGGACCGATAATCTCCATTTTGTTCATGGGAAGTTGTTGTCGTTTGGATTTTACACTGTCTTTGGTTGATATCGTTCATTTTTATTTTAATTTATTCTATTTTCGGTTTCTATTGCTCACTGGCGGTCTTCGTCTGAGTGGTCACGTGATGTTGTTGTGACGTGTCTGATCAGCTGATTTAAACATGGGACTAAGGATGGAAATTATCTTTGGACAATCCTGCATATTTACAAGTACATGTTTTCTCTTTTGCATTATCTTGTCTGTTAAATGCAATACAATACAACACAGATTTTGGCGCTGTTTTCCTACTGGTGGAGGTGGGACTATAGCGCCATCTGTAATCTGACATTATCCCAGGTGTGTGAGAGTAAAAAAGCCCCCTCGTCCTGGTTTATAGTCCCTCCACCACTCTGGGGAAATAAACTAAACCTTGGTCTGAAAAAAGAAACTATTAAAATAAATTATTGGAATGCCTACTGGACCTATTTTTTTCTGATTTGTCTAAAATAGTAGAAGCTTGTTTGGATCTAATTTAAAATAGCACTATATGTAGGGTTTGTCTTAAAATTTCCATGAATGGTTGGCCACCTTTTTGTCTCAATGGAGAAGTTATTGCTTTGCACAGAATATTCAACAGTCTGACATTAAACTCATCTTTTATATTCAGTTACAAGTACTAATTATTACAGAACTAATTACAGGTAATTATTGCTGAAAATAACTTGCATTCTCATTTCGAGTGGGGTCGCCTCTCCACGGATTTGACCTGCAACGTGGCCTAATGATGTCCCTTGCTTGTTTCCATGGAGATAGGTTTAATGCCATACTGTCACTGTGGAGCATTATAGACAAAAACAATAACACGGTGAAGGACTCTCCACCAGAAAAGTTACATAGTTCACCTTTCAAATCAGAACCACTTCATAATAATTTGAAGATGGAAAAGCGCTGTATAAAAATGTGACCATTTAATTACACTATTTATTCTCTTAACGAAGCAGACAGAAAGACTTAATTCATAATAAACAAATAGTTCATCAAAAGTGATTCAGGTTTAATAAATACAACATCTTTTCTGTTGAGCGTCTGGAGTGAGAGGTGGGGTATGGGAGAGTTTTCTTAAATTATATATATTATATAATTATTAATTTAAAAAATCAAATCCAATAAAAAAATGATTACATATTTTTGTTTATTTTTGTAAAATCAAAAATATATATATATTAAAAGAGTGTTGCCATCATCTCTGTGGAGACAAGCAGGTGACACATTCTTCACCAGAAAAGTTACATAATGCACTGATAAATTACATTATTCAAATCAGAACCACTTTATAATAATTCTTTTTTTTTTTTTTTTTTTGTAAAATCAATTCATATTTTTTAAAGAGTGTTACCAACATCTCCATGAAGACAAGCAGATGACACCCTCCCCTACCAGAAAGGTTACATAATGCACCTTTAAAACCCCATTATTATCTAGATTTTCTCACAGTTAGTGCCCAGCCCTTTTGTCTGTCACTCTGATCGGCTGTGACTCTTCATAAGGTCACATCACTCTCTCTCTCCTTCTCCATTCGTTTGGGTCCAGGACTCTGCTCCCTGCGAACCCTGTGTCACACAATGGAGCAGATTTAAGCCGAGAGGAGCTCAGGTTCAGTAAACACATACGGAGGCTCTATATTCAGCTCACGTCCACAGAACTCTATCACTGCACCTCGCATTTTACACCCAAGAGGAGAGGACATGACTCTGGGGACTATGTGTGCCCACTTCACTATTGTCTTAAAGGGCTAGATTTTGTTAAAGGCGCTGTAGCTGTCTTTAGAACTTGAAAAACAAAAGTAAATCATTTAAAAAGGCCCATATTTTGCCATTTTCTGATCTATCATATAATGTTGTTTCCTCATCACAAACAGACCTGGAGTCGTGCTTTGTTTAACACACAAAACCTGAATATTTCGGCTGAGGACTTTTCTCAAACTGAAAAGTAGTAGTGATACTGGTAGTAGTAACAACATTCTAACATGTCTTAAAGCTCATACTCAATACTAAAGTAAAATAGTTTTACACGGCATCACATGGACAGAGGTGAAACATGGAGAGACTGTGGAGGATTTACGAAGGTGGAGGAGGACAGTGAAGTAGGACAGAGCGCAGGGGAGGCCTTTGTCCCAGATCCAGTGAAGGCAATGCTCAGAAATGTGGACGAAAATGAGTGACAAGTCTAAAAGTGGAGCCGAACTACATCCAGCATGAGATTAAACAAGTGTGAAATTAGCAAGAAAATGGAGAGAAACCTCAAATGACCCAGGAAATGACAACATTTATGAATTTAACGATGGGTTAAGAAAGGGCTGGGTGGTATGCCAGTAGTAGTTGTAGTAGTAGCAGTAGCAGTAACAGTAGCAGTAGTAGTAGGAGTAGAAGCAGTAGTTGTAGGAATAGTAGCAGTAGCAGTAGTAGCAGTAGTAGGAGTAGTAGTAGTAAGAGTATTGATAGTAATGATACACTCAGGCCAAGTCTAAAAGTGGAGTCGAACTACATTCACAAGATTAAACAAGTGTGAAGTTAACAAGAAAATGGAGAGAAACCTCAAATGACCCAGGAAATGACAAAAACTAGAAGTTGACAATGAGTTAAGAAAGGGCTGGGTGACATGACAGTAGTAGTAGTGGTAGTAGCAGAAGTAATAGCATTATTCTTATCAGTAATAATAGCATTTGTGGTAACGACAGTGGTAAGAGCCGTAGTAGTAGTGTTTGTAGTAGCAGCGGTAGTAGTGGATTTTAGATCCCTCCCCTATTCTTCCTGAGATGATTTTAAATTCTATGTAAATGTAACATTTTACTATTGGGTGATTCTTAGTCCTCAGAGCTCCTCTTTGTCACTGTGTGTTTTTACTGCTCAAACTAATTGCTCCTGGTGGGATTAATGAAGTTATCTGAATCTGAGTAGTAATAGCAGTAGTAGTAGTAGTAGTAGTAGTAGTAGTAGTAGTAGTAGTAGTAACATTATTTGTAGCATTAATAGTCATAGTAGGGCCTTGTAATGGTAGAAGTGGTAGTAGTAGTAATTCTTTTAGTAGTAGTACATTTTGTAGTGGTGTTGTAGAAGAAGTAGTAAAAACAGTAGTAGCCTTATATTTGTAGTAGTAGTAACAATAGCATTAGTAGTTGTGTTCTAAAAAGCAGTAGCATAAAGAATAGGCTCGTAGTAGTAGTATGAGTTGTAGCTGCAGTAGTAGTCGTCATCGTCATAGTAGTAGTAGTATTAGTAGTAGTAGTTGTTGTTGTTGTTATTATAGTAGCAGTGGTAGTAGCAGTAGTAGCATTAGTGTGAAATTAGAGTCAAGATTATGAGTTAAGATAGGATGATATGCCTAACAGGGTCCTAGCAGTAGTAGTAGTAGTACTAGTAGTAGTAGTAGTAGTTCAAGTAGTAATAGCAGCTGTAGCCTTTTAGTGTTATATGTAGTAGTAGTGTTATAAGAAGTAGTAGCATCTACAGTAGGCTACTAGTAGTGATAGTAGTAGTGGCGGAAATTGTAGTAGCAATAGGATTAATAGTCATAGAATAGAAATTAGACTAGCATTAATATAAGTCGTAGTCAATATTCCTGTTCCGTCGTCTCAGCCCTGCATGTATTTATCCACAGTACACGGTCTTGTTTCGTCTGTGAGCAGGATTTCAGAGTTGTGGTCTGTATGAGCCTGTGTTTGGAGTGAGGGCTGTAGACCTTTTGTTTGTTCAGTAAATGCAGTTTTCAGGTTCAGTCGGTGAAGTGGAAAAACACTCTTACAACAGCACGAACCAGGGCTGAGCTGTGGAGGAGGATAATACTTCAATGGATCTGACGCTAGGACCCTGCTGTTTAGAGGTGACAGATATATTGAAAAAAAAAAAGATGAGTTTGAATTAAATGTATTTATTTGATCAGGGAATACACATATGACATTAAAGGGCTCATATGATGCTACGGTATATGCTCGCATGTCCTCATTACAAACATACCTGGAGTTGTGTTTTGTTTCATTCACACATGTTTAACACACAAATCCTGCTGAAAATACTCTGTTCCACCTTATGATGACATGTGGTTATACAGGCTCCACTGTGTTTTTAAACTCCATACACCTTTACTAGAATCAATTGGATAATTTCACACCAGGAATTGACAGTCTCTACTGAAGTAAAGGTAAATGGTAGCTGTGTATTTGAAAACTACAACCAGAGGTGAGGACTTGCAAGTCATGACTTGGAAACTACTTGACAAAATAATTGTTATTTAGCGCTTTTAAATCTGAATTCTGACTGTAATGATTCACACTAAATCTAAACTATCTTTTCAAGACATTTAAAAAGGAAAAAAATAGCATTTCTACAACGCTTATATAAATACTTATAAATAAATATACCTTGACTTGTACCTCTGACTACAACTGCGTGACATCACAATGTGGAGCAGAGCATTTTGAGCTTTGGATATGTAGACAGATTAATAAACTGAGATTACTCAAACATGTGTGAATGAAACAAAATGAATCATGGCTTAAAACTCATAACAGTCCATTTTAAGACCCTTAAATGTAAAGATTTTATTAAATAGTTCATTATGTAATTGATGTTTGGGAGCTATGCAAAATTAGAATATTCATTATATTGTCTGCATTTAAAATAGTTAAAACAAGGGTATAAAGGGCCATTTTTTGGTGTATATTATGGTCTAGTCACGTTTTGCAGACTTTCTTTAGTTTAGATGGTTGTACAGTGTAACACTACCAAGCGCACTAATTGTACATATACACGTATATAATTATGCATTATTTAACACCTATCTCTTATCTTTTTTGCTACTTATTTAGAATGTATTATTACCATTTATATTTTTGCTGTTTGTTATTATAATTTATTGTGATGTGTGAGCTACTGTGTCCAAGTAATTTCCCTTGTGGCTCAATAAAGTTGGTCTAAGTAAGTCTAAGTAGTGGTCAAGTTTGTGCCTTGATTACACAAATTTCAGTCAAAATCACAGACTGTTTTTCCTGTAGTAATCTTCTTGAGTGGTTTTTCGTGCTCCTCACATTAAATTGTTTACTTTGAATATTTGGAGCCCTTCTTCCACCTCTGCACTTAGACTGAAAAATGTCCTTCAAAATGACATCCACTCGAGCTCTGCCATGATCCTCCACTTAAGTATTCAATCAGAGTAGACCGCTTTGCTCAATTATTCATAGTATAATCTTACTTAGGTTGAATTTAAAGCAAGATACTCTGCCACTTATAGTATACATGTAGCCCCATATTTGTTGTAGTTTAATAATTGCCTGCCATATGTAGAGGTGGGTAACACTCAGTTTAGGTACTTAAGGAGTAAAATCGTACTTTTTGGAGTAGTTTTCAGAGACCAAACTTTTACTACTACTTGAGTAATATGTTTTACCGTGAATGTGAGTAAAAGATATGGCACTCTTCCCACTGTGAGGAAGTCTACAAATGACAAAAGCTTTATGTTGATAATATTAAATAATTTGAACATTTATATATGATTTCTTATTTTTGTGGACTTTCCTTTAAAAATGCCAGAGTTGTGCATTGTTTTTTTTTAGTTTTGTACTTCCAATTATATTAACTTCATATTCTAAATCAGATTTTGCGTTCAGACTGCTTCTCTTACTTGAACATTTGTTTCCCCGAATACTTTTTTACTCTTATTAAAGGTGCAATATGTAACTTTTGTAGGGAAGGGTCATGTCTGCTTGCCTCCATAGAGGTGTCATCACGTTGCTTGTAATGTTCCTCTGCAGGGCATTACGCTTATCTACCTTACATTTTTTTGATAAAATATTTGAACGGGGTCAATTCTCTACAGATCTGACCTGTAACTTGGCATGGTGTCAAAAACTGCTTGCTGGATTTGTTTAATGTAGGTGACCAGACGTCCCTATTTACCCGGGACAGACCCAGTTTTGAGTCATGTGTGCCCTATCCCAGCAGATTTATCCAAAACCAGTCATTTGTCCCAGTTTTATACAAGAAATAGAGATGTGTCCCTATTTTGGTCCAGTCTGATACCTGCAGACAATAAAGAGAGGCATATATTGTCATTTGTTTAGGTAAAATACAGAAAAACTGTTTAAAAATGATCAAAACACAAAGAAAATTTGACTATACTGACTCACATTAGTGCCGCGTGCATAAAAATGTTGCTTAATTACGCACTCATTTCACAATTTTATTGTTACCAATCAACCCAAACCAGGGATGTACCAATTTTTTATTTTGAAAGTCTGTTCACCCTAGTTTAATGCCCCACTGTGGACTATTCTGGGTGAAGCAATAACATCTCCTGTCCAGTTGTTTCTCCATGAGGTTTTTGCTGAATTGCACTAAAATGTATTCATATTTAAGCAGTGGATAACCATTTATCGTTGAATGTTTCTGTCAGAAACTGAAGTAATCTACATATAAAAACAACTGGGTAAGCTTTACTTTAATTAATTTTGACAGATTGCATATTTTATACTCTACATTTTAAAAAGACCATTAACTGTAGTCTCAATTGTGTAAAATGTTTTGGCTACTCTACCCACCTCTGGCCATATGGGCTCGATGCGGTACCATTTATTACTCTCGGTGAGCGCTGTTTGGCAGTGATCAAATTGAATGGGCTTTCTGTGTGCTCGTGTGCTCCCATGCATAGTAAGTTTATTAAGGCTAATTGCCCCATTGAGAAAGTGGCTATATCTGTCCCTACACTCTCCACTGCTTCATCAAAGTGGGGTAGAGATATTTTTAGAACTGGCACAAGTTTCAAACCACAAATGGTGATAACAAATAGGACAGGACATGGACTATTGAAGAAGAAGTGTTGGAATTGGATGCGTTTGAATGGGATCTGAGGCGCTTCCAGCGATGCACTGTACGTAAGCCAGTAGAAATTGTAAACAAGATGAAGTCATAGTGGGTTTTTACAGTGGAGATTTAAGCAGCAAAATATTAATTGTAATGAGTTACAAAATAAATAAACCCTGGTGCTTAGACCCGGCAGTTAGAGAAATAAGTGATGCAATAAAAGGAAAGTTGAAACTGCAGCTGCAACTTTATTTATAACACACAATGCAGGTTGACCAAAGCGCTACACAAAATAACAATTAAAAACAATAAAACATATTATGAAGAGATTTTAAGAAGAGATTTAAAAACAGGTGCAGAAGAGGCCTGTAGAATTTGGAAAGAAAGCTATGCAATAGTAAAAAAAATAAATACAAAAAACTGGTGGAATTTGGTGATAGCAGCAATACCAAGTACAAAATGTATGTGTTGGATATCTGAAAACATGTAAGTAATTTCCAGAACAGATAAAGCAGCAGAGTAAGATTCACAATGTATTCTTTTAATTTTGGAAAAGTAACCAGAACACAGATACTCAAAAGTCTTCTGAATACATATTTTTTGTACATGCATTTAAATGCTTACAAACATTTAATTTGCAATATTACAACAAAAATCTGTACTATAACAGTATTATTTTTGGCTGCCCCCAATCTTCATTAAATATTACCGGCTTATACTGTGGAATGTTAGCCAGTCTGGAGCCAACTAGTGTCTCCACTCAGTTTCATTTCAATGTTTGGTAAATTTTATCAAGGGGAAAGACGTTATTGCCCTTCTTCCTACGGGATTCGGGAAAAGCAGTTAGCCCCATTAGCGGTGCATTACATACGTCATGCCCGAATAGCAGCGATTGGTTAAATTTTAAAAAGTACTCTCATTCCGTCGAGCGAACGAATGCTGCGAAGTCAGATGGTTTGAATCAAGCTAGACGGATGAATCAGGCTAGTAGAATGTTGTGACATCATCTGAAATCAGCAATTAGCCCGATACATTTGCCCTATAGACCCTTTAAAATCATTTGTCATCAGAATGTTCAAAATTATGGACTGGAGGCAACTGGAGCCAAAGTGAAGCAGACATAATATATTTTCAATGATTAACTGATGAACAGATCTAAATACTAATGGTTTTATGACATTATAACAAAAAGTAAACGGCTATTTGGATTTTCAAGGTACACATTTCAATTCATTTGTTTCTCTGTTAAGAAGGATGGAAAAATACAAATTTCTAACCTCAAAGTTGTATTTGACGGTCACAAAAAGTATAATTTATGATGAAATGTGTAATAATGTGTAATAATCTGTAGATGAAGTGACAAACTGTAGTGGACTCAACTTTTCTGTAAGGATTTGTCAAGTAAAACCTCAAAACCTTTATCAAAAATGCTTATTGTCTATCATAATCTCTTCTTAAATTATCAAATATCATAAAATACAGTTGTAAATGTTTTTAAATAAGACTCTGATATCCCTCACATGTATCTGAGAGGTTTTTATTTGCCAAATTGCCCTTGATTTTTCATATTTTGTGATTTTCTGAGCGTAATCCTGGTTTTTCCATTTCCAGCTGCTTCCATTCCAGATTGTAGAATGTTTTTATTTACACATTTTTAAAGGGTCTGGGCCTGTCATGATAACAAATTATGAAGTGTGATATATTGTTGAAATAAATATAAAAATAAAATACCAAAATTCTTTCAAAATGTCTAATATCTTTATGGTATTTATTTGTTGCATGCCACGTTTTTAATGCAACACTTCAGTTTGTATCTGTAATGAGTCAAGAAGCCACTTATTCAACTCTCTTCAGCTCAAATCAGAATCAGAAATTCAGTATAAAAAATACCCAGAAACGAAACACTGTACTCAGGTCCAGGTGCTACTTCCACTCGGATGTCTCAAGGCTGTTTTTCTTTTGGATTTATGAGGGAAGCCCAAACAAGAAACCTGAAAATGCCCCATAACGTTACCTGTCAACACTGTACATAAATGAATCCATACAGCTCCAAAACAACTTTATTTAATGTGTTTTCTTCATTTGATTTAACTGCTGCATGATTGTCTGAGCTGTTTTCTCTGGCCCTGGTGCTGTGTGCAGATTGGCCCCAGAGCGTGATGGATGAGACAGGAGGCTTTTGTTCAAACATTTATCTCATCTGTGCACTCAAGGCTGACGAGGAGAAAAAACAAACGCTGATACTGCCGCGCTCAGCCAATCAAATCTCAGGTTCAAGCGCCGAGTAATAATTTTAAGCTGTTTTTTATTTTATTTCTTTAAGTGGGCTGTTTGTATCCTAATTGGAACGTTTTGGGCGTTTAACCTTGTAATAATGCTGGTTCATCGTCCCTCAAAACCTTGCATGGGGTTGTGCTTTGTTTCATTTGTGTTTGTGTAATCCAGTCCTGCATCATCTGTCTGTCACCAAAGACTGAAATGGTCATTTTCACCTTTTGATGTAATAGTGTGGTAAACCAGGAACTGCTCAAGATCTCAAATTGTCGACATTATTAAGACGCATCTGAACTTGGCTTTTCTCATCCCTTTTACTTATATGTATATATTTTTGTATCCTAAAAATATGTTTTTCCATATTTTATTCCATTTAGATGCATTATTTTAATAGCCTGATTCATCAGCTGGTTTCACTTCGTCTGACCTCGCAGCATTAGGATTCATTTGCTCGATGGTAGGCGGGTACTATTTTTATTTAACCAGTCACTGCAAATCCCGTAGGAAGAAGGGCAATAACGTCTTTCCCCTTGATAAAAATAATCAAACATTCTCTTTGTTCTGGCTTTAAATCCTCGATCTCTGGAATCGTTGCCAACACAGAATGTCTGTCTTCATCTACATCCATCTCAACCACTTTGTTTACTGTTGTGCTGTACCACAAAAGGACCCACACAGGCGCTTGAGTTTGACGCCATGGCTTCACAGCTCTTTACTGATTGGCCAGTGCACGGTCTACAACTTCCTTGGTTCTTGCAAACCGTCTAGTGTATTCTGATTCCTGACCTAGTCGCTGGAGAGAAATGAAACTGAGCGGAGGCACTAGGTGGCACCAGCCTGGCTATTATTTTAATGCTACACTGTGTAACTTTTCAGGTAGAGCTTGTGACCATGGACATGTACTTTGATTGTATCACAATATGACAGAAAATTTAATTCATTTACATTTATTTCATTACAAGAGTACCTTAAAATCATGCATTCTTACTATGAGCGGGATTGCCTCTCCACAGATCTGACCTGTATCATGTTAAATAGTAAGTTAATGCCTTACTTCTCCATGGAAACAAGCAGGTAGCAAACCTTCCTCAGGAAAAGCTACAAATTTATGTTTAAGCTCAAATTTAAAACACCAATTGTGAAACGCAGTTGCTTTCCTGTCTAGTTATGTTAAGACTGATGCATTATGGGACTTGGAGTTAATAGCCGCCTGAAGGCACAGATGCAGCGGCCATTTGTTTTCAATAGATTATAAAACCCTATTAAAACACATTCATCCAAAGCAATTAGCTAGATTAGCCACCTCTGAACCTGTCTGTCGTCCACCATTTACACAAGTGATTCGTGATCGCGTCTTGTTTTAAGGACACCAGACCAAAGCTAATGCGTAACCTTATCTTGTCATTATCTTTGAGAGTCTTATTGAAAAAAAGAGAAACAGTGAAGGCAGAGCGGAGGTGATCTCATTTTCTGCAGAAATTAGTGTCACGTAAATTACTCCTCTAAGATTTTTTTTGAGACATTTAAGTGGAGAGTTAGATCTAAGTATGTTTTGAGACGGCAGATGTTGCTTTCATGACCGCTGCTTCAAACACTTCATACGTGTTACAAATTTGGATCTTAGACTGGGTTTTTTGTCTATAATTGTTGCTCATGTAAAAGATGCATGACCACGTGTGATTAAATTGACATGAAAACCTCACAGCTGGGGCCCATAACGGCTGAATCGGTGCATCTGGCGCGACGGTAGTTCAGTGGGTTTGAAATGTTTCTAAGCGTATTAAAGTTGCACTGCGTAACTTTCCGGATGAAAGGTTCATCACTGTGGAGATGTTGTTGCTTTACCTGGAATTTTTCACAGTATGATATCAAAGGTGCACAATGTAACTTCTAACTTCTAAGATGGAGGGTCTGCTACCTGCTAGTCTCCATGGAGATGTTGTTTCTTTGCCAGGAATGTATCACAGTAGGGCATTAAACATATCTACCTTGCATTTGTTCAATTACAGCAGCAGAAAAATGCCTTAAAAACATGAATTCTTACCATGTGCAGGCTTGGTTCTCCATAGATCTGACCATTAACCTGTCTCCATTATGAAGTTTATTTCCATACTGTGGAATAGTCAAGCCAAAACATGAATATCTCCATGGAAACAAGCAGGTTACAAGTTACACAGTGCACCTTTAAACTTATTTATTTCCACAGAGACAAGCAGCAAGCCAATTTACAGGTCTGATTTGGGCGGCTTAGAGAAGAATACATATTTTTCAAGGTAGTTAAATAATATGCAAGTTTAATGCCATACTGTGGTACTTTCCAGCAAAACCAATCTCCCAATCATATCTCCATGAAAACAACCAGGTGCTGGACTCTTACCATAAAAGTTACATAGTGCATCTTTATATTAAGAGTATCTATTTCGCATTTTTTCAATAACAGGTGTCTTTATCGACAAAAAACAAAATACTTTGCAGTGACATCATGTTGGGGGTGTTCTACATGCAGGTGTATTGTTGGACTGTTCACCAGTTGCCATGGAGACACAATGCACACATTAGCAAACAAAGCTAAATAAGTTTTAAGATCATCTGAAAACTCAAGAAAAATACAAAAAGGATTTAAAGAGCACATTTTCAGGAGCTAGTGATCTATATGTTCATTTAGGAGTAGGGGAGTGCAAAAATATTGAAATATCGCTTGTTTAGAGGAAGGAAACTCATTTATGCAACACATTTGACATTTTCATTGTTTTGGTGATTAAAATGGTTGTGTTTTATATTCCCTTTGCAAAAGAAGTGGTTTAGCAAAGACTTTTAGTATAACAACCATGATTCAGCTATTATTTTTATTGAACAGTATCAAATTGATTTGAAGTATATTGTATCGAATCAAAAGCTGAGTTAAGCTGAAGTTAGTGGGACTTACTGAAACTAAGTCAGTTCTTTCTGATCAGATGGTGTTAAAATGAAGCTCAGATTCAAGTTGAAGAGGCCTCAGACAGAGCAGTGCCTATGGTTATCATCACACCCCCAGAGAATGTTGACTGCAAAGTATCAATACATGGAGATGGACAAGTTTAATGTCATACTGTAGAACATTCCAGGAATCTCCATGGAGACAAGCAGGTGATGGACGACCTGGCTGATTGATGTGTATATGTGTAATCTGCGATGGCTCTTATTGAAAGCGGTTGGGAAATGGCATCCACATGAATATTAGAATCTGATTAATTGAAGTGTCACAACAGCGGAACAAACCAAGAAATCAAACTTTTGTTGAATCCAGTTGAAAGAAATGCACAGACGTCTTGCACAGACGTCTTTTCAATCCCTAAATGCACAAATCTCTTGCCTTTTGCATGTTTTTTATTGCATGTTTTGATTTGGTTTGTTTGGGCGCTTCACCTTTGACTCCACCCAAACCACAACGTTGCCCTGTGATTGGACTGAACCGCTGGTTAATTGGGCAGTCTCGAGGTGGAGTCTTGCTTGGTTATTTCTTCATCATCACTGGAACTAAACCTGTCAGAACAGTGGACAGCAACAGTGCACTGAAGATCCTTTTAGAGATTTCCAATAATTTCTGTTTAAAACTACAAACTTTTAAACAGAGAAAGTTCCATCTACACAATTCTTAATCTATGTTACAGGGAAATCTCCATTATATTCTTGGTCAGGAAGACGTAACTAACTGAAAGTGGATTACACGCTGCTATTCCGACATGCCGCTATTTAGACATTGACATCTAATTGTTAGAGTAGCGGCATAAATTATTTTTCAAGAGTCCTACTACTCTGACTTTTTTTTTTTCATTGTTTGAGTAGCGGCACTTTACTATTTTTCAAACATTCTGTTTCTGACCTGAATAATATTAATGTGATAGCCTATTATACTTTGCGCTCCCGTATATTATAAGGCGCATAGGCCAGCCTTCGGGAAAACATCTAATCTACAACGGTGGGCCTTTGTGCTTTATTCATTTTGTCATGTAGGCGATCTGCGGAGAACAACATATAGCCTAAATAAATAACCAATCAAGTTCATTGTGCCAGCTCAATGAGACAACACTCTCACAGCCCAAAACACACAATTTGGCGTGTTGGAATAGCGATACAAAACGTGTCAGAAAACCGGCACGTCTAAATAGCGGCATGTCGTAATGAAGGGATGTTGGAATAGGCGGCAGACCCCCTGAAGGACCAGCCCTGAGCGAGTGCCAAATTCTCATGTTTTAGGATGAAGAGATTCAACGTGCAAGACAGTTTATTGTCAGTTCTAGTAGATCATATGGAGTAAAAAGGACTCATGGAAAAATACGCGAATCAGGTGAATTACAACAATACATGAGACCAAAAGTCCTCACCCCCTACATCTCCCAAGTTGTTTGTGTATTGCATTGATACTTTGCAGTCAACATTCCCTGGGGGTGTGATGCTAACTGTGAGCACTGCTCTGTTACTCAAATTAGACTTTAATCTGAGTTTTGTTTTAACACAATCTGACCAGAAAGAATTGAATTAGTTGGAGCTACAACAAGTAAGCTGAATTACATTACAGTCACAAGCTATCTAGAGTTAGTTAACATTTTTTCAATTAGTCTGTTAGTTGTTGAAAATCAAACTCCTAAACAAGACCATGAGCACTTGTATTGATCACAGGCTCCTGAAAATATGTTGTTTTAATCCATTTTGTATTTTTTCTTGAGTTTTCCATCAATTTTAAACTGTTTTAGTAGTTATTGCTAATGCTTCACCATGGTAACTGCTGAACATTCCGCCATGAACATAGTGGAAGAGCACCCCCAATGTGATGTCACTGCAAAGCATCAGTTGGCTTTGGTTCAACAGACTTAGCTTACTCATGCATTTTGACAAGCACCGCCCTCCACTTTCTGCTCTGTTTATCAATATTTTAATTATCGCTGTCATTCGCGTTGTCTGAAAATGTCATCTTGTGTCTTTTTGCCCACAAAGCTTTGCAAACACGTCCTTTGTTGTGCTATTTCTGCAGACTCCAGTGCGCATTGACATCCTTTATCAGCTTATCTGTGCCTTTACGAGCAGCAGGGGGCAGCAGTGGGCGGTGTAAACTCAATCAGAAATGGCGCGTACGGCGTTGGATCCGCTGGTTTTGGGGCCTCTCTCTGCATTAATAATGGAAAACACATGTGGGGGTGTATTTTTAGTAACAGTGTAAGCAGAGACAGAGGATATTTGGGAGTGATCGAAGAGATGGAGAAGGCCCAGTGAGCAGCGCAGTAGAGTCTAAGACCCCACTGGTGGTCAAGAGTAGTACGCAAAGCAAACAAAAGAAAACACTGGTAGGCTTAAAGTGCCCCATATTATGCTATTTTCTGATCTATGTTATAATACTGTTTCCTCATCACAAACAGACCTGGAGTTGTGTTTTATTTCATTCACACACAAACCCTGCATATTTAGGATGAGTTCTTCTCTCAAACAGAAAACACTCCGCTCCACTGCTCCACCTTATGATGTCTTGTGCCAATACAGGAAGTGCTCCACTGTGTTTTAAACTCCATGCCCCCCACTTGAATCATCTGGATAATTTCAGCCCCGGAATTTCCAATCTCTACTGAACAAAGGGTAAAAGGTAGCTGTTAAGATGAAAACTACCGCTTTGTGCTCTGTTCCATCATAACAGAGCATTTTGATCTTTGGAGATGTAGACAAACTAATAATAAAAAATTACTCAAGCATATTTGAATGAATCAAAACACATCTCCAGGTCTGTTTTGAAGAGGTAATAACAGTATAACATGGCTTAAAATCCATGTGAGTCACTTTTGCATATTATAGGACCTATACACGATTTTTTTTTTTTTCGACATATTTGAGCAAGCTTTATCCCAGTGCAGATATAATGTGTAAGCATCTCTTGAGGTCAAAATAAGTCAGCTATGTACTCTCTGCATCTAATTTTAACACATTTTATTGGAAATCAGGAGCTGCAGGGTTAGTATGGCCTTGCTTCTGAAATATAAAAGTACAGTGCCATAAAGCTGTAAAGCACTCCCATATTTTTATATTTTAAAAGCAGAACTTTGTGACAAAATGAGACCGCCATGCACTGTCTGCGTGTAATGAAATTGTATTTTATAGATTATAAACCAGGAGGAAAGAGCCTTAGCTTAGCTTTAGTGGCCACTTTGCTTTGGCATTTGAAATAAAGCTATTCTAAAGTTGTAAAAATCATGCAATCCTCTATCAAGATCTCTAAGTAATTTCTCTATCTGCAGTTCCATTTCTGTGCTGTATCTAGGGCACTGCAGCTCAGTCCTTGTTATCTTAGCCTACATCATCAGAGGTATAATACTCCCTACAAAGGAATCATAGCCAGGCTGGATGGCACTAGACTATCCCGTCCCGTACTGATAGTCAGTAAACGTCTCCTTTGTTAGAACTCCAGTCTCATGCCGCTTCTTTTCAACTCATGGACTACTTCAACTGATTTTACAACAATCAATTCATAATAATCATTTTAAACAAGATCATTAATAATATTTTTCTTTTGCAATTTAAGATGGATATTGGTGTTTTTTGACCATTGTTGCACATGAAGACCCATCTCCAGATCTTGAGCCAGTATCATACCCAGGCGTGTGCTGTCCTGTACAGTCAGTATTGCATTTTCTCACCTCCACCTCCTCCTCTTCTTCTTCAATCACTGACACAGGCTCTGCTCTGTCTTTGTGGTGTTTCATTACTGTCAGGATTTCAGCTGCAGATAGACTCAGACTTTACAAGAGAGAGAATAGATGGGAGCGTAAAATATGGAGGGCGCAGAAAATCTGGATTTCTGATCGACCTATATTGCAGTTTACATTTAAAGGGTCAGTAACAGATTTTTTCCATTTATGTGCGCAAAATTGGACTTGCCCCAGTAGAGATATATTGTATAAGCAGCTCTTGAGGTCAAAATAAGTCTGCTACGTGCTCTAATTCTAAAGCATGTTATTGTTGATCAAGAAGTGCTCTGTTAGCATGCTAGTTATTGTTAGTCTTACCATGGTGGCAAAACTGCTGTGAAAAGCTCTAATAAAATCATTAAATTTAACACTTTTCAAGACACTAAACGCCTCAGTAGCTCAGTCAGAAGAGGAATTCTCCATCAGATTTGGCAGTTCAGTCCCCTGTTCAGGTGTATAATCAGTGGCACAGGTTGGCAGTTATTTTTATTTTTAAAATTTCGAGCTTGAGAACCAAAACAATGATATCAATCATATGTTTTTCACTTTGACTGTTAAATTCATTGTAGAAGTGTTGAGAAAATCCATATTTAATTGTAACATTAATTTCTGACAGCAGGTTTGTGCAAGGGGGAAAAAATATGTATACCCTACTATTTATCTTTTCTTCTCATTTTAATCCATTTAAAGCCCCATTCACACATGCAGCCTGATCTGGGATTTTACCTGCATTTTGGGTTAGGGGTTAAGTGTGAACAAAGCCAGAACTGATTTTCCAGCATTTTTGATTCTGAATACTCTCTGAAAAACCCAGTGAGAGTATTCTGGTTTCTCATCATTGGGTTACTGGCATATCCAGCATACTGAAATCAGGATAGTGCATCTACATAGACACTCACATAACCAGGATACTCAAAAAACCCAATCATAATCGAGACACTCGAGCACATGTAAACTCACTCACTGTTGACTCTGGTGAAGGACGTATGTACAGACTGTACATGTTAGGCCTGGATAAACACAAACGCATGGTGCATTATTGACACAGACTTAAGAGCGCATTGATGTTTGTAAATCACACTCTGACTTTGAGGGCCATTGACTCTGAGCGGTTGGAGAGCACTGTACAATGTGAATCACCAGCTCTGAACATAAGGCATTGAAGTGAAAGCAACGAAAGAGTTTGAAGTATTGACAACGCATTATCCTCATTATTGACGTGAATATGTGCATTGTGTATACTTGTTGTATGCTTTTGTGAATAATTAACAATAATAGTCTCTGTTGTTGGCACTTGTACAAATATTTCTATATACTCTAAATTGTTAAATTGTTAATAAAGTTCTGCACTCAAATTATGAAATGTTTACATGCCAGATCGAAACAATGGCTTTTAACCAAACAAACCTGTACACATTAATCTGCCCTGTATGAATACAGCAACATGAGCTGTAAATATGTAAACAGTGTATGGATGGGGCAACAGTAGCTCAGTTGGCAGAGCGTTTCTCCACTAATCAGAAGGTTGGTAATCTGATTCCAGCTCCTTGGGCAAGACACATAACCCACCTCACTTCTAGTGTCTACGTACACTGGTGTATGATTGTGTGTGTGAATGGGTGAGTGACTCCTTGATGTAAAGCACTTTACTGCCTTGAAGGTGGAAAAGCGCTACATAAAAATGTGACCATTTACCATCTGATTGTGGTGGCTGAGATTGAATGGGACTAGTTTTACTTATTGAGTTAATGGATGAATGATTGCATTAATATACATTGTATTTTATTGGCATGTGTCCCATTTAGAGATGCGCGGATTGCGGTTACAACCGCGGTATCCGCGGTTAATCCACGGGTCGGGCGGATGACGTGATGAAAAATTATATTTTAATTAAATTCGGGCGGGTGGCGGTTTAACTACTAAAAAAAAAGTTATTGTTAGTGTTGTTACGTACATCTGAAAAGACGAGTGTCATTGTCTATGCTTGTAGTATGAAGTGTACGTCATGTCCTTAATTAGCCCATTTGACCTCGTTTTTATGTTCTGAAGGTTCAGGTTGTGTCGGGTTATTGATGCCTAAGGTTTACGAGGCACATATTATATGCAGTTTATTTTATTATTTCTAATTTATTTCAGCTGTTTGCCAACACGTAAGTGGCTATAGGGACATATTTATTTAGTTATGCATATTTTTTCTTGTCTATTTCAATTGGAATATAAAGAGGGCATTGCCTGATTTCAATAAAGGTTCATCTGGATGAGATGATCTGTCTATTTTGTTTCGATATCAGTTATATTTTAAAACACGCAGACATTATAGCGTAGGCTGCCACTCGGGGTATTTAAAACTTAAAGAAAGACCGATGGAGTGAGGCTAGGACTTTGAAATAACATCGGGCAATGGCAGAATGTTCAGAATGTAACAACATCCAACACGAAGGCAAGAAGGTTCAAAAATAGCCTAGTTGGAAAACGTTGTCAATTAATTAGATGCGCAAGAAAACCAGGTAAGTTTGGGGTTGTTATGGACAATTAAGAATGAGAACATACACGCTGAGCGAATTTTGGAATGAATGAGCTATAGAGTTTGCATTTTTATCGAGGCTCCTTAGTTTGTTTGCTGTATGATTGTTCTAAAATCTAAAATCAATCGGCGGATGGCGAGCGGGTGCGGTTTTGAAAACCTTCGGTGCAAAATGGACAGCGGGCGGATGATGAGTTTTGTGTCGCGGTTGCAGATGAAAAAATAGCCCATCCGCGCATCTCTAGTCCCATTTATGACATCGACCTGTCCAGGGACTGAACACTTTGACTTAGACACACTTTGTTGATCCACAAGGGAAATTACTTGGACACAGTAGCTCACACATCACTTTATATTACAATAATAAAGAGTAAAAACGTAGTTTTTTTTTTTTTAATGTTAACAATACTTCTAATTAATTGTCATTAAAAAACAGCAAGAGACTGGTGTCAATAGGCATAAATATATAAATGTATATATGTACAAGTAAAAAGCAGAACTATAAACTATAGTAATATAAACACAGTATATCACAGTTACATGCAAGAGGGTTTTGCTATAACCAGACAAACATATGAGCTTTTTGTGTAGGTCAGTGTTTTTATGTGCATTGTCCCTGATAAATCAACTAAACAAAATATGGCTGTTAAATCAGTCTAAGGTGTCAGTCTATGGAACAGTCTAAATGAAAAAAATCAAAGCTTCAAAATCTATTCATGTGTTTAAAAGAAATGTCAAATATGAGATGGCAGAGAAAGTATCCTTTTCTGTTAGTATTTAATATTGTGTATGTCACTTAAATAAGTTGCTTATAAATCTAGCTGTTACAGATTATACATTAAGTTGGAACCGTTGGAATGTTGGAAATGTTTAATTTTGTGTGAAAAGGGGGCAGATATTACAAGTCTATACTTCTTTCTGCATCTTTTCATTCACATTGATGTATGAAGCATAATTATTTTATATTACATTATATGTATGTATATATTATTATAATACTTCTTCTACTTCTGCATACTCCTTTTGAGCACCTCAGCTATGCACAGAAATCACAATGTATTATTGTAATGTACGAAAAAATAAATACAAACATAAATATGTGGCAGGTTTTCATGTTATACTCTTTTCTTGTGCAAAAATTCAGTTTTTTAGTGCTACTTCCTGCATTTTTGTGTTTTTCTGCTCAACTTTTTCCATCAACTACAACTTAACTAATGTAAAACTATGATAAATATTTAAGACAGGTACTATAATCAATATAATAAACGGGAAAAAAATATGAAAAATTTCAAACTATTTATCTTGAAAACTGAAACAGAACCACAAAACTAATACAAGAACCCAATGCATTTCCAACATACAACATATTTGCAGAGGTCTAAACTACAGGGTTATCAGGCTTTTACTTAAAGGTTCATTGTGTAACTTTTCTGGTGGAGGGTCCATCACCTGCTTGTTTCTATGATGATGTCACTGCTCTGCCTGGAATGTTCCACAGTATGACATTAAACAGATCTACCTTACATTTATTAAAGTACAGGTGGTTTTATAGTTCAAAAATATATAGGAAGTCATGTATGGAGGGGTCACCTTTCCACAGATCTGACCTGTAACTTGGTCTGGTTACGTCTCCATGAAGATAGAAAGGTTTAATACCATGCTATGAATCATTCCGGGCAAAGCAATAACAATCATTTGATGGAACCTCCACCAGAAAAGTTACACAATGCATTGCTTTTATTCAAATTGCGATATAATTGCGATATATTTTTATATTTTGCAGCCCTGTAAATCATCATACAAAGAAAGTCTCTGCGTCCTCTGACCGCTGGCCTCTTCAGACTTTGAACTCAAATGTACCAGAAGAATCAAAGGCGGTGTTGAAATGAGGCGGTTCAAAACAGAGCTGAAGTAGCCACATGGTTCAGGTCTCTGCCCCGAGCTTCAGAGCGGCGGCCATCTTTAATATTTCAGAGAGCGTCGTATGTTCCCCCTCCAGCTACATCCACTCACTCATTTATTTATGCCAGCTCCGTGTGTTGCCAGATAAAAGACCAAGTGGGTTGCCAGATACAAGTCAGATTGTTATGTTGTTGTTCAGGACACTTTAGGACACTTGTTATGTGTTAAATAGGCTTGAAGTTTTGGCTGGTGTTGGGTCATGTTAGTAGTACAGCATGTAATTGCACTGAAATACTTGCAAAACACATACATCCTTATAACTCTGAGCGGAGTTGCACCTTCACAAACCTGACTTTTATTTGGCTCGGAGGATGGACTGCTCCTGCTTGTTTCCATGGAAATATTGTTCCTTTGTCTATAATCTTCGACGAGTAAAAAATACTATATCTATCTCCATGGTGATTGTCTCGAAGTAAGTAAGGAAGTTAAGTTTCTATTTCCATGGAATCATGCAGGTGACAGTTCTTCTGCTTTGTCTACTGTAGTATGAATGTGGTGTGTGTGTTGTTAGTGGTTAAACGGGATGGTTTATTATGATTACACAAGTATCAATACAGAGAACGTGAAGTTTTGATCAGCATCAGAACCAATAGCCCATGTAGTAATGTTAAACAAACTGCAGTCATTTTGTGTTGTAACTTAGAATCTGTTTCATGTTAGCAACAAGTTAAACTGAAACAACTTGATTTTGCGTAGCGTTTTTGAAGCTGATGTTTTCTACCAAGCAGAAACTTCTTGAGGGATTGTGTAGGTGACTGTGTCCGTGTCTCAATTCTCTTCCCTCGCCTCCTTCTACTTGATTCCTCTCCTCGATTCTGCAGGAAATGGGTGAGGAAGTCCCACCCACAGAGGAGACACAGCGAGGAGAGAGGATTTAAACTCCTCACTGAGACGAATAAAGTTTGATTCTTTTCTCTGATGTCTGCTCCTGAAGCCTCCTTCGTGTTTTCCCCTTCATTCCGTGGTTTTCATCGGGACACGACTTTATATGACACATTTGATTGATAGCTGAAAACTGGAGGATCGAGGAGAGAAATCAAAGAGAAGGAAGCGACGAAAGAGAGTTGAGACGTGACACCAGACTCCCACCAGATGTCAAGGTGGGTGGTGACGTTTTAGTGACGTCACCAAAAAAGACCTCGGACATCCTTTGTACGACCCTACACAGACACAGAGGACTGCGTTTTCAGCTCTCTCACACCTGGGACTGAACCGTACAAAGGATGCCCCCGGTCTTTTTTGGTGACGTCACTAAAACGTCACCACCCACCTTGACATCTGGTGGAAGTCTCTGTAAGTCCAGTTATTTTTGTTTAAATCTGTTTTGTGGTATCTAAATAAGAGCTGAGTATTAAGCCTTTCCCTTCTTCGCTTTTTCTCCACATATTTTCCTGAGTTATAATTTGAATGTTGTATTTGCATCTTTCTTTTGTCACTAATGGCTGTGCAGTGGTGTAGTTATAATTGCTGGCGGCGTGATGACAAATTGGTTGGCTCTTTTATTTTGTAGCGACAGTGAATATTAATGAACATCTGCAAACATGAGGCAACACTCGCAGAGGTCAGATCATAACAAAAACGTGAATAGAAACTGAAAATAGTTTTAATGAACACCTATTTTTATCTGAATCTGTCCCTGGCTCAAATAATGGTGTAGATAGGTTACTATATTAGTGCTACTGTCTTGTTTCTGTCAAAGAGAAAGTTTCTGTTAAACCAAAATGTAACTACTTGTCATATCTACAGGTACAGTGGATAGACACATACTGAAAGCTACCTAACCCCCAGTACCTACAGCCAGTCATGAATCAGTGCTAGTGCAGCCTCTGCAGCTCGAGGAAGGAATTCTGAAGGTTCTGAGCTTTCGCAGGTGCCGTATTGTGTTGTTTACATCCATTTTGTATTTTTCTTGAATTTTCAGACAATCGTAAAACTTGTTTGACACTTGCCAGGTTTACAAGAGAGCTTTAATTCCATATAAAAATAATTAGATTTTGAATAAAAATGTATTCTGCCTTAAAAAGATCATGTGAACACTTAATTCCTAATGAAAATTATTATCGGGATTAAACTTAATTCCAAAGTAAGTGGGTGCCTGGGTGGTTTATTCTGATTTTAAAGCCAAATTAATTTATTCCTCGATCAGAACAATCCGGCTTCACCAGTCCTCGCTTTGGACTTTCATTCACTGGATATTGGGTTTGCGGTCGGGAGGTGGGAGTGGGAGAGGTAGGCCAGCCATTGACTCAATCTTGTCAGTCTTGTCTTCTTCCTCCCTTCTCCAGCACTCTTCCGTTCTCCTCCTCAGCTGACAGACGTGCGTGATGAGAGAATTCTCCAGCTGCTGCTTAATTATACCAACTCCGGAACAAGTTTGGATCATGTTTGTGTCCGACAGTTTGGCGTTGTGTAACGACAAACTGAGATGACAAAAAAGCCGGTAGCAGCTGCAGTGTGTGTTTTCTTCCTGTAGATGTAAATACATTCGTGTTCATGTCCAATCAGAACCCTCCCCCAGACATTGAGCAGAATTAAGTGAAGGCGATTTCTCGTGTTTTCCATGTAAACTCAATTCGGAATTATTATTTCCATGTAAACTTGAAAGAGAATATTTTAATTCCAAACTATTTAATTCAGAACACTTAATTCGAAATTGAAAAAACATGTAAACATGGCCATGGTTTGCTACTGTGTGCATTCTGTCACCATGGTAACTGCTGAAAATTCCACCATAGAGACAGATGTCGATCACTCCCCAGTCCACCTGATACTAACAGTAGCTGGAGCGACCTCGGGATAAGAAGGCATCTAATTTGTATGGTATTAATGTCCATATCTTGATTTAGAGACAAAATAGTGAAGTAAAAACACAAGGATCATATAGAGTTGTTAATATGAACATTTTAAGACCAAAATGACAAAACTGACAGCAGCACATACAGAGAGAGGGGCGACAGTTTTTCAATAGAAAGTTAATTGGAGCCAGAGTCAGTGGAGCCAGAAGCACGCCCATGCTCACTTCCAATTTGTGGCGGTTAGCAGATCCATTTATATATAATCTATGCAAAAGACTCAATTCACTAAATGATTCATGAACTCCAAACCAAAGTTCAACAAAAGGTAAAATGTTGCAAAAATTCCCTCTTTAAGAACTACAACACAAAGTCAATCAAATCTCTCTTTACTCTTTGCTCATTACTTTTATGAGCACATTTTCCAAGCCATTTCCACTGTCGCCGTGTTGATTTAACGCAGTGTAAACACATAAATCAGACTGGCCCTCAGCACACAAGCATTAGCCATGACATATGCTTCATTTGTGCTAATTTTTGCTCAAACTTCGGTGGCATCGCTCTGGCTCACTGCATTTCAAACTGCACAGGGAAAAGTTACATCATAATCTCACTCAACGCGTCCTGATTTCTGCTCCTTCTGCCCCATGACGATACTGTGATGATGTAACTCTGTGATTCAATTAGATCTGAGTACTTAACCGAGTGAAAGGTGAGAGGTGAGATTGATATCGTATGGCGTTTGGCCCATACTTTAATGTCACTGATGCTACCTACGAGCAGCGGGCAATGGCAATGACAGGTTTTATGGGCTGACACAGAGCGCATGAAACACATATAAGCCCACATGGCATATTGATACTTTGCAGTGACGTCACGCTGGGGGTGTTCTGTATGTGTCTTTATTGGGGGAATGTTCAGCAGTTAGTATGGCTTATATTAGCAAACGCATACAACACTAAATATTTATTGAAAAGTTTCAACAAGACCTCAATGTTTTCTCTTCTTTCGAGATATGTAATGTTAAACCTTTTCTTATTGAATATTCTTGCTTAAACATTGAATCCAGAATAAGCATAATATAAAATAATAACAAAACCCTAACCCAAACCCTATCTGATAACCGGTGGGCCAGATCAAATACATATTTGATATTGCCTCGCGGGCAAAATATAATGATATCACGGGCCAAATTTTACCCCCGGGCCTGAGTTTGACATGTCTGGATTAGAGTAAAGTCTAATAAAGCAAAAATATACCTGGAGTTCTGCTTCGTTTCATTCACAAATGACAAATCCTGCATGTTTAGGCTGAGTTCTTTTCTGAAATCGTGATGTCATGTGTGTTCACTGTGTTTTTAAACTCCATTCACCTTCACCAGAATCATTTGGATAATTTTAGCCCTGGAATTGCCAATCTCTACTGAACTAAAGGTAAACTCTTACCTGAAAACTACCCCTTCATGACATCACAGCATTTTGATCTTTGGAAATGTAGACAGACTCATTAAAAAGTCACACAATTAAATGTGTGAATGGAACAAAACACAACTCCAGGTTTGTTTCTGATGAGGTAACAACATGATAACATGGCTTAAAGCTCACAAGAGTCAATTTTTGCTCAATATAGTAAGTACCTTTAATATTTAATACAAATTTACAGTGTAAGAGTGTTTGATTTGACAAGAAGGAAGAGAGAGAGGACTGGAAGGAAGAGAGAGTCCTGGAAGAAAGAGAGAGAGAGAGAAAGGGGACTGGAAGGAAGAGAGAGATAGAAAAAAAAAGAGGAGAGGGCAAGTGGCTGTTCTAGTTTATGGGAAGAAACTGGGGCGATTTGTTCTGGAAGTTTCCCAGTGAAATTTCCATGGGACCGAGACTCTGAAAGCATCTATCTATACCTCAGCATGTCCTACATAGAGAGAGACTGATCCGATCTGAAACCTAACAGGAGGCAGAGGCAAATGTCTCCACACTGCTGGGGCCGCTTTAGCATCAGACACCAAGATGATAAATAGATAAAAGCTCCATAAAAAAAAACAGGTCAAGGCTGAGGCGAAAATGCACCAAAGTCACCCAGTTTACAGACCAGTCGGTGACGCACGAGTCCTACTGAAAGATGCATGCTCCGTCTGCTAACACGGAGCTTTACTGGAAATACACTCAACATTTTCTGCAACTATAACCTGATTTATTGTGTGTTTGCAAATGACAAAAATTAGGGACTAGTGTTTCAGTACTGGAGGTTTCTTGTGAAGGCCTGGTGTCTGACTGGCTAGCCAACATGCATCACAGTATGTTCTTGTGTTGGGTGAGTTTTCATCATGGACCGGGTAATAGTAGTGGACTAAGGGAGTGTGCCATCACCCGTAGTATCCAGTAGCAACCAAATATAGCTCAGCGAGGCAAGCAATTGTAGTGGCTACTCTAGGACCACCAAAGCACATAAGCACAACAGCACAGGACAGGAGCAACATATGCACTAGTATCATGTGTAGCACTTCATTTAACCGGTCAGACAATTTATACCAGCAGTGTCATATACGCCTCCAACGGCCCTTATTACGCTACACGCTACTCAAATTAGGTTGGAGTTCTAATTTTGCAGCGTCAACGGGGGATCTCCAGGCTTTTTAGCAGGGAAAAGACAGAAAATAAGCACATGGTGTCAAAATAAACTTCCAATGCCCTTTCAAAATACGTTGTCTAAAACCACTACAATCGCGTAAACACTGCATCGCATCAGGAGCTCAGGGATTGACTCGTGATGGACTACGGAAAGTTTACAGCCGAAGAGGATAAATATGAAACACTTTACGACATCAGACAGCAACTTTATAAGAATAACTTCTGAAGGAAAAGGTGCGTGGTGCAGTCAGCCAAAGTTAAATGGTGAGTAGCTTAATTAATGTAGCACCACAGATATGGCTCATTATCGCTGCAAAGCATTGTCTCTTGTGTTGTCAACTTTTGTATTGTGATTTAAAACATAATTCATCCAATCAACAATGAATACATAAGTAATGTGAAAAGTTTAGTCTTTAAATGTGAGATTGTGAGGCTGGCATCACAAGAGCAGCTCTGTTGCCTCCGTTGTAAATGGAAGCTTTTAAAAGTACGCGCGTATGTAGCTTTGCCTACGTAGCTTTGCCTACGTTACATGTTGCTGATGCTCCTGGTGTACATTCAGGGTAATTGGAAATCCGAGCAAATGACGAGCCTGACAAGCAGCAGTTGCAGAGAGAGAAGTGACAGTTTTTCAGTAGAAGTCAGTTGCAATCAGTGCTTGAGAGAACCACTTTGTGTTAGTTATGTCCACTTATATATACAGTGGTTTTCATTCAGGCCCTCCAGTTTCCCCCATCAACCCAAAACATGCACAATAGGTCAAATCTTCCAGCTAACATAGCCCTGACCAAGACTAGTTCAAGATCTGGAGATGGGTCCCGCTGATCCTGACAGATATCCCAACAGCACCGAAGGATGGGTCACTTGAAGTTGTATTTGGAGTGATTTGTGCATGTTTGAGCAATCTTTATCGCTTATTTTCCAGACACAATTTTGCTGATCTACTCCTGTTTCCACAACATACACCCACTGCTCTCGACTTACTTTACTCTTCAACTTCATTTTTTAATCAGTGATGTGCAGGATAAATTTTTGGTTTAAATGAATCTCTGTCCATAAGAAAGACCATCAACTTCACATTTCTTTGTAGTGATGATATTTACGCTGTTTAAGGTGAATGTTTCGATTTAAAATGTCCAAATCATATCGTAATGATCATTATGTCATAGATTATAACTATACACCAGACGAGCACAATAGGTCTTTTTTTAACAAAACCTGCACTCAGAGTAAACTGTTGCTCTCTTCATAGAAATTGTTTTCAGTGAGTGATTAGTGATAATGAGGGCACAGACTGGCAGCCACATGTATTCTCCTCATGTGGTGAAAGGAAATGACTTTGAACATCTGGAAAACCTCCGGGTGCGTTCACACTCCAAACCACAGCAGCACTGGGACTACACCAGGAACAATACTAAAAAAAAGAACTATTTTTTTAACATGTATTGTTTATTTACATTATTTTTGAGCATGTAATCATTTTAGAATATATACATGATTTTAATATTCCCAGTATTGTTGTGTCACAGGTAGAAACCCCATACATGCTTTTAAGCCCATAAATGATTGTCGTTCAAAGCCTTTCAGACTTCAAATCACGTAGGGGCATAATGTTTTATTTTAAGGAGAAACTAGACCACCCAAAGTAAACCGACACAGACGCAGGGAGAACATGTAAAATCTTTACTCCAGTGCAGTGTTAGACCTTCTGCTTTACTCAGAGTCTGATGTGACAGAGACAGATGCTCTGATGGAGATGAGAATACTGATTATTAAACCTCATAAATTTACATAAAACTGTCAGAAAATGATGAGGACAAGATGGACAGAAACAGCTCCCCAGTGCATCATATCGACAAATAATCTGACTTTGACTGGACCGGACTTACAATGAGACTATAACTTACTGTCTATTCTGTCTGGATTTCTTTAAAAAAAACTTTTTTGTTGAGGGTCTGCCATCTGCTTGTCTTCATAAAGATGTGTCTGCTTTGTCTGGAAAGGTGGTGCCATCAAGTTACATGTCAGATCTATGGAAAGGCAAGCTGTCTTGTGTGGGAATTTATATTTTTTAAGCAACCAAACACCTGCAACTGGTTACATGCAACAGAAGATCTGAACAGAAGATGCAAAAGTGGCATTGCATCTTCACTTTTTATTCTGCGTTGAGATGAGCTTTTTCGGGAAGAAATCCGCGTGCATACGGTGATGCAAAAGTGTGTGGAATTCGATTGGGTAAGCATGCCAGGCAACTAAGTTGTGACACTAGGTGGTGATGTATGTAAACGCGCACACGACGTGAGCAGATCTGACCAGAGTTTTGTGTCTTGGACAGTGTAGATGGAAACGCTAGGGCGCGTATTCAACTTTTCCACTCTGGAGGGTGGTTTCAGATTTTTGCGTATTTAAGCCCCGAAAACGGCATCACCGTCTGAACGAAAGGTACTTCCAATAAAATATTTTGTCGTTTTTACCCACAAGCGTTCTTGTGGAAACAGGCCCTTAATCTCTTAATTTTCTTTTTAGTTATTTTGTTTAGCTGCTTGGAGTCAAAAATGTTGTTTTTACTATATATGTTTTTATTTATCTACCAGTGAGTAACAATTACTTATAGAAGTGCAACGTTTTTATAAATAACGAAACAAATGAGATTCAACTAAATATTAAATACAGATTAATATGGGGTGAGTAATTTTTTATTTATTTATTTTTCTTTATTTTTTTTGACAAGTTTTGCGATTGCGAGTAGTTAAAAAAAAAAAAAGATTCTAATCAACATTGTCCAGAAAGACTGAAATGAACTGATAAACTTATACAAGAATCACCTTTCAGAACATTTTTGTATAGATAAACATTTGTGCACAATAAGACAGGAGGTGTTGTTATTTGTGGAAGAAGTTACGGTGCTGCAAAAATGTTTACCCTTTGTGTGATTTGCTAACTACGTCCATTCATCTTGCAGCCCCAAATCCTTTTCACACATGTATTCTCTTTGCAGTCTCTCTCCTCTTCACTTCCCTTTTTTCGTCCTTTTAGTCTGAGTCACTTCTCTTGAGATTATCACATTTTCTCATTATCTTCTCTGGGTCTTGGCCTGTTTTTGTTTTAACCGACAATATGTGTGTGTGTGTGTTTTTTTTTTTTTTCCAGTACAAACTTCAGCCCGTTTGAAAGTGCGTTGTGAAATTAGTGGCGCTCGACCTTTTGAAATGATATTAGCGGTAAATAAATGCCAGGCAGCTTTGTCACGACTCCCACTTCGATTCCATTTCTCTCACAGCGTGTAGTGGGAGGAAGGCTCCGCACAGGGTCAAAGCTGA
This sequence comes from Boleophthalmus pectinirostris, assembly GCF_026225935.1. Taxonomy (NCBI): domain Eukaryota; kingdom Metazoa; phylum Chordata; class Actinopteri; order Gobiiformes; family Gobiidae; genus Boleophthalmus; species Boleophthalmus pectinirostris. The sequence continues at coordinate 7,629,878 of NW_026571115.1, read as the reverse complement.
TGCTGTTTAGAACATATACAAGAGATTTGGGTTTTGGTAAAAGAGCTCAACATACAGTGTGAAAGAGATGGTTTTCATGATTTTTCAGTATCACATTTCATTTTACCAGAATATGCACAAGAGAGTCTTTTCACCTTCATATATTACAGGTTAAGAACAGTTTATTTGATTATATTTAGTTTCCTATTTAGACGCCATTTTGAGTACTTTGACCATTTTATTTTGAATTGTCAATTACTATGGCAACAGTGAACAGAAGTAAAACTTATTCAAAGAAGTCTCTAATGCCCCGTCCACACTAGTATTTATCAGAGTCGTTTTCATTGTGGATGCAGTGTTCATCCACACTAATCCAACTGAAAACGGCTCCAGAGACGGAACGATCTGGTACTGCCAGATTTCCCACGAATTCATCTGAGTACAGATCAGATCCGGCACCGTGTGGACACCAGAAAATGCTGATACACTGATGTAGGTCTATGTGCCACACAGTAATTCACCGCCAGAATGCAAAGAAGCTAGAATATATGTCTATTCATATATATGGTCTATGAGTATGACCTGCAGACGTATAATCTCTGAAAAGTTTCACATGAACCTTCTCCAACGCAATAGAAGAACAGAACAGACTCACCATCAGCAGAACACCCCTCTGTTACAGAAAGAACACATGTAATCCACTGAGTCGTGTCCTTTAGTCTGACAGAAGCTGAACTGCATCACCGCACAATAGCGAGTTGTTTTTTGAGCTTAGTTTATGCAAATGAGCAATGTGGTTTTAAGTTTCATTTCTGTAAAATGTAAACAAATATGCTCAAAGCTGTGTGGACAGGGAAGGGTTGCGGACACAGAAACCATGTGTCTGGATGCAGATTGTTTCTGATACGGTGATATGGTGATTCGTTTCAGTGTAAACATAGTCTAAATGTGTGGCAGTTTTTAGCAAAGTTTATTTTTGATCTTTATATTATTTCACTATCAGGTTAAACTTTTTGTTTGGGCGTCTATCACCTTCTTGTTTCCATGGATATGTCATTGCTCTGCCTGAAATGTTCCACAATATTACATTAAACAGATCTGCGTTACATTTATTCAGTTACAGGTGGTTTTATAGCTTAAAAATACCTCAAAAAACAGGCATTTTGACTGTGAGCGGGTCGCCTCTCCAGAGGTCTGACCTGTAATTTTTCCTGATTTGCTGCAGTATGAAACATTTCAGACAAAATAATAACATCTTCGTAGGGACAAGCAGGTGGTGGACCCTACCCTAGAAAAGTTACACAATGCACCTATAAGGTTTAGGATTAGGTTTAGGTTGAAAAACAGTTTGGTTATGTTTAGGGAGTCCTACACATATAAAACTAAGCTAAAGTGAAGCTGCTTTTTACTGATTGTTTAATAATGGTAGTTGTAACAGTAAGAGTTATGGATTTTAGTTTCCTTATAGATGCTGTTTTGAGGACTGACCATTCACAAGAAATGATATTTTGAATTGCCGATTGCTGGGGCAACATTTATATTTTTCATTACTCTAAAACCCACAGATGTTGTGTTGCATTCTCCAAGTTCAGCTAGAGATTGATTAATATGAGTTTTTCTGTGCCGAATACAGATTTTTTTGGAATCCAGCCACTAGAGACTGTAAGGTTATATAAAAGGTTTTGGCACACAGATTTATAGGAGTTATACAAAAATTTGCTGACTTGTAAATGTTTCTTTAAAGAGGGGGTATATACTTGAATTAATTGCCAACACATAACATAAGGATGTAACAATAACCGAAATATCGTGATATCGTCAAAAGTCTCTGTAATAATACAATAATATCGTGGACTGTCACAATATATCGAATTACAAGTTCCTTTGCTTAAATGCCTCATTTTACAGTAGCAACAACCAATAAACATAGGGAACTACATATCCCATGATGCATTTCAGTACAGCCAATATGAAGAAATATGTTTTTTACTTTAATTCTCAGGATTATGACAGTAATAATTTGCACCAGAATCTCATCAAGGTATTTTAAAAGCAAAAACGTATCTTATCTACAATAATATTGACCTCTTCAAAATATCGCAGTAAATATCGAATCCTGAGATGCATATCGTGAAAATATTGTATCGAGAGATTTGGATATCGTTACATCCCTAATATTTAGATCACCATGTTACCTTTTATTGTACTCAAATTTATATATTTGCCATAAAACAATATATTGCAACATATAACAAGTTTTATAAGTTTCATTTTGTTTTTGAGTCATCCCTCCCTTTGCTAAGTCAGTCCCCCTTCAGAGCACTATCACAACACTATCGGTGCGCATCCTACTAATAAAACTACCTCAAATTGCATCAGGTTTGTAGTTTTCTATCAGGTTTTTGTATATTTATGGAGAATTGTCGTGTGGGAGCGTGGGTGACGTAGGCTTGTGGGCGGAGCATTGGACAGAATCTGACAGCTAACCGTAAAGAGGGTTCAAATAGTGCCCCGGAGAGCACTCTAGATTACTCAAACATGCATGAATGACATCTAAAACCACTTCAGGCATATTTTTTGATGAGGGAACAACATTATAAAATGGTAGAACACTTCAAAAAATCTATTTTGCTCAATGCACTATGAAGACTAATGACTCAACTCCTCTTCTCAGAATTACGAGCACCCAAGGACCACATGAATGCACCATTAAAACAGTTTTCTGGTTCAGATATGGATTAATTTCACCACCTCGTATCACAGTGTCACCTTTTTGTCCACATATTGTTCCCTTATTTTTCTCACCAGCTCTTTCTCCGCTTACTCCCTCGTTCTTCTCTTCCCCCTGAGCAGTACATTTGTGATAACTCAGCACTATGCAAAACCCTTCTTTCAATTACTATCAGCTCAGCTTTTCTGACTAGACCTTGCAATTCTCCTCTCTATCTTTTTGTCCTTGTCTCTCTCCGTACATTGGGCTGCACAATCTTTTCTACACAAAGCGTTTTCAAATAGCTGGCATTGACCCCATATAAGCAGCATCATTATTTTTCATTTGCGCTGAAGGAGATGGTTTTCTGCTTGAGTTAAATGGGAATTAAAGTGGTAATTTTGCATCGCGCTACACAATTCCCCCTAGTAGAACATGTACAAGACAAAAAGCTAAGGTTAAACTAATTGTTTAACTGGCTCTTTATTGCTCTTTATTATCTAGTAATAGTAAAAGTATTCATAAATTTCAGTTTCTTGTCTATAGCTGCCATTTTTAGTACTTTTAACCATTATTTTGTTTAGAATTTTCAATTGCTACAGCAACATTGATCATCTTTCATCACTCTAAAACTCATGTATTTTTTGTTTTGTTTTTAAAGTGCCCGTATTATGTTGTGATGTTTTCTCATCACAAACATACCTGGAGTTGTGTTTTGTTTCATTCACATGTTTAACACAGATCACTGGAAGAATTTCAACTCTGGAATTGCCCATCTCTGTTGAACTAAAGGTAAAATGTAGTTGTTAAAACTACTACTTCATGACATCACAAGGTGGAACAGAGCATTTTGAGCTTTTGGAGGTATAGACAGACTAATAATGCATAAATGTGTGTCAGTGAAACAAAGCACAACTCCAGGTCTGTTTTTGAGAAGGTTACAACATTATAACATGACTTAAAGCTCACAAGAGTCAATTTTTAAGGCTAATAACTGTTGCTCTAATTTTAAACATCTCTCAATTCAGCAGCAATTTCAGCATTTGCTTTGTTTTGTATTTTTCTGTATCTAGATAAACAATTCTATTCTAGGTGCACTGTGTAATTTTTCTGGTAGAGGGCCTGCCAGTTACTTGTCTCCATGGAGATGTTATTGCTTTACCTCCAGTATTCCAAAGTATGGCACATATAAACTTGTCCATAGAAACAAACAGGCGATGCAATCAGGCCAGTTTACAGGTCAGATCTGTGAAGAGGCAACTGCACTCACAGTAAGAATGCATGTTTATATAGGGGTTTTTGAGCAATAAAAACACTCATAATTGATAGGGATGTAACAATAACCGAAATATCATGATATCGTATCATCAAAAGTTTCTGTCACAATGTATCGAATTACAAGTTCCTGTGCTTAAATGTGTGGTTTTATAGTAGCAACAGCTTATGAAAATAGGGAACTACATATCCCATGATTCATTTCAGTACAGACAATATGAAGAAATATGTTTTTTACTTGAATTCTTAGGATTATGGTGGAAATAATACACACCAAAATCTTGTCAAGGTATTTTAAAAGCAGAAATGTGTCCTAACTACAATTATATCAGCCTCTTCAAAATATCACAATAAATATCATACCGTGAGATGCATATCGTGATAATATCGTACCGAGAGATTTGGATATCGTTACATCCCTAATAATTGAATAATGCATCTTAAGTTTAATATCATACTGTGGGACATTACAGGCAAAGCCATAACACCTCCATGGTAGTGGACCCCCAACCTGAAAAGTTATAGTGCACCTTTAAGCCGTAGTTAGTTTTTGTGGTTTAAAGCTGCTTTTGGATTATTGTGTCAGTGGCATAAATTAGTTTCAGTATTATTGCTTAATGTCTGTATTTTATTACTTTAAATTATTACTGTTTAGGTGCTATTTGTAAGTATACAATATGACAAAAATATGTCCATGAAACTAACATCTATAATCAACTGACAACAATTCCTGCTTTGAAGGAGAAAATAACAAAACGTAGAATTTCAAAAAAGTGCTATTTAAGGCCCTAAATGATGTAAGAGAAATGGAAAACAGTGTTACTAAATGTGAATTTTCAGTTTTCCGTGAGCTTAAATATTTGATAAAGGGAAAAAAAAGCACATACAAGCCCATTAAATATGCAGTGAAAATGCAGTTACAACATATCTGAAATATCGTCTTGAAAACAGCCGAAGTCAGCAGTCTGTAAAAGACTCACACCACATGGAAAATTCGCCCAGTCATAAATTATACATTGCTTTATTTCAGTTCTCATTTTTCAAGGAAGCTCATGTTTACATCTTAAGTTGAGCTGGGTCAAGTTTTAGTTTGAAAAAATGTTGCTATGTATTGTTAATGACTTACAGTATATGTGTGGTATAAGACGTTGTACAGAGAGGAGCTTAAATTTGCTCAAATAGGCAAACTTAAATATGGTCTGTCCATTGTTTTCACCTTAAATAACCACAAACAAGAAATAAGAATTGTGAAAAATCATAACTAAATAAATGCAATATATAAAATTCAATAACATCTCCATGGAAATAGCGTGAGAAAGTTACATTGTGCACCTTTAAAGAAGCCCTGTCAGTTCAGTCAATTCATTTCACTCACTTTATTTATCCCTGACGGGCAATAAAAATTCACGGAGAGTAGTAGAGTTACATAATAAAAGGTATATATAAATCAATCACAACATCCATACACTCAATAGAGCTCATGATAAACTATTAAGATTAAGGATAGGTGATATATCGGTTCCAGTATCAGTATCGACCAATATCGATACTGATATTGGTCGATACTGTTTTTACACAAACATTTAACAAATCATTTTATACATAGATAAATACATTTTGTTATTATTTTTTTTTTATAATAGTGGAAAGTTAATCGGTGATCTTTACTTCAGTTTAGGATAAGTTTGTGGGCTTTGCTATAGATTTTGAAAGCTAAATATTGGTATCAGCAAATATCATAATAGTTATTGGCCACAACAGAAGGCCAAATATCTCTATCTAAAACTGTATTAGGTTTAGACTTAGACAAACTTCATTGATCCACAAGGGAAATTACTTGGACACAGTAGCTCACACATTACAATATAATATAATAACAAAGAGTGAAAAATGTAATAATAATAATTTAATAGCAAGACACTGGTGTCAAATAAGGCATAATTATATAAAAGTATGTGTGCAAGTCAAAATAAAATAGAAAAATAAGTAATAAAAATGTCTCAGCTATATACAAGAGGTTGTAAGGAAAACAGTGCAAAGTTAATATAATGATCTGTTACATAAGGGTGAGCTGTTGGACAGTTGTAGGGAGTATTATCTGTTACATAAAGGTGAGTTGTTGTACAGTTGTAGGGAGTATTATCTGTTACCTAAGGGTGAGTTGTACAGTTGTAGGGAGTATTATCTGTTACATAAGGGTGAGTTGTTGTACAGTTGTAGGGAGTATTATCTGTTATATAAGGGTGAGTTGTTGTACAGTTGTAGGGAGTATTATCTGTTATATAAGGATGAGTTGTTGTACAGTTGTAGGGAGTATTATCTGTTACATAAGGGTGAGTTGTACAGTTGTAGGGAGTATCATCTGTTACATAAGGGTGAGTTGTTGTACAGTTGTAGGGAGTATTATCTGTTATATAAGGGTGAGTTGTTGTACAGTTGTAGGGAGTATTATCTGTTATATAAGGATGAGTTGTTGTACAGTTGTAGGGAGTATTATCTGTTATATAAGGATGAGTTGTTGTACAGTTGTAAGGAGTATTATCTGTTACATAAGTCTGAGTTGTTGTACAGTTGTAGGGAGTATTATCTGTTACATAAGTCTGAGTTGTTGTACAGTTGTAGGGAGTATTATCTGTTACATAAGGGTGAGTTGTTGTACAGTTGTAGGGAGTATTATCTGTTATATAAGGGTGAGTTGTACAGTTGTAGGGAGTATTATCTGTTATATAAGGATGAGTTGTTGTACAGTTGTAAGGAGTATTATCTGTTACATAAGGGTGAGTTGTTGTACAGTTGTAGGGAGTATTATCTGTTATATAAGGATGAGTTGTTGTACAGTTGTAAGGAGTATTATCTGTTACATAAGTCTGAGTTGTTGTACAGTTGTAGGGAGTATTATCTGTTACATAAGGGTGAGTTGTTGTACAGTTGTAATATGTTATAAGTTATAATATGACCGTAGTCCTGTATCTCTCACAGTTTGAGCGGAGCTGAAGGAGCCTGTTGGAGAATGAGTTCCTCTGTCCTTCTATAGTCTGGTTATCTCAGGTGTGAGAGAGTTGTTATGCCCCCTTGTCCCGATTGACAGTCTGGTGGGCGTGTCCTCCCTGATCCATTGATGGTCCTTGTTGTGTTTTTGTTTGTGCCTTTAACCTTTGCACTATCCCAATCCATGAGATGGTTTTCCCTCTTGCAGTGCTCTGATACTGTCTCAATTTGGTGCATTATTCATTATTTGCTCCTTACCCTTTTACTTTCCATTAGATTGTACTGACTCTGATCAAGTGTGACCTGTTTTGAACACTGACGCTGAGTAGAACCAATGAAAAATGGACAGAATGCTCTTGATAAAGGCATGGTAAAAGTCATTGTGATGTTTTTACTCACATCAGATCACCTTCATTTCCTTAAAAGGTTCTGCCTCTGCTGACATTTTTCTAAGAGCTCTTCTGTGTTTTTTGTTATAATCTTGTTTCTTCTTCACAAAAACACCCAGAGTTGTGTTTTTCTTCAAGCGCACAAGAGTCAATTTTGCATTAGGACTAAAAAACAAACTCAGACAGTATGAAAAAATATGCCCACACTTAGCCTCAACACACTTAAATGTCCTGTAATTTCCACTTATAGCACAATTTTCTCCATTTTATCCCCAGCAGCTTTGCAGAAGTGAAAATGTCTCCCTCTTTGGCCCCTGAATGATTTAAGTCGTGGTTAGAGCTCGATGAATAAAATACAGAGCAGAGAAAGCCTGGTTCAGTCAGATGTGTTTCGTTTTCCATTTGTGTGACGTTTTTTCTCATTTCACTGCATAAATCAGAGTTCACTGTCCCATGACATTACGTCCACAGCTGTAGTGTCTCAAAGCTCACAAATACTAAGCAGCCTACTCCATATATTTTACATCCACGACATTGTTTTGAACTCGGTCATAAAAAGAAAATGACAACTGTACTCAAAATGGGAAAATAAATGTACATATAAATACAAGATACAAACAAATATGTATTTATATGTTTCCGGTCCCTGTTATATGCAACATTTTGATATAAAAGATGCAGTACTTTGTTTTAAATTGTTAATCTCTATGGCAACCGTGCTATTTTTTTATCATTCTGAAACCTTTTTTACATAATATTTTAGTTTTTAGTAATATTTAAATTTTGTTATGAGCCTTATAAAAATACATTTTGTAACTCTGCAGGAGAGAGAGGGAGAGAGACAGAGATAGAGAGAGAGAGGAACTGGAAAGAAATAGAGAGAGGGAAAGGAGAGAAAGGGAATAGACAATGAAGAGATAGAGAGGAGAGGGAGGGAAAGAGAGAGAAAGAAAGAGAAGAGAAAGGGAGAGGAAACAAAGGGAGCGACAGGGGGGAGATGAGAGAAAGGGAAGAGAAACAGAGAGAGAGGGAAAGGAGAGAAAGCGGCGAGATAGAAAGGGAAAATGGTGAGAAAGAGAGAAAGAGGGAAGAAAGAGAGAAACAGAAATTGAAAGAGCGACAGAGAGAGGGAGATAAAGAAACAAAAACATAGAGACAGGGAGGTGGGGGAAAGAAATAAAGAGAGAGAGACTGCAGGGAAGAGGAGAGAGGAGAGAAAGAGAGAGGGAGAGAGAAAGAGAGCGAGGGAGAGGAGGAGAAAAGGGGAACACACAGTGAAGAGATAGAGAGAGCGGAGAGGGAGGGGAGAGGCATAGAGGGAGATAAAAAGTATGAGATAGCAGGAACTGAGAAAGACGAGCAAGAGAAGAGAAGGGAGAAAGACAGGGATGCAGGGGATAGAAATAAAGAGAAAGAGACTGCATTGAGATGGAACGAGAGAAAAGAGAAAGGGAAGAGAGAGGTGAGAGACAGGGAGAAAATAGAGAAGCAGGGAAAAGAAATAAAGAGAGAGAGACTGTAGGGAGGGGGAGAGAGAGAGCAGAGGAAGGGAGAAGAGATAGAGATAGGGGAGAGAGACAAAGAGGAGAGAGAGGAAAGGAGAGAATGGACATACAGTGGCACGATAGAAAAGGGGCCGGGAAAGAAAGAGAGAGAAAACGAAAGAATGACAGAGAGAGGGGGAGAGAGAGCGAGAAAGGAGAGAAAGGGAACAGACAGCGAGAGAGAGAGAGATAGAGTGGAGAAGGAGGGAAGAGACTTTGAGGGAGATAGCAGGGTAGAGAGGGAATTGAGAAAGACGAGAGAGAGAAGGGAGAGAGACAGGGAGGTGGGAGAAAGAAATAAAAAGAGAGAGATTGCATTGCGATGGAGAGAGAAAGGAAAGAGGGAGGGGAGAGACATGGAGAAGGTAGAGAGAAAGGGAAGAGAGAGGGGTGAGAAAGGGAGGGAGAGAAAAAGAGAGGGAGAAAAAGAGAAGAGAGACAGAGAGAGGGGGAGAGACAGGGAGGAGAGAAAGAGAGAGAAGGACAGGAGAGAAAGAAAACATACAGTGGCGAGATAGAAAGTAGAGAGGGTAGGAAAGAAAGAAAGAGGGAAGAGAGAGAGGGACACTAGAAAAAGGGAACATACAATGGCAAGATAGAAAGTGGAGAGGGTGGGAAAGAAAAAGAGGAGAGAAAGGGAAGAGAGAGTCGAGAGAGAGAGAGAGATTGAAAGAGAAACAGTGACAGAGAGAGCGATAGAGAGGCCTAGAAAAATCAGAGAGGGAACAGACAGTGAAGAGATAGAGAGAGAGGGGGGAGAGTGGAGGGAGGGAAAGAAACAAAAGCGAGATAGAGGATTTAAAAGCGTCTGCGGTGCAGGCTGTGAATAATGACGGACACTGAGAGGGCTGGTGTGGTCTGGGCTTGTATGACTCACAAAGCTCCAGACCACAGACTGATCCTGCTCCTTTCTAATATATTCACTTTAATCAGATGATGGAGGAGCTGAAGTCTTCAAAGTACACTTCAATATTTACATCTGTGACAACTATAGAAGGAGCTGATTAGAAACTATATTTTATTATTATAAACAAACTTTCCAATGAGTGAACTTGAATTATTTTTGTATAGACATTGCCATGGGCACCACTATCGTCATTTGAGTAGGACTATTTTGCATTGGGCTGCAGATCCTGACAGCGAATAAGTTCTATACAGACTGCAAAGGTTCTACATTACACAAAGCTGACTTTTGTGAGATTTAAACTATGTTATAATGTTGTTACCTCATCATAAACATAACCGGAGTTGTGTTTTCTTTCATTCACACTTTTCATTATACCTTCATTTTTAATCTGTCTACATTTCCAAAACTCAAAATGCTCTGTTGCACCTTGTGATGTCATGAAGCGGTAGTTTTCAAGTTAACAACTACCTCTTACTAGTCAGGCTGGCACCACCTAGTGCAATTTCATTTCACTCCAGCAACTAGGTCAGGAATCGGAATACACTAGACTAGACAGTTTGCAAGAAACCAGGAAGATGTAGACCGTGCACCGACCAATCAGTGAAAAGGCATGACATCCATGTCGTCAAACTCAGGCGCCTGTCTTGGTCCCTTTTGTGGAACAGCACAACAGTAAACAAAACAGTTGAGATGGATGTAGATGAAGCCATACATTCTGTGTTGGCAACGATTCCCGAGATCGAGGATTTAAAGAGAATGTTTGGTGAATGTTATCAAGAGGAAAGACGTTATTGCTCTTCTTCCTACAGGGTTTTGCGCATTACATATGTCACAACCAAATAGCAGCAATTGGTTAAATAAAAAAAAGTACCCGCTTATCGTTGAGCGAACGAATCCTAATGCTGCGAGGTCAGATGGTTTCCATGAAGTGAAACTGGCTGATGAATCAGGCTAACCTGATTGGCAATTCCAGTGTTGAGATTATCCAAATGATGCAGAAACAACATTATAACATAGATCAGAAAAGAGTGTAGTATGGGCACTTTAAAGCAAATTGGTGCAGTGTTGACTTGACAGCTAGCTGTACTTTCTACTCTGCCACTACTATTACTACTACTACTATTTTTGAACTGGACTGAAAGTATTTTTTAATTGTTTGAGACCTGCTGAAAAGGCAGAGGGTTTATTTTTAAGACAGTTGTAGTTTGAGCAAACAAAAATATATAAATAAAAACAGATAGAAAAAAAAAGATTGATTTTTCTGTATCAAAATCACTATATCTGAAACTTTATGAGATCTCAAAAAACTGAACTTTTTACTCTTGAAGTACATTTTTAAACGGGCACTTTAATACATTTACTTAAGTGTATTTTTGTGATACTTTTACTTTTACTTGAGTACTTTTTGGGGCCGGTGTCTGTACTTTTGCTTGTGGGTTGAAGGTCCGACGCCTTCATGCTTCTATGAAGATGTCACTGTTCTGCCTGGAATGTTCCACAGCTCTACTTTACATTTATTCAATTGCAACTGATTTTACCACTTAAAAATAAAGAGAAAATCGACATTCTCACTGTGAGCGGGGTCCCCTCTCCACAGATCTGACCTGTAACTTGGCTTGGTTTGCTCTCCATGAAGACAGAAAGGTTGCATTTGACAAACCCTTCACTAGAAAAGTTACACAATGCACCCTTTCAGTAACAAAACTGAGTACTTCTTCCAGCACTGCCCTTTTGAGGGACTTGTGTAATAAACCTTGTATGTAGTAAGTCATGTTTTTATCTGTTTATAGCTATTGACTCACATTGTCATCTGTTGTAGAGGCTGTTATGTGAAACCACAGACTATTATATGAACCAATGGAGAAAAACATGCACACATTAGAATGGACAGAAGGAGTAGGTCAATCTGAGCGGTGAGATTGTTGTTTGGCGATGTGGAAAGTTTGCAGACAGACTCGCGATGAGACAGAAGCACAGGAGTTACTTTAGGATACTGGCCTGTGCTGCTGTTATTGAAGACGGAGAAAAGCAAAAGGGTTCTCACTAATTGGCCTCCTGTCACAATTTGTCTTGAGTTTCAAAAGCGCTGCATTTTCTAAGACTCAAAGTATAGAAGCATTTAGTGTTATGATGTGGAATTTATTAGGACTACCCCTGGCCATCTCCTAAACATGCACTATACCAAAATCTGCCTATTAACTACATGACTTTAAACCTGACTCACTGACGCTGAATTGAGTTCTACACAATTTCAGTCTGGTATGGCTTTGAAAGAGATTGGAAAATGCGCAGTGTCATGACGGTTATATTTGAATCTGATCGGTCGAAGCATCACAACAGCGGCACAAAGCTCTTACTTTCTATACATTTTTCATAAACAAAATAGCCTGTACTGACACTAAAATAGGCTCAAGTTCATCTGTCTGCATCGCCATGTTTCACCTTTGGCGTCAACACAAACCTCAGTGCTGCTCTGTGATTGGTCGCCCTCCACCTGTCGGGGCTTGTTGCTCCAGCGGGCGTCAAGATGGATTCTCGTGAGCTTGTGAACTCACAGATATTGCTGGAATCCATCTTGCTTTGCCAGGTTAATTAATGTATGCATTCCTTCAGCTAAATGCGTGGTGTAGTGCACAGCATCCTCGCCATGCAGCGAGGAGCTATGCAGCGAGGATTCCAGATTTGACTCCCATGACCTTTCCATATGGACTTTGCATGTTTCAGGATGGGGATCATTTGCGCAAGAACAGATTTCGTTTCAGTTTCATTCTTGCTTGTCTCCGTGGATTTGTTATTTCTTTGCTTGAAATGCTCCATAATAGTGTATCACTTGTTATAAGAAATGTATCTCAGTGAAGACAAGCAGGCGACAAGGCATTTTTTTAGCCACAAAGATTATTTGGTTCATGATTAAAAGGAAAAAACAAGATACAAAAAACATGACAATGAAATTACTTCAGAAAATTCATTTATGAGTCTCTCTGCCCAGTGCTTTCTCAGAGCAGATGATAAAAACACATCAAACTTAAAACTAAAAGAAAGTTTAAGGCCATACTGCAGAAGATTCCAGACTAAGCTATAACATCTCCATGCTGACAAGCCGATGGCACATCCCAGAGGTTGGGACTTGCAAGTCGTGACTTGGACTCAAGTCAGACTTGAGTCAGTATTTTTAGGACTTGAGACTTGACTTGATCAAATGGACTAAGACTTGGGACTCATCTTGGAGTTGAAGGTCAGTGACTTGGGACTTGACTCGGACTTGAGGCCTGTGACTTGAGAAGACTTGATGTTTCTCCTAAAAAATATGTTTTTAGAAAATACTTTTCTCTTTAAAGTTGATACATTGGACTTATGGACCAGTGACTCGAGACTGGACTTGGACTTGCCTGTATTTGTCTTGGGACTTGACTTGGACTTGAGGTCAAAGGCCTGAGACTTGAAACTTGCAAAACAATGACTTGGCCTCTGGCACAACCCCACCAGAAAAGTTACATAGTACAACTTTAAATAATAACTGACTGACGTCATGATAGTTTTCACTTTCCCTGCTTTCTAACCGCTCTTCTTCTCTCTCTCCTCCTCAGCGCGTATGTGATCATGGCGGTGCTAAAGATGGCGCCGTCCTCCCTCTTGCCGTGACGCCCTTTAGCCTCCCGTCCAGCGACGAGCAGCAGCAAAGGATGCTGGGAAACAGCCGACACCTGTACCCCGGGGCGGAGGAGGAGGAAGAGGAGGAGGAGGAAGAAGAAGAGGAGCTAGAGGACGAGACGGAGGAGGTGTCTGGGGAGTTGGAAGACGACATGGACGTGCACCGCGGCGGGTTGTCTCGGAGCAGGTCCACCAAGGCGCCCCCTAGAGGACAGATGAGGACAGGAAACCCCGCGCACACAGCCAATCCCTATTCGTCAAACCCAGGCCCCGCCCACCAGCAGCAGCCATCCAATCAGATGCAGCAGAGGAGGCTGAAGGAACGCAGCTCGGTGACATCAGAGGATGCCACGATCGCCATGATGGTTTTTCGAATTGGGATCCCGGACATAAAACAAACGGTCAGTGTAATACAGATTATCATGTTTTTGTTTTTTAACAATTCCATGTTATTTTCAGTTTTTACACGTAAGAAAGTTGTGGATGAGTGCGTATTACTGTAGTTTGATGGACATTTTTGCGATGATTTCAGATGGGGATGTAATGTTAATATTAATCATTACAGTATAGACTTAGACAAACTTTATTGATCCACAAGGGAAATTGTTTGTTTTGTTTTGGAATTGTTTTGGAAATTGAGTAAAAATATAAATGTTATTAATAAATTCAAAATAAGTAGCATCCATATTAAGAGACTGATGTCAAGCAAGGCATAATTATGTAAATGTATATGTACAAATAAAAATGAAATATAGAAATATAGTGATACAAATATATCTCAGCTAGATACAAGAGGTCGTAAGGAGAAACAGTGCAAGATGATATATTGATTGACAGGACACAGGGTTATCTGTTACATAAGAGTGAGTTGTTGTAAAGTTGTAGGGAGTATGGTATGCATATAATAATAAAAATTGTCTAATAATACATTGGATTTATGTAGAGGTTTTCAAAATGACACCCAAAGCGCTTTGCAGGGCATTACTCAGTCACTCCATACACCAACACTCACACACCACCAGGCAATGTGGGTGGAGTGTCTTGCCTAAGGACACAACAACAGTTTGCACTAATGTCACTGCTGCTCCACTGTGGTACCTGGTACTCCCACAATCTCCCGTCCAAGTACTAACCAGGCCAGGCCACGCTTGCTTAGAATCAGAATGCCTCATATTTTTTGGGTGATGTTGGTTATTTATAGAAAGCTGAAGTGTTGAAGTGTCACAGTTTTGATGGTTCAAGTGATACTTTCTGGAGGCGGAACGTCACCTGCATGATTTCCTGGAAATAGAAAATTAAAACCATACTTTGGAAAATTCTCCTTGGAAATAGAATCATTTTTGTGACACTGTGCAAGTTTATAGCTAAAGGAACAACATTTCCTCCAAGCCAAATAAGAGTCAGGTTTGTGGAGATGCAAGCCCACTCACAGGAAGGATGTATGTTTTATACACATTTCAGTGCAATAAAACCATCCATAATGGTACATGCTTTTATTTTAGTCTGTTTTGGTTACATACTGGGGCTTTAAAATACAGACATTTCATAAAAAGAATGTGCAAGGACTGGTAGTGGTTTAGAAATACTAAACCCCTTATACATACTGACTGATGTATGACCATATTGTGATACGTTTTATACTATTGTGTGACTAATCAAATCATGAGGGGCCCTGTGATTCCCAGGAAGTGAAGAAATGACATTATAGTTTAAACACCGTGGAAAGACTTCACAGTAACAAGGGCCAGCACAGACTATCACTAAAGAGCTTTTGTCTCACCTGAGCCTGGGCCAATCCACCGAGTCCCAAAGCAATTTTCACTACAGCAACAAAGAGGTAACAGTGTTATACCAGCATTGCATCTTGGGAGTTGAAGTTTAGTCTCCTATATAGTCTCAACATTGTAGTGATTTAGTGTAAATAAATGCAGAGGTTAGTGCTGGATTTGAAGATGTCACATTTTAAAGCCACATTTTAAAGCTCATTTGACTAAAATAAAAGCATTTGTGCATTTTAGTTGTGCTTATTTCATGAAAACCACAGACTGTGTAAAGAAGTGGATTAAGGGAGTGTGACGTCCCCTGTACCTTTCAGCTCCAGTCAAACAAAACTCATTGAGGCAAGCAATTTGGAGCCTGAGTTCTATAATAAAAATAGAAATGTATTTACAGACAAAATAGTGAAATAAAAACACGAGAGCCAAAATGCTTAACTCAATTTTGCATAATATTAATTGTATTTCTTTATGCTGGTAAGACTGGTAACAGTTTATATTATGACTAAGCAATGAAAAAGTGCGGTTGCCTTACAAAAAAAATGTCCTCTAAAATAAAAGCAATGCCGCTTTAGTCCATGCATGAAGTAAAATGATAAAATATGTTTATTTTGCTATTCCATATTAGCTTAAAGGGGTCAAAGTCAACCAAAGGATCACATGTGGCCCAGGAGCTGGACAATGTGCAGGTCTGATGAAGAGTAAGGAAAACTTAGGGGGGACTGTTCTGCTCTGTTGTGGGTCCAGAACTGTGGAATGCGCTGCCCATGCACCTTAGACCATTGTTTCCCAAAGATTACGTTGCAACCTTCAGGTGGGTCGCAAGACATTTTTTTGGGGTTGCCTTGTCATGATCTGCATGTACGTCTATAATATACACTTCTGACATATGAGATTTTCTGTGCTCACAAAAATGAAGACAAAGCACAGAGACAGACTGATCCCACCTATGTCATTTGAAATGTTGAAATGTTAAGACATGTTTTGTATAATTTCTAATCTTTTTGTAATTATTTTATTGAGTATTTTGTTCCAATATTGCTGGTTCAGCTGAAAGTTGAAAAGAAAAAGAAATGGGCTACATTTAATGTCCAAATAGGCGACTTATGGATCCTTTAATTTCTGGTTCAATGACTGTTTCTCATTGTTTAAAACTTGAGTAATACTAATTGTTCAGAGAGACATGATCACTCAGTCAACAATAAAATATCCTCATTAATGTTCAATAATGGTCAAATCCATCTTTATATTGTGATTTATAAATAATGTCTATTGACTTTATGTTGCAAAAGTTTGTGACTTGCAAAATATGGGTCCCCAGAAAAAAAGTTTGGGAATCACTTTTGGTTTTAAAATCAGCTCTTAAAACTCACCTGTTGACTTTAGCATTTGTATCTGGTATGTGTCTATATTTTTTGTAATCTGAGTTTATTTTATTACCTTTTATATTGTTGTGTGCTGCACCGGTCAACTGATGGAGCCTTTGGAACATGGTAGCTAGTAGGTTAGTTATGTCCATTTATATATACAGTCTATGATGAAACCATAGCAACAGCATAGCAATAAATATAGCAAAACGTGAAAAACATAGAAAAACGTCTTTACTGTGAGTGGGATTGCATATCCACAAACCTGACTCTTGTTACTTTTTCAGTTCACAACTATATCACTTCTCTATCAAACCAGGTCATTATAAAACTACATTCGGCTCAATAGCTCAAATTCATGATCATTTTCTCGGACAAACCTGGCAACCTTGTGCGCGATAATGCCCTCCTCTGGGACATCAGCAGTAAAGAGCTGTGTCAGGCTTATCCCTATTGGCAAATTAAGTTCGGAGAAGTCACCTCCACTCGTCCAAAGCTTCGCCCAGGGGACTTTTGAGACAACTGTACCCAGTCCGGTCAACTCAGTCTGGGCATAAAATGTGTCTCTGGCTCCAGGCTGCCTGTGTGTCATAATCAGTGTATTTCTCATGACTTAATTCAGATAAAGTCCAAGAAATGCCCAAGTCTTTAAAGATGATCTGTAAAGCTGTTTAACATATGGGTAATGTATTCTCACTGCCAGACTGCAATCACACAGTCCAGATACAGGGAGATTGGCACAGCGGATACAGGGAAAACACGGAAAATCAGGACTAGGATTTCAAGATTATTTTGATTTATTTATGTATTCTTTTATTTATTTATTTTACTTGATTGACAGATAATGTCACGTGGAAACAGAGGAAGGACCCAAAACGCAGGACTGCTTCAAAATATTTAATGACAAAACAAAAAATCCAGAACTCAAGACTAAATTGTCATGACAAGAGACACAGAGAAACTCAGACAGGGACAATGGACCAACCAAGGGCAGAGGAGAACACAGGGTATAAATGCACACACATAGACACAGGTGAAACACATTAGGGCGGGGCAAACAATCAAGACAGGAAGGAAAACTCAAAAATACAAGGTGACAGGACAAATGTCAAAATAAAACACAAACTACAACCACTACAAAACAAGAACCATGACAGTACCCCCCCCTGAAGGGACGGCTCCCAGACGTCCAAAGGAGTCACAATGAAGTCGGGAGGGTGGAGGGGGACCCGGAGGAGGAACAAGAGATCAATGGCAATGGCAAAGACCGAGACAAGAAGCATCGTTTGGAGCACACTTTGAGGAGGAGCAGGGGAAGGATCTGGAGGCAAGCTCCCTGGACGGAGAACAGTGTCCAGCGAAGCTGCAGCAGGGACACAGGGAAACAACCACCCCAGACGGAGAGAAGTGTCCAGCAGTGGCTCAGGAACAGAAACAGCAGGTTGAGGTCAGAAGCTCCAACAAAGGCTTCAACGGAATAGGATCCAGGATGGTGAGCAGTCTGCACTGGCATTGGGCTCCAGTGGCTATTGCGAAACAGGTGGGAGCTGAGGTGTAGGAAGGGCTGAACAAGCAGGGCCGGGCTGCCTCCTGCAAGCCCCATATCTCCTGGTGACACTTCTGGAGGTGGCAAACTCAGGCAGGCTTAGTCCTGGGACTGCAGGAGACAATCCACTTCCCCACACATAAAAAATAAAAAAGTAGAGCAGACTGCTTGGGTTCAGAACTGGTTGGTCCATTGTCACGTGGAAACAGAGGAAGGACCCAAAACGCAGGACTGCTTCAAAATATTTAATGACAAAACAAAAAAATCCAGAACTCAAGACTAAATTGTCATGACAAGAGACACAGAGAAACTCAGACAGGGACAATGGACCAACCAAGGGCAGAGGAGAACACAGGGTATAAATGCACACACATAGACACAGGTGAAACACATTAGGGCGGGGCAAACAATCAAGACAGGAAGGAAAACTCAAAAATACAAGGTGACAGACAAATGTCAAAATAAAACACAAACTACAACCATAAAACAAGAACCATGACAGATAATGTGATGTGCTGCTGCTGATGATTGTTGAACATTGATTAATTCTCAAATTTTGGAACAGGATACTAGTTTCTTTTATATTTTATGATTTGCTTTAGTTTAGGTTTAGGCCTGAATGTGTTGCCAGGTTTAGACCTTATATCTTAGATTTGGTTTGGATCTGGTGATTTGTGCTTGGTAGTCCTGGTTTAGAACTTGTTTAGACCTGGTTTAGTCCTGGTATAGTCTTGATTTAGTTAGGTTAAGGTTAAGTTCTGTTTTAGCTCTCCTCTGTCACTCCCACTCCTCTTTCTCTGCCTCTCTCCCTCTCTCTTCCTAAGTCTTTCTTCCTCGACATCCTCCTACTTCTCTCTCCCTCTAACTCTGTCTCTTCCTCGACACCCATCCTTTCTCTCTCCCGCTTTCTCTTCCCTCTCTCCTCTCTCTCTTCTTCTCTTTCCCTCTCTCCTACTCTCACACTTCCCTACTCTTTCTCTTCCTCTCTCCTACTCTCTCTTCCTCTTTCTCCATCTCTTATACTCTCTCCCTCTTTACTACTGTCTTCCTCTCTCTCCTATTCTCTCTCTTCCAACTCTCTCCCTCTCTCCTGCTCTCTCTCCTACTCTCTCGCTCCCCTAGTCTCTTCCTCTCTCCTACTCTTTCTCTCCTAATCTGTTATTCGCTCTCTCTTGTACTCTGTCTCTCTCCCTCTCTTCCTCTCCCTCCCTCTCTCTTACTCACTCTTCTACTCTCTCTTACTCTCTCTCCCTCTCTCCTACTCCCTCTCTTCCTCTCCTACTCTCTCTCTCTTCCTCTCTCTTTCTCCTACTCTCTTTCTTCCTCTCTCTCCCCCTCTTTCTAAGTCTCTCTGTCCTACTCTCTCTCTTCCTCTCTCCCTCTCTCCTACTCTCTCTTTTACTCTCTCTCTCCTTTTCTCTCCTTCTCTCCTACTCTCTCTTCTATTCTCTCTCTCCTTTTTTCTCTCCTTCTCTCCTACTCTCTCGCTTCCTCTCTCCTACTCTCTCTCTCTCCCTCTCTCCTACTCTCTCTTCTATTCTCTCTCTCCTTTTTTCTCTCCTTCTCTCCTACTCTCTCTTCTACTCTCTCTCTCCTTTTCTCTCCTTCTCTCCTACTCTCTCTTCTATTCTCTCTCTCCTTTTTTCTCTCCTTCTCTCCTACTCTCTCGCTTCCTCTCTCCTACTCTCTCTCTCTCCCTCTCTCCTACTCTCTCTTCTATTCTCTCTCTCCTTTTCTCTCCTTCTCTCCTACTCTCTCGCTTCCTCTCTCCTACTCTCTCTCTCTCCCTCTCTCCTACTCTCTCTTCTATTCTCTCTCTCCTTTTCTCTCCTTCTCTCCTACTCTCTCTCTCCCTCTCTCCTACTCTCTCTCCCTCTGTCCTACTCTCTTGCTCCCCTAATTTCTCTCTTCCTTTCTCTCCTTCTCTCTCCCTCTCTCCTACTCTCTCTTCTACTCTCTCTCTCCTTTTCTCTCCTTCTCTCCTACTCTCTCTCTTCCTCTCTCCCTCTCTCCTACTCTCTCTTCTACTCTCTCTCTCCTTTTCTCTCCTTCTCTCCTACTCTCTCTCTCTCCCTCTCTCCTACTCTCTCTTCTATTCTCTCTCTCCTTTTCTCTCCTTCTCTCCTACTCTCTCGCTTCCTCTCTCCCGCTCTCACTCTCCCTCTCTCCTACCCTCTTGCTCCCCTAATTTCTCTCTTCCTTTCTCACCTTCTCTCTCCCTCTCTCCTACTCTCTCTCTCCTAGTCTCTCTCTTACTCTCTCTCCTACTTTCTCTTCTACTCTCTCGCTTCCCTTCTCTTTCTCTTCCCCTCTCATACTCTCTTCCTCTCTCTCTCCTACTCTCTCTTCCTTTCTCTCCTCTCTATCCCTCCCTCCTACTCTCTCTTCTACTCTCTCTCTCTCTCTCTCCCTTTCTCTCCCTCACTCCTATTTTCTCTCTTCCTCTCTCCTACTCTTTCACTCCTACTCTCTTCCTCTCCTCCTCTCCTCCTCTCCTCGTCTCTTGCTCTCGTCCTGTCCCCCTCTCTGCTCTTGTGTGATGTATTATTGATCTGTGTATGGGTGTTTTCAACTCCAGATTCTGCCTTTTTAAAATCCCCCATACATAATTCACCGATCCATATTTATTCACACAAACTGCATCAAAGATTAAATGTGAAAAAAATAAAAATATAAAAATAAAAATGGCCGACAGAGGAGATATTTGGAGGAGGATTGTAACAGGTGAATTTGTGTTTGACCCAGTTTTAACATGAATACTTTATGTTGGATGTTGAAACGCTGTTACTGACGCTGTGGGAGTCTGTCCTGACACCGTCCTAGTGTGACCTTGTCTAATCCGCCATGAAATATAAACTAATATAAAACAAATAGATTAGCAATGGTAAAGGATTAGGACGGGCCAGTTCATACAATAAAATTAAAATATATATTGTGAAATTAGGAGAAAAACTGCAAAGTCTGGCCCTTCTGCAAATCAAAATTATACATATCTCGAAATAGAAAATCCCTACTAACATCTTTACACTATCAGGATTAAACCAGGGCTAAACCAGGTCTAAAGCAGGGCTAAAGCAGGACTAAACCAGGACTAAACCAGGACTAAATCAGCACTAAAGCAGGACTAAAGCAGGTCTAAAGCAGGTCTAAAGCAGGAATAAACAAGGTCTAAAGCAGGACTAAACCAGGTCTAAAGCAGGACTAAACCAGGTCTAAAGCAGGACTAAACCAGGTCTAAAGCAGGACTAAAGCAGGACTAAACCAGGTCTAAAGCAGGTCTAAAGCAGGATTAAAGCAGGACTAAAGCAGGACTAAACCAGGTCTAAAGCAAGACTAAACCAGGACTAAACCAGGACTAAAGCAGGACTAAAGCCAGGACTAAACCAGGACTAAAGCAGGACTAAACCAGGACTAAACCAGGACTAAAGCAGGACTAAACCAGGACTAAACCAGGTCTAAAGCAAGACTAGATCAGGTCTAAAGCAGGACTAAACCAGGACTAAACCAGGACTAAAGCAGGACTAAAGCAGGACTAAACCAGGTCTAAAGCAGGACTAAACCAGGTCTAAAGCAGGACTAAACAAGGTCTAAAGCAGGACTAAACCAGGTCTAAAGCAGGACTAAAGCAGGACTAAACCAGGTCTAAACCAGGACTAAACCAGGTATAAAGTAATACTAAACCAGGTCTAAAGCAGGACTAAACCAGGACTAAACCAGGACTAAACCAGGAATCAGATTAATCTGGTAAATGGATCCGTGTATCATTCGTTCATTTGTTTTTCAAATTAAAAGCAAAAATAAGAAAACAAAAAAACAATTATTTTCTTCATTATTTGTCTCCAAAACCAAAATGAAAAAACGGATAACCATTCAGTTTTAGATTTTGTGTTTAAATGACTAATGGAAAAAACAGATAACTGTCACATTGTCGGGTGATTGGGACTGAGACCAGACCAAGACTGAAACTGGGACCAGACCGGGACCAGACCAGGACTGACATCATGACCAGACCAGGATCAGGACTGACACCGGGACTGAGACTGGGACTTAGACCAGGACCAGACCAGAAGTGAGACCAGAACTGAGATCAGGACTGAGACTGAGACCAGACGGGAACAAGATCAGGACTGAGACCAGGACCAAGACCAGGACTGACACGAGGACCAGACCAGGACTGACACGAGGACCAGACCAGGACTGAGACTGGTACCAGGCCAGGACCAGGACGGGACTGAGACCAGGATCAGACCAGGACCAGACCAGGACTGAGACCGGGACGAGACCAGGACTGAGACCGGTACCAGACCAGGACCAGACCGGGATTGAGACCGGGACTGGGACCAGGACTGAGACCGGTTTAGTCCTGGTTTAGACTTGGTTCAGTCCGTATGTGGCGCAAAAGTCCGGCATCGCAGTTTAAGTCACGGAAACAGGACTTTATTTATCTGTTTTTTTCACTGTTCATTTAAACACAAAATCGAAAAACTTTCATTTTGGTTTAAGAGACAAATAATGAAGAAAATAATAGTTTTTTAAATTAATAATTTCATTTATATATCACCTTTCAAGATACCCAAAGCGCTTTACAGTTCATTATTCATTCACACTCACTTTTTCATTTTTTCATTTTATTTTTGGTTTTACTTTGAAAAACGAATGAACAAATGATACACGGGTTTAAATGCCAGTTCTGAACCAGTTCTAAACCAGGTCTAAACTTGTTCAACAGATCCGAACCAGGTCTAAACCAGGTCTAAACTTGTTCAACAGATCCGAACCAGGTCTAAAGCAGGTCAAAATGAGAGAGAGGGTGTTAGATACAATCAGCTAGAGGAGAGAAAGTGGAGAGAGGGGACAGAGAGGATGCAGAGAAAGAGAAAGACAGGCGAAAGAGAGGGTGTGGAGAAGGAGGAGAGAGATAGTTAGAAGGTGTGGAGAGAGAGAAAAAGAGAAGGAGAGAGAGTGTGGGGAAAGAGATTGGGGAAAAGAGAGGGAGAGAGAAAGAGGGAGATAAAGGGAGAACGAGGGGAAATGAGACAGTGTGTGGAGAGATGGATGAAGAGAAAGAAGGATGGAGCTGAGAAAGAGGGGGGTGTGAAGAGAGAAGGAGAGAGAAAAATAAAGACAGAGAGGCAGGGGGCTGAACATTTGTGTAATTAGAAGAAATTTACCCTGCAATCATAAACGTAATTGCATTTTAGATGGAAATTTGTGTATTGATGATACAGACAGAACTCACAGTGACTTCCTGTAATTTTCAACTTTTATTTTTCTACATTTTTCTTCACAAACTGCCACTTAACTGATCTAAAACTATGACGAATATTTACCACAGATACTCCTCCACTGAACCAAGTCATTGAAAAATATGAAAACATAAAAAAAACATAAAATCCTTGGAAACACTGACGATAAATTCCTCCAAAATTACACCTCTGATCCACAAACGCTGAAACTAATCATTATTGGTTAGGGATGGGCTCTATTCACGTTTACTTCACAAAACCTGCAGACGTATGGAAACATGCGGGTGACGACTTTCTTTGGGCTCTGCTGGCGATAGGAACTCTGACAAAATCTGAGAAGATGGCCCGATTTTCTTCATCTAGATGTCACTGTATTTCTTCTTTTCTTCCTTTTATAAACTGCTTATTAATTTGTGTATTATAATTTGTCTAACTTTAAAAAAAAGATGTCATTGTAGCGTTCCGTTATGTTCGGCCGATCAACAGTTACGACCTGTAACTGACATTGAAGAAACAATTAGAGTCCCGTCCCTCCTGGAAAGCTTTGGCAGGTTGTGAAGACACTGCTGCTGAATCCACGGTTTTATCACATGCCCAGTTATTTTAATAGATCCATGGCCCAGTGTCTGCACCAGAAGTCGTCATCCACACATCTCCAAACGTTTTCCGTTAAGCGTGAATAGAGCTTTTTTGGCCCACATCTTGTCATATCTTAAAGAACACCTATTAACTGATTTATTGTCATTGACTGATGAAAACAAACAATGAAATTACAATTAGCACCTCCCTCTGATGTGCTCAGACACAAACAAGACAAAACAGTGAAGCCAAGACTACGCTACGTATGAAAATCAACATTTATGGCAGACAATATTTGCACACTGAGATGGCTATTTTTTAGTCTTGCAGTGCTCGTTTTCATCGACCTGTTCCGCCTTCCTCACAGTGGAAAGCTTTTCAGATTCACTGGTGAGACATGTCAGTTTGTAGCCGTGGTATAAGAGCATTAAACAACTTGGAGTCGTGCGTTATGCAGTTTCAACGCACTTTGCACTTCTATAACTCATAACTGCACAACGCACGGCTCCTTGTTGTTTCATGGTTATATAATCTACAACACCCGCGGATCCTTATATATAATATAATTTGAACATTTTAAATCACAACATTCATCTAAAACAACTTAATAAAAGAAACAAGTTTGCAGGTGTCCATGTTAGAAACCTGCGGTGCACAGTGAGAGCTGACGTCGCTGTAAACGTCATCGCAACAAAGAGTTGACAAAGAC
The DNA here is from genome assembly GCF_026225935.1 of Boleophthalmus pectinirostris. NCBI lineage: Eukaryota > Metazoa > Chordata > Actinopteri > Gobiiformes > Gobiidae > Boleophthalmus > Boleophthalmus pectinirostris. Next base: position 7,605,213 of record NW_026571115.1, on the reverse strand, counting down.
AACTGCATATCACATTAGTAAACTGATTTTTAAAAATTCGTACCAAAATGGCTACGCAACACTGCCGAATCCTACATTGAAGACAAGTAATAAGACCATGACTCGATTTATACATAACTGTTATAAGCACTTTTTAATCTTAGCTCTTTTGGTTAAGTCTTGTAAAGGGATTTTAAGAGGGAAAAGAAAAAAAGCATATTCACAGTTTTGTTATCCTCTACAAAATATCGTAATATATATCTGTACCACGAGATGCACGTCGTGAAAATATCCTACAGAGAGATTTGGATATCGTTACATCCCTAGAAGTAAGTAAAGAGCATTGAGTGTGTACTGAGAACGGTGAAAACAGGTTAATGGCAATAAGATTGATGAAAATAAGTGATTCAAGTTTACTCTAACATGCACAAAACACTCCAAATACAACTTGGTTAAAAGCTCTGAAAAGTCTGTTTTGCATAATAGTCCTTTTAACTGACAACGATCTTGTCTTTGGTCTTTTTTGAATAATGGCATCACTTTCTGAAGCTATTGTGAAAAAAATGTTTTTACTTTTATTTATTCATGCTAACAGAGAAGACTTTGAGCTTTGTGCCAGTTTAGTTTGAAATGAATAGGCCCAGTAATTACAGATATTAATCACAAATCAGGTCAACAGATCTGCATATGACAGGTTTGGATGATTCGCTCTTTTTTCCACTTAAGTAGGTGGAATAAAACCTTTTGTAAATTTGTTGTTGTAAAGTTGTTTTATGCCAATCAAGAAGAAATTTGTGGCAAAAAATTATGGTTAGTAGACAATTTTATTTTAGAGTGTTCCACACTTGGGAGAATTCTATACAAAATGTTGACACAATTTACATAAGAAACAAATTTTTCTGATACTTTAAACATCAAACGAAATAAAGGTAAAACTTAAATATATTGATCTTAACCTGTATTTTAGTAAACAGTAACCTCCACCATACAATCTGATCTGTCCTCCAGCTTAAATTCTAGGTTTTCTACAGTGTTGTGCTGTCACGTGAACAGGACCTATTTGGGATTTTTATCGTATATTTGAAAGTGGCCATTTGAGGAACATTTTATTTTATGAGGACAGTACAATCCAAGGGCGGCCGCTGTCTGGTTCAGATCTACAAGAGGGGACCACAAGATTAAATGTTTGTGGTACAGAGCGAGGCTAGTCTTTTTATGCCTTTTCAACAGTAAAACCACTAAATGAATTCACTTCGTTCGAGATTTTCATAATTTTGTAACTATGATTTTAATGAAATGTGCTGTTGAGAATGTCCTTGTAGCTGTTAGCTCGATTTTTATATAATTATAGTGTGTTCAGGGCTTTTCGTGTGTTAAGTGTTTGTAATCAGAAAGGCTAAATTATGGGGTAAAGATCTAGTTTTGGTTTATTTGACTAAGCAACACTTAAGACTGAAGGATTATTTAAATGTGAATTAGAAAAAGAAAAAAAAAAACATTGGTAAAAGTATTTGAATTTCAATAATTGTGTAATCGATCATGTTCCCTATGCCAGGAACTACTACTACATCTATATTAACAACTTTTCATTCATTGATTTGAACTGTATTGTCAGACATTAATGGGCCCATATTACAGTATATTCTAATTTGTTATAATGTTGTTTCCTCAGTAAATACCTGGAGTTGTTTTTCGTTTCATTCACACATGTTTAAAGGCCAGTGCACCCCAAAACGTGCAGCATTGCGGCGCTTAATTTGCCATGTGTCGAACCCATGCGTCAAAACACACTGAATGCCGCGCATCATGGCTCTTCAAAAGACTTTAACACAACTCTTGCAGTGGTATAAACCAGCATTTTATCTGCAGATAACTTATTAAATAAGAGACACATGCGACGTTGTGAGAGGAGAGGAAAGGCACTGGTTAGAGGAGGTTATAGTGAGTTTAGCGAGAGACGAGAGTTTCCCCACGTGGACAGAAGCGGGAGAGGAGTCGGTGTTGTGCCGAGTTGAACTCTGGGGCTTTCTCTGCTTCTGCTGCAGCTTTCCTATCTCTCCTCAAAGTTTATAGTGCTCCTTTTGTCACTCATAGAGCAGAGACATGTCTGTACTCACCCCAGAACTGCAAAATGCCTCATGTGTCTTCGCACGCCAGCGCGCTCAGTGCGCTCAGTGCGCTCAGTGCGCTCAGTGCGTGTTGGCTCATAGAAAATAATGGAGGCGGAAATGTTGCTGTGTGTCAAAGCGTCCCGGTGTGCGTTGGCCTTAACACGCAAACCCCCCATATTTAGGCTGAGAGATATAGATTCTTCTTAGATAATTTCTTGCACCACTCTTTCAGATATGATTTAGTTTGTCTATCCTTTGAAAATACCAGATTTTGTGCATTATTTTAATGTTTTGTCCTACCAGATGCATTGGTCCCGACTGTTATTAGTGTTGTGTGACTTAGTACTTTTCAAAAAATTTTTTAGTCTTACTTAAGTAATTTCTTGGACCTCTACTTTGTATTTGTACGTTATTCTATACTTGACTACAAATTTTGGCTTTTCAACTCACTTCTGGTCCTATGTTTAACGCCATGCTGTGGAACATTCCTGAAAAAGCATATCCAAACAATTATTGTGCCCACCAAAAAAGTTCCATATACCGTATAGAACATTGGAGCCATAATTACTGGAGGGGACTGCAGGCATTTTAGGCACAGGGGAAAACACTCAGATACTCCAAAAGGTTCCTCTTAAACACACCGTTATGCTTTTTGAGAAATTGCACCAATAGTGTAAGTGTTCTGTCTGTCACAGATTATAAAAATATCTAGTGTTTGCCTTGTTTCGTTCCTTAATCCTTGCTTGTGTGCTAATGCTTCTTTGCTGTGGGCTGCAGTGGAGGATTCTGGGTAAAACAGTTCAGTCAATACCCGCTCACATAATCCTGATTGGCTCCATTTATCAGAGCACACACGGCGCCGGTGCTGCACAGTCTGGCCCGATGCAAGGACACGCGGAGATCAGACTTTTATGCCGAATTTTACAGATACAAAGAGAAGATGATAAACAAGAATGAATAGAAATGTATTTAGAAAAGAGGTGAGAGCAAATGCTGTGGCACAGTTGGTTAGTGGCTGTTGTATAACCAGGAGCTTTGAGGTGTGAGTCTAGCTGTGAGACTTTGGAGCTGATCGTCAATATTTCCTGAGAGTGTGATGCTAACTGTAAGCACTGCTCTGTCTGAGACTTTAATTTGAGCTTTATTTGACCACAATTTGACCAAAAAGAGCTGGTTTATTTGGAGCTACGGCAGGTGAGATGGTTTGTGCTGTTAAACAAGTCTCTTAAAGAGGACCGTGAACGCTTCATCACAGACTCCTGAAAATGTGTGGTTTAAATCAATTTTGTATTTTCTTGAGTTTTCAGATCTTAAAACTTTTTTGACAGTTTTTGTTAACGTGTGAATTGTGTCACCATGATAGCTGCTGAACATTCCACCCTAGAGAATTATGTAGAACACCCTCCGCCTGGTGTGACAGCAAAGCGTGAATTGGCAAAGAATTGGAGCTGTGTCTCTGCTGGCCCCGGGGCAGCTGTGGCTTCAGAAATAGCTCCGGATCTGTGAGTGTGGACAGTTTCTGAACAATGGTCCACTGTGTTTAGAAGAGAGTGTTGAAATAGAGAGAGAAATAGAGGAGAGGGTCGGACTCCTGCTCTCTCTTTCTCTCTCTGATCCCCTTCTCTCTTTTCCTCTAACCCTCGGTCGTTTTTCACATCTGTTCAGCCCACATTTCTCTCTCGCTCTTGCTTTTTCTCGCTCTCTGCTCCCCTCTCTCTCTGTCTTTATTTCCTTCTCTTCACCATCTCTCTCTCTGTTTCTTTCCTTCTCTCTTTCTATCTCTCTCTCTCAATCCCTCTCTGCCCCTTTCCTCTCTAACTCGCTCTCTCTTACCCTATCTTTCCCCCTCTTCTCCCCTGTTCAGCTATATTTGTGCCCACATGTCTTTTCTGTCTCTCTGTTTCTGCCCATCTCTCCCCCTTTCTCCCTCTGTCCTCCTTTATTTTTCGCTCTCTTCATTTCTATGTCTCTCCCTCTCCCCCTCTTCTCTTCTGTTCAGCTTTCCACATATCCTCCCTCTTTGTCTCGCTGTCTCTTTGTTTTCGCCTCTGTCTTTCCTTTTCTCCTCCTTTCCCTGTCTCTTCCTCTCTCTTCTCTCTCTCTCTCTCTCTCTTCTTTCCTGTTCAGTTGTCTTCATGCCCACATAGTCTCTCTCCTCCTCTCTTTCTCTCCCTCTCACTCTCTCCTTCTTCTCTCCTGTTCAGTTCCTGTGCCCACATATCCTCTTTCTTCTCTTGCTCTCTGCCTTCCCCTCTCTCCTCTTTTCTCTCTCTCCTTCTATCCCTGTCTCTCTTTATTTATCTCTTCTCTCTTCTCTCCGGTATTTGTGCCCACATGTCCTCTCTCTTCCTCTTCCTCTCTTCCTTCCTTTCCCTCTCTCCCTCCATTCCTATCTCTGTTTATCCAGCTCTCCCTCTCTTTCTCTCCCTCTCCCCCTCTTCTCTCCTGTTCAGTTGTATTCGTGTCCTTATGTCCTCGTCATGACTGTTCCATTCAGTCTGTCCTCACCTTGAGAGTCTGACCCAGGGGCCTGTCTCTGTTCAGACCAGTGTTTGTGCCACTCACTGAATACAGAGCTGCTGCTGCTGCTGATGATGATGATGATGATGATGATGAACAAACTCAACTAAACAAGAGTGTAATCATTTATAATCAGGGGAATTACAGGGACAATATGATCACATTTATGTAACTCAACAAAAACTAAAATGACTAAAGCAGGAGCTACAGGGAAGATCCGCTTTCAACAATACTCGACAATAACTGAAAACACTATTCTGTTAGAAGCTCTGTTACTCAAGTTAGACTTTAATCTGAGCTTTATTTAACACAGTCTGACCAGAGAGAGCTATCTGAGCTGGAGCTACAATAGGTGAGCTGATTTGTGCTGTTAAACAAGTCTCTTTCACATAACAGTCCCAAACTATCTAACATTAGCCAGCAGTTTTTCAGTTAGTCACTCTCACCTTTTTATTGAAAATCAAACCTCTAAACAAGACCGTTAACGCTTGGATCGATCACAGGCTCCTGAAAATGTGCTGTTTTAAATCCATTCTGTATTTTTTCTTTAGTTTTCTTATAAAAGAAAACTTTTCTTAACCCTGTGATATCACTGCAAAAGATTTATAATCCCTCAGTTTCCTGTAAAGTGAAATGTCAACAATTCTCCATATTAATGATGACAACAATTCTTTACATTTAGTTTATGTTTAATGTTTCATAGAATAGCAATGAAACTCATTTATCTTGCATTTATTCAATAGAAATTTAGAGGTTTAGTAACTATCGGTGTTGAAGTATTGTCTGGAAAAGGGAAAGAGGGCAGATAACATAAGGCGACTCTTTTGTCTGCTCCTTTTCATTCATTTCTTGTATGTTTGATGTTGTGACACTGTTGATGTTGTTTGATACTTTATGAATGAAATAAATAAACCAATAAATAAATAATTGTTTCTATGGTTAGAAGTTATGACTTAAAAACATGGAGAGGAACATGCAGAGTGGGCTCGCTTCTCCGCAGAGTTTACCCCAAGCTTAGTCTGATAGTGTCGCCTGCTTGTCTCCATGGAGATTGACAAATTTAATAATACCCTCAAGTTTAACTAGTAAGTTAAATTGCCTCTTGACCAGAAGACTGAAAGTGCATCTCTTATTATCCAGGTATAAAACACAATAATTCCCGATGTCCTTATAGTTAAAAATACCCATAATTGTGGTCAGTTAATTCCTACATGTTTGAGTAATCCTGCTGCTTTAGAGCGATCGTGTATTTTATGAGTAATTGATTTGATCTGGAAACATGACGTCTGCACGTGTTCACTTTGACAGGTGATGGATGGCCCTGCGCAGACAGGAGCAGAGACCGGGGCAGGGACAGGGGCAGGGACAGGAGCAGATAAGACTAAAAGCAGGTCGCTCTGCCTGTGTGTGATATGGAGTGATGGAGAGGAGGAGGAGATAGGGCTGAGAGGACACACAGAGGAAGAAGAGGGAGGGACCACGTTATCAGCCCATTAGAATGCACTGAAGGGAGAGGAATGGTGTTAGATTGGGGAAAAACTGCTGTTCATTTTTAAACTTTCTGGATACTTTGTCTAATTGTTACTTATCCCTGAGTAGTACATTGCAGTTTTTATCTAGTTTTGTTTATCTTACAAAATGAGAGGTTTATACAGAAGATTATTAACTCTTCATTCAGTTTCTAATTTCACTGTTCATGTACAGTGTGCAGTTTGTTCTGCACCAGAAGCCACAAAATCATTATGAGACTTTTTGTGTTTGTTTTGTATTCTTTTTAGACGCATATACCAGAACAGAGCTTTAATCAGACAATGAAGACATCTTCTCAACAGAATACTATAAACAGATTCCATATTGTTTATTATTTACATAGATTATATGATTGTGCTGGCAAACCAGACAAGCATGGAGCCTTACAGTACTTTATTTAAATGGATTGTATTTTGTGTGGTTTTAAAGATGCGCTATGTAACTTTTCTGTGAGGCTTGTTTTTATGGAAATACATGCTTGCTCGAAATGTTCCACAGTATGGCATTGCAGTTATTTATTGTGCTTTTATTCATGCAGTTGTTTTTATTGCCAAAGAATAACCTGAAAAACAATCAGTCTTACTGTGAGCAGGCTTATGTCTCCACAGATCTGACCTGTAACTTGACATTTTTATGTCTCCATGGATATAGATCAGTTCAAAAATTCTGTGGAACATCTCTATGAAGACTGGCAGGTGGCAGAACCTCCACCAGAAAAGTTTCATAGTGCACCTTTAAAGTCCAAATTAGCACAAAGTTATATACGAAGTTATTCTTGTTTTATTGCAACATCAACATCATACACATTGTTACATAACTTTTAGGTAATAACACATTTGAAAAAAAAAACTCCATTAACTTAAAGGTGCATTCTGTAACTTTTCTGGTGGATGGTCCATCAAATACTTTTCTTCATGGAGATGCCATTGCTTTGTCTGGAATGTTTCACAGTATGGCATTAAACGTTTCTGTCATCACAGAGACACAACCAGATCAAGTTGCAGGTCAGATCTGTGGAGAGGCGACCCTGCTCTCAGTCAGAATGCCTGTTTTTCTAGGTATTTTTGAGCTACACAACCACCTGTAACTGAATAAATGTAAGATACAGCTGTTTAATGCCATAGTGTGGAACATCTCAGGCAGAGGAGTGACATATCCATAGAAACAAGCAGATGATGGACCCCCAGCCAAAAAGTTACATAGAGTACCTTTAAGTCGTTAAAGCCTTTAAACGTTAAAGTCCAATCACTTATATATAACGTTATTATTGTTTTATTGCAACGTCAACATAATACACTTATTGTTACATAACTTTTTGGTAACTGAACTAAAAAACTCCATTATCTTAATCCAGGTTTGTTGTGCCTCTCAGTGTGTGTCCTCTCTCCTCTGTTACAGCCTCAGCCGTAAGACCCACCGCACGTCTCCCCTCTCTCTGTGTAGCATTAGCTCTCAGAGCGCTTAAACAGCACGAATTAAATTACTTTTCCTTCTTTCCTTCTCTCTCTCAAAATCTCTTTCTCTTTTTTTTTTTTTTTTTTTTTAAATCTGGAGCGAGTGGTGGTAGCCCGCAGGTTGGGTTTAGCCACATGGTACAAGACTATTGCATTTGACAGAGAAGAGCTTTATGACTTGAAATACCTTGAAGCGGGGCAATGTAAGATCGGCGTCTCTTAAAATAACTTCTTCTAAGTCGTTGAAACGCAGGCATCTTAAGTAGTGCCCCCTGGTGACTGGAAAAACATAATTATATTCTGCATATGGCAAACTTCCAAAGCCGGTATCATTCAAGAGGAGTTATAGATGTAAGTCTCACGGAAGAATAGAGGTGTTTGATTAACAGAGTTTCTAAGTGCTAAAGGTTATTCAGGGAGAGCTCGATGGATAATGTTGCCATATATCTACTACATGAGTCAGTGCGCAGGAGCAGGGTGGTTAGATTGCACTGTTGCCATAGCAATTAACAATTAATATATGATTGCATTAGCTCTCTTGACACAAATTAACACATTCCCCTCTTTAATAAGACATATATATTTTTATAGATATTAGCCTGAAGGTTTTATATTACACAAAAAGGACTCTTGTGAGCTTTAAGCCATGTTAGAAAGTTGTTTCCTCATCAAAAACAGACCTGGACGTGGACAGACCTGTGTTTTGTTTCAGTCACACAAGTTTGAATAATCCTGCATTATTAGTCTGTCTATATCCCCAAAGCTCAAAATGCTTTGTCCCAACTTGTGATGTCATGTAGTGACTTTCAAGTGAACAGCTTCCTTTACCTTTTGTTCAGTAGGGATTGGCAATTTGAAATCATCTGAATGATTCTAGTGAAGGTGTGTGGAGTTTTAAACCTCCTAGGAGTCAGACTCTTGCATGGCTTTATTGGTTTCTATTTGTTATTTGGGTTCATTGGGACTTGATGACTGCAAAAGCAAATATTTATATTTTCACATGATGTAGTTTCTCATTTTGTTGTCATTTTGATGGGACACAATAAAGTCACAACTGAATAATGATTTGCAAAAACGAATTAAGTGCCTGAACAACCCAAAATGTGTTGAACATATACTATCAGTCAAATGTTTTAGAACACCACACTTTTTCCAGTTTTATACTGTTTACTGTTTACTGTTGACCAAAACATATTCTAAACTTTAGATTCATGAAAGTGTCCACCTTTGACAGATATAACAGCTGAACACACTCGTGGCTTGTTCTATTTCCAATAGAAATCAAATATTCTTCAGAAAGTTCTTCCCAAGTCTGTTGCAGAAGTAGGATGCTTCACTCCAGTTCATCCTAAACCAGCTCGATGGGATTTAAGTCTGGAGACTGTGCTGGACACTCCATGTTCTCAAGTTTACCATCTTGTTCTTCCTTCCTGAGGTAGTTTTGGCAGAGCCTGAACTTGTGTTTTGTATCTTTTATCTTTTTTTTAAACGTCTGGCTGTTCAGTTCTTAACTTTGTACCATTTCAAGCTCTTCATTGGACTTGCACGACTTGAATAGCAATAAAGAACTGGAATTAGGGTGTTCTAAATCTTTTGCCTGGTTCTAGGAGGCTACAAACACAGTGGAGCACTTCCTGCATCACCACATGCCATTACCGGGTGCAACAGACTGTTTTCAGTTTGAGAGAAGAACTCAGCCTAAATATGCAGGATTTGTGTGTTAAATGTGTGAAACACAACTTCAGGTACACAATATAGATCAGAAAATAGTATGTATAGAATAATAATACTAATACTGATAGTCCAAATAATTTCCCTTGTGGATAAATAAAGTTTGTCTAAGTCAAATTCTAATATGGGCCCTTAAAATTGTAAACAGGAGTTATTAAATTGCATCAAACATCAGTCCAAACATGAAATTGCCTGCATAAATTACTATTACTAATTTTATACCTTGATTTATTGGCACATACTTTACCTCTATCTGTGTAATTTCTTGCAACAACATTCACCCTTAAGAAAAAAACTCGACATCTTAGTAAACTGTAAAAGAAAAGGTTTTAAACTGTCATCTTTAACCACAAATGAACAACTAGAGGTGACTTGACGGCCACATTTTGCCTGATACCGTCTTCATATATTTCCCCACAGACCTCATTAAAGCTGCAGTCCCACAGCTCCTGCCCTCTGAGAAACAGCCACAAGAGCAGATTTCACAGATCCATTTGAGTCTCATGAAATAGAGGAGGAGAAGACAGGAATAAGACAGAGATATAGATCAGGAAAAGAAGGAGGAGGAGGAGCAGAGTGGGCGGACGGAGTGGGCATGTGTGAACGCTCCGGGAGGCAAAGAACAAAATTTGGTCAAAAAATGTGGCGAAATCGAGCGGAAAATAGTGCAGATTTCAAAGATGTGATTTCAAGAGGGGAAAATTGCAGAGTTGTGCTGATAGTAAGAAGACTGAAATGATCTGTACCCAAGTTTTTACATGTACTGAGCAAAATTAGTCAGTTACATTACGTAGCTCTGGATGTAAAAAAAAAAAAAAAAAAAAGGCGTGTTGTGTACCGTCTGTATCTGATTATATATAAGTGTTTTATTGTCCAATAATCAGAAATGTACTCTACTAGTCAAAAGTTTGGACACCCATCTCATTCAATCTTTTTTTTTCTATATGTTTACTATATTTTATATGCCCAAAGAAGACATCAAATATATGAAATAATATGTATAGAATTATGCCGCAAAGACAAAAAACTTAAATAACTCTACTAAATGTTTTATATATATATTATTATTATTATTATTATTATTATTATTTATGCATTCTAACACTTTTTATTTGTTGTTTTATTTATGATTTAGTGTATTTTATTGTATTAATTGGTCTGTGAAGCACTTTGGAAACTGTCCTGTTTATCAAATTATAATAAATAAAGTAAAGTGGATTTCATAAGCAAATGCTGCCAAGTAGCCGCCCTTTAATTTGTGGAAAAATATTTAGTAGTTATTTATTATTTTTCGCTATATAATTCCATAAATCTGCTTCATATATTTGATGTCTTCTTCTTTTTTTACTTTATTTTTATTAGAATGTTTTAGTTTTATATATCACATATATAAATACACAAATTATTAGTATTATAGAACAGAATGAATCGTCAGACCAACCAAAAGAAAAGAAAAAAATAATTAAAAATAACATAGGAGGCGATCAAACAAATGACATCTGCAAATATGTATAAAAAAAATGTACTTAAGGCTTTGCTTTGATTGTAAGATTTCCACTTATTCCAATACAGTTCTTCTTGGAGTGTCTTAAGGAAAATGTTATTTGTTCCATAACCTGAATTTTGGAGATCATTTCAGTCCATTCTGAAACAGTAGGAGGTTTGTCCTGTAGCCATTTTCGTGTGATCGCCTTCTTGCTGGCTGCTTGTAGTATCTGAAGAAGGTATTTGTCTTTTCTTTTTCAGCCCAGTTGGTATGTTTCCAAAATAAAATACACTAAAATGTTCCTCCAGTTGCCGTCCTGTAATAAGCTTAATGTTTTTAATAATCTCTGTCCAGTAAGGGGCAATCTTGGGGCATTGCCAGAACATGTGAAAATGTCCAACTGATGATTTTCCACAGTTTCTCCAACAATTACCTTGTTCCACATTCTTGGTCTGATGTTCTTTAATTCTAGTTTAATGAAATATCTCACTGTATTCTTCCTCAGAAACTCTCTTTATAAGTGAGAGCTTGATGTCCTTCCAATGGTTTTACATATATTTAACCAGTCAGCATCAGTTAAAGTGATCCCTGCCTCCTTTTCCCATTTTTGTTTAATATATATGGTAGAGTTTGTTTTTCTTGATTGTAAAACAGAGTATGTGGTACTTGATGCCTTCTTTGTGTATATTAAATGTTGAAACTAGCACACAGACAAACATCGAATCCGTTTCCAATTCAGTTTGTAAGAAAAAACATCGCCCCTCATCATTTTGGTCTTAAAATGTTCGTATTAACCCACTCAACATGATCCTAGGGTTTTTATTTCGCTATTATGTCCGTAAATCAATTCGCTTCTATAATGGCCACCCTCGGTGAGCCTCATTTGACTGGAAATGAGCGCTATAGGTGACTTCACACTCTTGTAGTAATCTATAGCCAAAGATTAAAGCCATTTTGTGCCTTTCTTTTTCTCATAAATCTATCAATCTTCACAAAACTCAAGGTGACTGAAGTGCTTTCCAATAAACTCCAAACAATATAAAAGCAGAAAACACATAAAAGGCCCACGGCGGCGCTCATATTATCCCGTCTCTCTCCACGAGGGGGCGCCACTGCCTCCTTCTGCTGCGCTGTGTTTCCGTCCGCGCTCTTCTCACACAATGTACCAAATGTTTATAAGACGTGAGATCACAGTCAGAACAAACATACTGTGCATATAACAGCACTGCAGAGGAGGAGAGAGGAGAGAGGGATGAGAGGAGGGAGGGATGGAGAGGCAGAGAAGGAAGAGAGAGCGAGAGGAAGAGGAGAGGAGGCAGAGATAAGAGAGAGGGAGGGAGCGAGAGAGAGAGAGAGTGGGAGAGATGAGAGTAGGAGGGATGGACAGAAAGGAAGAGAGGAGGAGAGGCAGGGATGGAGAGATGGAAAAGAGGGAGGGGGGAGAGGCAGAGAATATGAAAGAGGAGAGGAGAGAAAAAATTGGGAAGCAGAGAAAGAGAGAGGGATGGAGAAGAAAATGAGACAGAGAAGGGAAAAAAGAGGAGGAGAAGAAGAGAGGATAGAGAGAGAAAGAGGAGGAAGGGACAGAGGGCAGAGGGGTTCAAAGAATGAGGGAGAGATGGAGAAGAGGAGGAAGTGAAGAGAGGGAAAGGAAGGGAGAGGAGACACAGTGAGGAGGAGGTAGAGAGAGATACAGAGAGAAATGGAGGGGAAGGAGCAGGAGGGAGAGATAGGAGAGAGGGAGAAAGAAGGGAGGAAGAGAAAGAAGCGAGGGAGGCAGATAAGGGAGGAGTGTGGGAGAGATGTGAGAAGAGGGAGAGAGGGAAACACAATAAGGAAAGGCAAGAGGGAGGGAGCGGAAAGAAAGGAATTAGAGAAAAAAGGAGAGAGAGAAGAGGCAGAGAAGGAAGAGGAGGGAGATAGTGGGAGAAAGAGAGAGCAAAGGGGGGAGATAATAAGAGAGAGAGAAGAGGAGAGGGAGGAAGGAAGGGGAGAGGGGTGAGACAGAGGAAAAAGAGAGAAGGAATGAGAGAAAGAGACGCAAAAGAAGTAGGGAGGGGAGAGGTGCTGAAAGAGATGGAAGATAGAGACTGGAAGAAGAGAGAACAAGATGAACAAGAGGGAAAGAGAAGAGAGAGATGGAGGAAGAGATACTGATAAGTTTCACCTAAAGAGAGACAGAAGACTAAAGAATGAGAGAAAGAGATGAAGGGAACAGAGAAAGAGAGAGATGCATTACAAAGGGTTGGGAAGTCTGCCACAAAAGATAATGAGGAGAGTGGAACAGAGGGGAGAGTGAAAGAAAAGGAGAGGGAGAGGACAGAATGAAGGAGACAAGGGAGAGATAGAGGAAAGAGAGAAATGGAGGAGTAAAAAAGAGAGGAGTCTGTCCTCTAATGAGCTGTGCACATCAGAGCAGCAGCATCAGTCACGTCCCAGAGGAGAGAGATCGATAACTCCTCCTCAGCAGTTTATTCACAGACCAGGGACCAGGGACTGTCTTGAAGAACAACGAACTGTCATGAAGAACCAGGGACTGTCTTGAAGTATTAGGAACTATTATGAAGAACCAGGAACTATCATTAAGAACTGGAAATGACCAAGAAACAGTGACTGTCATGAAGAACCAGGAACTAGAGTTGTCCCAATTTGATCACGTGATCGGAAATCAGGGCCAATCACATGACTGGGGAGTCAATCCAGATTCAGACGTTATGTTCCATTCAGGTATCAGATTAATAATATACATATATAATACACAGCGCACACAGGTCACACAGCAGATAATTTTTATTTATTTATTTTTTGCTCTGGGATGTCCAGTTAGCACAACTGTCTGCCCCAATGCCTGCTGTACTAGAGGTGCACTCGCGCTGGGACTTTTGGGCTGTGCTGTGCTCAGGCACTGTTGCCTGGAGTTCTGTGGTCCGTATTCACAGCTGCGTGGCCAATGGTGTCATCACCGTCCCTTATCGGGGTTGGGCACAGATGTCTTAAACTATAGTCTTACTGCAGCTGAATGTAGTATTTAACTACATTATACTGTTAGAGTGACATTATAAATATCACAGTTATTAACATGTGCCCCCAAAGATACACAGAATGACCCAAGAGGGTGCACAAAGAAAGTTATGAAAAATAAATGCTATCTCGTTTTATTTGGTAAGATTTGGTATTATTTGGATTTCATAGATGAGCCTAAATGTTTCAAATGTAATACACATGCTTCCATATAATATCAAATATACAAACTCTAGATTGTGCAGAGTCTAGTCTCTGTGTCTGATCTGATTCTGGTCTGGTTCCTGTTTTGTCCAGTTCATTAAGTTTACTAAGTTACACATTTCAAAACCATACTGTGAAAAATAAAGATTTTCAACAATGATGGTGCATGGTTAGAAAAGTTAATAAAATTAAAGTTTTGGACATTTGATTTTTCACACTAAGTTCAGACCAAATACTACACATTGAAATCAACACAATCTGATCCCCCATACATCCTGGATCTTATTCTTTGCTCTGAGTTCATTTCATGATGTTTTATAGAAGTATCGGATTGGGACTCGGTATCGGCAGATACTCAAAATCAAAGGACTCGGACTTAGACTTGGGGGCAAAAAAATGTGACTGGGACATCCCTATCAGCAACTATTATGAAAAACCAGGGACTATGATGAAGAACTAGGAACTATCATGAAGAACCAAGAGCTATCATGAACAAGCAGAAAGTATCATGAAAAACCAGGAACTATTGTGAAGGACTGAGGAATATCATGAAGAACCAGGAACCATCATGAAGAATTGTGAAGGACTCAGAACTATCAGGAGACAGCAGCTCAGTAGCACAGTTGGCAAACTTATCCACTGACCAACAGGTTGGTGGTGCAATTTCATCTCCCACAGATAAATACTGCTGTTGTGTCCTTGCACATGGGTGAGTGGTGCCTTGATCCTTGTGCACTATATAAACTGCTATATAAAATGTGACTTTTTGTGAGAATGTGAGAATCAGAAAGTATCAACGATAACCGGGAACTATGAGAAAGACACAGAAACTATGGAAGAACCAGGAAAAACAGGAACTAGAAACTTTTCGAGCAAGGGACTGGGTGAAAGGATCTACTAATGTGTAGTCAGAGGGGAAATCCAGTGAAATTATAGCATCATGACAACATTTCAAGATGTAAAAGAACATGTAATAATACAACTTGTCCATCCCGTTATAATAATACCATATAATAGATAATAGATGCATTTGAAAAAGGTCTGTGTTGCCATGGTGTGTGGTCAGTCCTCACCAGTTGAATCAGTGGGCTGCAGATTCATTTGTGCGTGTGAATATTAAACTGTAATTATGGAGGCAGTCACGATTAAGAGAAAGACATCTGCTCATTTTCTGCATAATACACCTCACAGACAAAGGTATAAAATAAGTCTATAGTAAAATATTAAAATAAGGTAAAAGCATCCATATTACGCTATTTTCTGATCCAATATTGTTTCTTCATCACAAATATACCTGGAGTTTCATTCACACATGTTTAACACACAAATCCTGCATATTTAGATGGAGCTTTTCTCTCTCTCTCTCTCAAAAAAAATAAAAAAATAAAAATGGTTATGTGGTACTACAAGAAGTGCTCCGTTGTGTTTTTAAACTGCAGACACCTTCGCTAGAATCATTGGACATCACAAGTTGGAACGTAGCATTTTGAGCTTTGGAGATGCAGACAGATTGATAATAAACCTTTACTCAAACATGTATGAATGAAACAAAACACAACTCCAGATATGTTTTCGAGGAGGTAACATAAGACTGGGTCGCAACCCTCAGGTGGGTCGCAAGAGATTTTTATGGGTTGCCTTGTCACGATCTGCATGTAGGTTTGCAATATTCAGTTCTGACACATGTTGAAATGTTAAGACATGTTTCGTATAATTTCTAATCTTTTTGTAATTATTTTATTGACTATTTTGTTCCAATATTGCTGTTTCACTTGAATGTTGAAAAGAAAAAGAAATGGGCTACATTTAATACCCAAATAAACAACTTATTGATCCCTTTTATTGCTGGTTTAATTACTAGGAGTGTAACGATATCCAATTTTAACAATACGATATCGTCACGGTATGAACCTCTCAGTACGATATTTATTGCGATATCATGGGAAAGCTCTATATGGTGGGGAGGCTCACGATTAGGGATGTAACAATATCCAAATCTCTCTGTATGATATTTTCACGATATTTATCTCACTGTACGATATTTATTACGATATTTTGTGAAGGCAAACAAAACTGTGAATATGCTACTTTCTTCTCTTAAAATGCTTTGACAAAACTTAATCAAAAGAACTAAAGACTTAAAAGTGCTTAGAACTGTTATTTCTTCATGTAGTTTACACTGCAACGGAGCAAAGGATCATGGTCTATGTAGTTCCCTCTGTCTTATTTAGCTTTTGCTGCACTATAACGCTTAATTTAAGCAAAGAGACTTGTAATTCGATATATTGTAAGAGTCCACGATATTATTGTGAGAAATTTTATGATACAATATCACGAGATTTTGGTTATTGTTACATCCTTATTAATTACTGTTTTCATTGTTTAAAACTTGAGTAATATTATTGTTCAGAGACACGATCAGTCAGTCAACAATAACATATCCTCATTCATGTTCAATAATGGTCAAATCCACCTTTGTTTTGTGATTATAAAGTTTGGGAAACAGTGTCATAGATTATAAGTATGTAGCAGACACAAGCTCAATATGTCTGCTTTAAGGTTAAGCAAGTAATTATAACGAAGGTTAGGATCAGTCTCTGGGAAATTATAAGTCAATATGGATTCAGTAGTGTACATTTATTTTATTGGCAAATGTCAAGCTCTGGGGACTGCAGAAATGAACAACTTTGCTATAACCTGGGATAGAGACTGTTTTTTATTGAGTAACATTTATAAGTTTATAAATTCAGAACGCAGCAGCAGAAGCACCATCAGATTCAGCTTTTAAATCACTTCTTAAAATGCATTTTTATCGGTTGGCCTTCCTTTATTTTATTTATTTTGGTTTTATTTTATTACTTTATTTATTATTATTTATAAGTGCATTGTCGTGATAAATAAATAAATCATTCTCTTCAATGTCATCATCAAATGCAGGTCCTGGTGTTGCTGCCGCTCTGAGCTCCTCGCTGCAGCACGGGAGCCATATTGGAGCTGTACTGTGGAGAAGTGAAGGCTCTAGATGTGTGTTTGTTTCTGTGAAGGCTAATCTAATCCAAACAGACCTCCTCCTCATCCCAATCGCACATTTTCTCTCCTCTTCCTCCACTCCTGCTCTTTCGCTTTTTCTCCCTCGACTCCCTCTGTATCTCTCTTCCTCTTCGTCTGTCCGTGCTGCTGTTCTCCCCTGTTTCTCTCTATTTGCCTGTCTCTATCCCCTTCCCTCTCTTTCTCCTTCTCTTCATCTTCCCTATCAGTGCCTCCCCCCTCTCTCCCTCAGCTCTTCATCCTCCATTCTAATCTGGTTTCCTCCCTCTTTTCTTGCTCCCTCGTTCTCCTTCTTGCTCCTTTTGTCTCTCTCTCCCTCTGTCTTTCTCTCTTTTCTTTAGCCTTTACTTCTCTCCCTGTCTCTTCGGATCTCTCTCACTGTATTGCCCTTCCTTTCTCTCTCTCTTTCTTTCTTCCCCTCTCCATCAATCTTTATCACTCTCTCCCAGCTTTCCCTCTGTCTTCTTTCTTTTTCTCTCTGCCCCATCTCGCTCAATTTCTCTCCCTCTCTTCCGCTCACTTTTTCTCCCTCTCTTTCTTTCTCTCTCTACCTAATCTTCATTTTCTGTACCCTCTATCTTCTCATTCCCATGTCTCTCTCTCTTTCTCTGTATCTCTCCTTCTCTCTTCTCCTCTCTCACATGCTAACCTTTCTCCTCCTCTTTCTCGCTCTCTCTCCCTCTCTCCTTCTCCTCCTCCTATCTTACACACTAACCCCTCTCTCCATTTCTCCGCTCTCTCTCTCTCTTTTTTTCTACTCTGTAGCGCTAAAGCTGCTGCCGCGGCCGACTCCGCTGCTACACACAGCTCCCTGTATCCTATGCGTCGTCAAGGGAACGCCGGACCGTCTCCATGGCAACAGGCGGCTAATGAAGCGGTTGCTGTGGCGACGGGGGGTTCGGCTGTGCAGCATGCAGAAAAAAAGTGAAAAAAAAAAAAAAAAACAGCAGCAGCATATAGGAAGAGAGAGGGAGAGAGAGGAGGAGTGAGTGGAAAAGAAGGAGAGAGGAGCTAAAGCGCTGACTAAGGAGAATTAATGACAGACCTAAAGGTACACTATGTAACTTTTCTGGTGTTTCAGCTGCTTGTCTCCATGGAGATGTTAATGTTTTGACTGAAATGTTCCTCCGTGTGGTATTAAACATACTAATTTCCATGGAGACAAGCTGGTGATGGTTAAGTTACAGGCCAAAGTGATGGTGAGGCAAGCCTGCTCACAGTAATGCCTGTTTTTGGGATATAAGATATGTAAGATATATAAGATATAATAGAGCAATACATTGAAATTACATTGAATAAATGCAAGCTTTTATAGTTTATTTTACATTCAATAGCAACTCCAAGGAGGCAAGAATGTGGCAGAGCACTCCCCAGGAAAGTTACATAGTGCACTTTTAAATAGGCCTACTACTTTCACTATAGATCACAGGTGTCAAACATACGGCCCGGGGGCCAGATCCGGCCCTCCAAGATCTTTAATGTGGCCCACGGCTGATTTTCTACTAAAATATTTTAATTATATTTCTTATTAAAATATTGGTAATTTTCTGTGGTGTTTATCACAGCAGCGTCTCCAGCGTCTCTGTGTGTGGCACCTCCCACCAGAGCAGCACAAATGAAGACTTGTGTCTTTTCAAACGCTCTTAAAGGACGATCGTTTTGACTGTTGACCGTGACAGCCTCATCAGAAAAATGTCCAACATGAGAAAAGTGGACGCCAAGTGCAGGATTTTGCAACAAAAATGGACTTATTCCTATTTACATACAAGTTCATGTTAAAACATTTTGTTGAAATTATATTTTTCTTAAAGTTTCAGGTTGTTCATAATATAATATTTTGTAAAAAAAAAAAAAAAAAAAAAGAGTTCATCAATTAAAAAAGATTTCTGTAATAGATTTGTGTTTCTCTGCACAAATATTTTAACTTATTGTTATTTTTGGGGTTTATATGACATGAGTTTTCTGATCCGGCCCCTTTGGATCAAAGTCGGTTGGATTCGGCCCCCGGACCAAAATGAGTTTGACACCCCTGCTATAGATAAATGCAACACTTCTATCCAAACTAGAAATAATAAAAGCCAGATGCAGAGAGGGTCTCATATTTGACTGTGTGGAGCTTCCATGTTTGCCCGTGTCTGGGTTTGTTTTTTTCTGGTACTCAGAGCTCCCTAACAAGAAAACAACACAAAGGATTTGATTGTACCTATTATATGCATTTATTTATCACTAATTAGACAATGCTTTCTTTCCTCTCTAACACACTGTATGAGCTGCGTTTTCTTTTTTTCCTCACTAATTGGTTGTTTTCACATTCTAGTCTGTGATGATGTCATGCTCCCAGATGGGGGCAAGGGCCAGTTTTCCCTGTTGATAACATTGTGCTTAGCCATGAAATATCCAAAAGGTAAATTCACAGTTGTTGAACCTGGTATTTACTCAGTTACTGAGTAAACACTAGAACTCATCGTATTACAACATAATTTAGTATTTTAACAATATTACTTTTAGCATAATCAAGTTCCACTCATTATAGAAAAGTAATTACTTTTCTATAATGAGTAATAACCAAATGAAGTAGTAGCCTAAGTGTACTAGAATCAGTTACTGAAAACTCTAAATGAGTATTTTTTGGTACATGTATTTAGTTACTTCTCAGAACTGCTTATAAATGTGCATGTTAAAGCTCCTGGATTAGGCAGTAAACATGGCTGTAAGGCTTTATCTGGGGCAGGCTTTGCGTTTGAAATGTCTCCCTCTGCTGGACACGTCCCAACTCTGCAGTCTTAACTTCTGGCTGTAAGTAAGTTATTAGGAAATGTAGTTGTTTTAAAGTTCCTTCAATCCAAACCCATAGAATTGGCAGGCAGCGTTTGAAAAACCATACAAGAAGCTTACTTAGCAAAAACAATTGTCTTTAGGCTATTGCTTATGTGATAATGGCTAATTACTACAGAATGCTAATCACTACGGCGCTAATATTGCACATGGTTTGTTTACAGCTAAAGCTAACTGTGTATAAATGCTTATGGTCTGTTGTTGTCTTGTTAAATGGATTTGCAGGTTCAACATTTGCCATTTACTAAAGTCTACATGTGACAGAAGATTTATGTTCACATTATTAAATGAGTTGAACATTTGTGTTTCTTGGATGTTAGCTTTCATCTTACTCTTACAATTACTCTTGAGTAGCAGTTTTCCTAATTACTACCATAACTTCATTTTTGGAACACTATTCTGTACCTCTACTTAAGATAGTATTATTTTAAAGTAACAGTACATTAACTTAATTATAATTTTTGGCTTCTCCACCTCTGCATAATTGCTGCAGGATTGCTTATAATTAATTAAGTCATACACATCAGTACTTTCAGTACTTCTTTGGATACAAATGTGCTTGTTTGCAAGCATTAATACAGTTTTTCCTCAGACTGTGGTGTATGTACCTCTGGTGGTACTCAGACAGTTCTTCAGTTTGTGGGTTTGCCTCATTTATAGTACATTTTATACTTTTTTGTCCTCGTTTGGATACTTCTTTGTTTAGAACTACAGTGGAAATGATGGACCATTTCTGACCAGGTTTAGCCTAGATTAGACTTGGAATAGTCCTGTTATAGACCTGGTTTAGATCTAGTGAGTTAGACAACAAGGAAAGCCAAAATCATTTATTTGGTGTAACTTTGTGTGAAATGATTGAGAACCACTAAAAGCCTACAAACTCCTATTTATTTACATGGTATTCCTTCTCTCCTCTTCTCCCTACCCCCCCTTCCTCTCCTTCCTTGTCTCCCTCTCTCCCTCCCTCTCATAGAAGTGTCTCCGGTTTAACCCTGATGCCACAGTGTGGAAGGCCAAACAGCAGGTCCTGTGCTCCCTCACAGAGTCACTCAGAGACGTCCTGAACTACGGCCTGTTCCAGCCCGCTACAGACGGACATGACGCCAAGTTCCTGGAGGAAGAGCGCCCCCTAAGAGAATACCCACAATCCTTTGAGAAGGGAGTGCCATATCTGGAGGTAGGTAGCTGCCAAAATGTAGTGGAGATAATCAAGGCTTGAGATCAATAGCCAATTTGGGATAGAAATTTGCAAGTAAAGCTGCACTACTTTTCTGGTCTGCTCCTTCTTTGTCTCCAGTGAGATTTTATTGCTTTATCTGGTTCCAAAGTACGGCATTAAATGTATTTATCATATATTAATTCAATTTGTTGTTAAAAATACCTTGGAAAACATGCAGTCTTTCTTTAACAACTCCTTGCTAACTCCTTGTCTCCATGGAGACAGACCACACCAATAATACCATACTATGGAACTTTCAAGGGCAATGAACAATAACATAATCACAGATGTGGCGGACCCTCCACTACAAAACTTATATAGTTCAACTTTAAGTATTAGCTCCAGGAGTTGTTTTACTATTACATTAGCAGTAGTAACTTTGCTCTTTCACTTCTATTTGAGTTATTTACTTTTTAAAAACTTTTTACATTAGTTTTAGTATAAAGTTGGTAGTTTTTCTTCCTCCTCTCACTGTCCAGTACCATTTGTTTTTTGGGGGTTTTATTGGGTATATTTATCTTTATATTTCAGAACTAGGCCAAAGTCTGTTTAAATCCAGGACAGTCTAATTTAACCCTGCGTTTTGTCTCTGTCTCTGTGCGAAGTTTCGGTACAAAACCAGAGTTTATAAACAGACCAATCTGGATGAGAAGCAACTGGCCAAACTGCACACCAAGGTATGCTAATGTTTGCTATTTGTGTGTTTTGTATTAAACAGTATGTGTAAATGGACTTAATTCTAATGGGGTTGTCAAAAAAATAAAACAGGATCTAATTTGTACTAACACTACTACTGGAGCTAGATATCATACCCACTAGTATAACACACTAGTATACATACTGAAAAAATCTGAAAAATACAAACAAAGTTGGACCTATCCTGAATACTTGCAGAGGATATTGATCTATGATACGTCTATTTTTTGTGTTGAAAATGACTTTATATTATAAAAAAATAAACATCTCAAAGTGACCATGTTCTTCTTATCCTATATTTGTACATTAGCCACAAGGTGGTGCTAATAGGTCGTCTGTTATATCCATTTAATGTGAACCACCTTCATAAAAAAAGCCAATACTTTTTTATTCAGTTATAATTGAATCGTTACAAAGCATAACCAACCAATGTTATACTTATAAAATGCAAATTTTCATGCATAACTTTCATATAACTTACCTTTCATTTGTCCATCCTCAGGCCAGCCTGAAGAAATTCATGGACTACATTCAGACCAGTGCTGTCGATAAAATGGGAAAGTTTTTGGACAAAGGCCTGGATCCAAACTATCAGGACGCAGACACTGGAGGTGAGTTTTACATTATCCTTTATGAAGAGGTGGAAGATACATTGAAACATTTATGTTCAAATAAAGCAGGAGCCAAGAGGGATTCTTATGAGTTTGTGAACTCACAAATATTGTGAGAATCCATCTTACTGCTCTAATATTTAAGTCATTTCAGAATATTGTCATGGTGATAATCGAAATAATAACTGATATATACATTTTTGTCGTCCTCCCTCAATTTTTTTTTTTTTAACATTTTTTATTGTAAATCAAAACCTTCTCCTTTTCTACACCTAATCTGACATGCGTCTCCCCCTCTCAGAGACACCCCTGTCCCTGGCCGTGCAGTGTGAGCCAGGGGGAGGAGAGTCCATCCGAGTCCTGGTGGAGAACGGAGCCCACATCGACTTCAGAGCCAAAGACGGACTCACTCCTCTGCACAAGGCTGTCCGCGGCCACCGCCATACTGCCCTCCTGGTACAGCAAATATTTTATTGGAATTTCTGTTTAACTGTCAGATTTCAGATTTGTGGACCTGGTTTATGGTTCATATCTCTGTAATTACTGAGCCTGTCCACACAAAACAAAAACTGGCACAAAGTTCAGCATCTTCTCTGTCAGTTTAAATAAACAAAAGTCAAATGATTCTCACAGTTGCTACAGAAAGTAGTGCCATTATTCAACCCCAAATACAGTACGTGACTGTTGTTAGTAAAAGGGCCCATATCACGCAAAATAACTCTTTTCATATTGTATCTTATGCACATATACAAGCACAATTTGGGTTTTGGAACATCCATTACACAATAGTTATGAAATCTTACTGATTTCTTGGAGGCAGTCACAGACCAGGAACTATGAAAGGCAGGCTATTGCTCATCCCCCGCCCGTCCTGAGAAAGTGAAGCGCCTTCTGCTACGTCAAATGCGTCATAGGTGTAGCTGGCCGCGTTATTGTTGTAGCAGGCTTTAGTTTGTTGTCACGTGGGAGGGTGGCAGAAATATGCTGCAATTTGTTAAAAAAAACAACAAATCAATCTAAAAAACACTTCAGCTACATATACAAGGCCCACACTTAACTCTTAGAAGGTAGAAAGATCTGAAAAGTTGATTTTGCATGAGATGGGCCCTTTAAAGGACTTAATGCCATGAGGTTGTGGAGCCAATTCAATAAAAAAAACATTTGTGGATCTTAAGTTTGGATATTTCTCTCAAAAGAACTTGAATATCCCATAGTTAGACAATATTGAATTCTCAAGTTTTTGGTAATCTAAATAAAACATTAAAAAGGCTATGCTGACCACTCTCATGCTGCAATAGTTTTCTTTTTACCAACAGATAATAATTTTTGTCCATGTATTTCCAGGTGCTTCTGTCTCTGGGAGCGTCTCCAGACTACAAGGACCGGCGAGGGCTCACACCACTGTACCACACTGTGCTGACAGGGGGCGACACCTCCTGCTGCGAAACACTGCTGTACCACAGAGCCAAACTGGGCATCAGGGACGAGAACGGCTGGGATGAGACACATCAGGTACAAAAAATGTATTTTAATGCATTAATGTAAAGAGGCACTATGTAACCTTTCTGGAAGAGGGCCTGATTGTCTCCATGGATTCGGGTTCTGGTTGATCAGTCGACAAACTCTAAATGGATATCACGCCAATAAAGGGAGAGATAAGCAGGTGGCAGATCCTCCAACAGAAAAAGTTACATACTGCACCTTTAAATTTTACAACATAAAAATTTGACATGTTAAAATATTGGACACATGCAATTCTATTTATGTCTGTTTGTCTTCATGCACCAGTATCTTGTGTTCCAGTGTCTGTTTGTCATGAAACTACATTACCCATCATCCTCTACTCCTCCATTCATCATGTGACCTCATCCTTTACACTGGAGTTAAAAAAAACAGGTATTCACCCTATTTCTGTCATCTCCAATGTCACAGATGTCTGAAGTGTTACCAGGCATAAGGATTCTTTCCTGATTTGAAGTATCTGGCAATAACGTAATTAAAATATGATATCCTTTAAATGGGGAAAGGTGGGAAGGAAATTCAGGAGGGGTTTTCTTCTAGAACTCGTGAATAATATGAAACAACATTTAACTGTGAAGATGCCTGTGTAAACCCTCAGTCGTCCAGTTGCCCAAGTTTTATTATTATTTTGTCCAGTTGACTTAATTTAATTTTAGTAGTACATAATACTCTAATTATTATTACGGATTTTAAATGTGCAGTATATTGTGTTCACTGTTGTATGCACAGTGAAGTTTCTGCCCTTGTTGTTATTATTGGCCTCAGAGTTTTCTCAGGTTCAAAGATGGTGTTAATTAAACGAGAGGTGTCACTTCTCAGCCCTCCTCCTGCCGCTTCCTGTTTCTCTTTCTCCTCCAACACATCCACGCTTCATTCCTCCTTTTCTGTCTCTCTCCTTCTCTCACTCTTTTCCACTCTCTCCACTCCTCTCTTTTTATATTAACTTAGTTCTTCTCTTCTTCTCAGGCCTGTCAAAATGGCAACTCTCAGCACTTGGAGCACCTCCTGTTTTATGGAGGGGACTCCACTTCCCAGAATGCCTCTGGAAACACTGCCTTGCACATCTGTGCTTTATACAATAAGGTAAATGTACAACACATGACACAAGAAATATGAGAAATAAACTATCTTCCCAGTGCTTTACTGTGTGTCAGATGGAGTTGTAGAGCCTCCTACTGGTGGATAAATTGTTCTGCATGTTCACTACCTATTAACTGGAGAAAAGATCTAGCCTTTTCTGAGTACCACCAGGTCTAAACCAGGTCTGTCACAGGACTATTTCAGGTCTAACCAGGTCTAAAAGTGGACTATATGATTTCCACTGTAGTTCTAAACAAGACATTATAAGAGACCTCCTTTAGATAAAATTGATAAAATTTACTCTTAATTAGACAAACCCACAAACTGAAGAGATGTCTAAGTACCACAGTTTGAGAAACACTGAGATAATGGATAAAGGTAATAATGAAGATGAGTATATGTCCTGCCTACAGTCTAATCCACTGAAATTGTCAATTCTCAAATACAACATAGACATACTGTACATGTTTTACAAACAATTCTAACACATGTTCACCTTTAGTAACTTCAGTCTGTAGTGTTTCGTTCTCACTCTGACACTCTGACTCTGTGTGCTGCAGGAAGGCTGTGCTCGAATCCTTTTGTACCGAGGAGCAAACAAAGACATGAAGAACAACAGCGGGCAGACTCCATTCCAGGTGATGGTGCCGTGGTACGCTGTGTAACTTAGAGATGTATACTGTTAGGTTTCATGTTTCAGGTTCACATTTATTTTGTCTCTTCCTGAAGAAATTTGGCTCAGATTAGGGGTCAGTAGCATTAACATAACATGCATAACAGAAAACAAAAACATGTAGAACAGGCTCTACACAATCAGTCCATGTTGTTAAAACATTTTATGGACTGGGGCATGAAAGTGTTAAAGGGCGTACAGTATATGCAGGATTCTTACATATTTCATACCTGTTCAAATTAGATATTGATTAAGTCACAATTCAAGTTTTTTTTTTTTTTGAGCTATGAAAGTTATTTATCTTTCAAAACTATGGTTAAAATTATTCCCACTTGTACCTTCTGTAGGTGGCTGTTATGTCCGGGCACTTTGAGCTGGGAGAGATCATCAAAAACCACAGGGACACTGATGTGGGTGAGTAGTAAATGGTATCTGTAGTTAGAACTCTCACTATTATTGTATGTATGTTCTTCAGCAAAATATCACACTTTAAATTGTCTTAATGTGACAGTTGTATGTGGAGTACAATGAAAATAATTCAGTAAAAATGCTCATGTAGAAAGTTCAAAAAAAGAGATGAGGATTGGTATAGGACTAAAACAGAGATAGAGTACAAATATACCAGCTAAAGCTGAAGCTGTCTTCCTTTTCTCAGTCCCTTTTGTGGAGTCCCCGAAGTACGCCCCCCAGAGGCGAGAGAGCAGCAGGACACTCACCATCCCCCCTCACCCTTTCCTCCGCGCCAACAGTGACAGCAGCATGAACCTGCCCGAGTGGATGGCAGTGCCCAACGCGCCCACCACCAACATCGTCTCTGTGCAGGTAACAAACAGAAATGTGTAGAATGTTTTCAGAATTAATTTACTCCAATTTTATAACAAAAATGACACAATTCCCCACACATATACAGTATAAACATTCAGAGATAGAGTGAATTACATAATGAAAAAAATTGCTTTCTTTTTGTTATATTCTACAAGTAATTACTAGGGATACTTATGATACTGATTTCACTACTATGGATTTAAATGTCTTTTAATACCTGGTAGAGACTGATAACAATGTAGAGACTGAAAATAGCTTTTATTTCCTTAAAACAAAAATGGAATAAAACAAAACTGATCCTGTTGTTGAAAACATTGCTTTGCAGGAATTAAAATACAATCCCCAATTTGAATTTCTTTCTTCTTTTTTGTTTTTTGTTTTTAACTCTAAACTACTCTTTCTGAGCACTTTAGCTATGAACATGAACTCAATTTAAGAAAAAAAGAGGAAATTAAATTAAATAAATAACTCATGTACTTCAAAATGTTTGAGTAGCTAATGAGGGTTTATCAAGTTTAAACATAGTGGAGCACTTCCTGTATTACCACACAACAAAGTGGAGCAGTGTTTTTCATTTAGGATAGGGATACAACCTAAATATGCCGGATTTGTGTGAATGAGGCAAAACACAACTCCAGGTACGTTTGTGATGAGGAAACAATTAGCCCTTTAATACATGTAAACCTTCTCCTATCTCTTTATCACATACTCACACAGCTTATGTCTCTGTACTGTGCAAAAGCAGAGGTGCGTAGACAAATTGGTCACTATTACACACTGAAGTTAATTACGTTCAGTGAGTAGAAAATAAATTATGCAGCTGCACATGAGTATCCAAGCGTGTAGTACCGCCATCGCTCATGTCATAAAATCACACATAGACTTACCACATGTTTAATATATGCTGTTTCTCTTATGTGTGTGAATGAGTCTCCAACACAGGCTTTTTGTGCTGGAGGAACCATTATAATGAATTATTGAAATGTGAAAAATGTGAAGCAGTGGACCACGGTGTAATGTCTAATTAAAGGCGTACAGTTTGAGCTCTTTGTATAACGGCAGTAATGGGCTTGTAAGTTGTAAGTAATTTCATACACATTTAGAAAGTAATTGTACTAGTATATACACATTTTATAATGAATTACTTGTTCAGTAGGACTGTGGGTTTGCTCACTTTATCAACTTTTTTGTCTTCCTTTGGATAATTTCCTGTTTTGAACTACAGTGGAAATGATGTACCCCTTTGGACCAGGTTTAGTCCTAGATTAGACCTGGAATAGTCCTGTTACAGACTTGGTTTAGTTCTAGTGGTACTCTGAAAGCCAGTTCTTTTCTTTGGTGGTACTGTGACTGAAGAGTTTGAGAGCCACTGACTTGAAGAGTTCACTCACCAACCCGAGCACTGTTGTTATGTCCTTAAGCAAGACACTCCAAGCTCCTTGCCTATGTATGAATGTGGTGTGGTGAATGACTAATCATGGAAAGGGCTGGCTGGCAGTAGTGGTAAACTACAGAAGTACAGAAGAACCTTACCCCCACTGAGTGTGGAGTGAATGAATAATGACTACAGTGAAGTGTTGCTGTAGTAGATATCATTATCCTATTATAGTAGTAGTATAGAAATATTGAACAACGAACTAAGAAATGCAGTTACATATTCATAAAAATTGTTAAGATCTAGTGAATGGTTAAATTACCTGTAAAAACCACATAATGCAGTATATCATATGATGTGTGGTCTGTCTCAGGGATATAAACACACCGGGACCCTGCGCAGCTCCAGCAGCCCCCGAGGAGCCAGGACCAGGTCTCCGTCCAGAGGCAGGATCCCAGACAAAGAGGACCGCAGCAGGCAGAGCCGAAGAGGAGGGTGAGGGACATTTAGAGCATTGATCTGTGAACAGGATGTGTCTTAAAACTTTTCAGGTAGAGAAACTGCCATGTAATTGTCTCCATGGAGATTTTACTTTTTTGCCTGGAATGTTCCACAGTATGCCAAAAATGTATATATCTTACATTCAGTAATTTTACAGGTGTTTTTATTGCTCAAAAATATTTTAAAAACATGCATTCTCATTGTCAGTGTAGTCGCCTATCCACAGATCTGACCTGTAACTTCATCTTGTGTTGTCGCTTATTTATTTTACTTTTTTTTTTTTATTGTTAAGATGAATGCCGTGCTGTAGAAAATTCCAGACATCTCCATGGAAACAAACAGTTGACAGACCCTCCACAAGAAGAATTACACAGTGGAACTATGTAACTTTTTGGTTGGGGATCCGTCACCTGCTTTTTTCTATGGATATGTTATTGCTCTGCCTGGAATGTTCATTAAACAGCCCTACTTTACATTTATTCAATTACAGGTGGGGTATAGCTCAAAAATACCTAGATCTCCTCTCCACAGATCTGACCTATAACTTGGTCTGGTTTGGTATCCATGAAAGTACAAATGTTTATGAAACATTCCAGACAAAGCAATAACATCTCCATGGAGAAAATAATTTGACGGACCTACCACCAGAAAAGTTACACAGTACACCTTTAAGCCCACCTTGAATTTCTTTAGTCAAGCACATTTCAAGTAAAAATACACTCTTCTCCTCTCTTGTGCCCCAGCCCTGCCCCTGCCCCCTCCTCCTCCTCGGGCGCGGGGCAAACGGCCGGTCAGCGCAGACGCCTGTACAGCGCCGTACCGGGGCGGATCTTTGTGGCCACTCGCTCTCACTCGGCTCAGGGCGAGAGAGAGATCAGCTTCAACAAAGGAGACCGGGTCAAAGGTCAGTATGTGTCTGTCATGGCATCACCGAGTATCACTGTGTTTTATCCGTAATGTCTTTGTAAATAAATGTAATAGATATCTTAGAGGACACACAACTTTGTAGAGATAAGAATAGAGAATACATTGTAAGCGTTTCACCTCAAATTAATTACAAATAAGATCGCATTTTGCCAAAATTTATCTCAAGTTTCAACATTTCTCATGAGCTCACAAAAAAGACAGACTAGAATAATCTGAAATTGGCACGTATAAGAGCACCAATGACACTTTAAGGTAGCAAATTTGTAAAATTTGTGTCCAAATGTTCATGCTATTGCCTACAAAGGGCAATATTTAGGGGTCATGCCATCTTTAGGGGAGTCCGAATGTCAAGTTGGTAAAAAAGTAATGCATGGAAAATTTCTCACAATGCACCTTGAAAAGTAGTGGGCATCAGTGGTCACTAGACTGGTCAATATAGACCACAATGCACTGTGAGAGTCAGGAAAACAATGGCGTTCAGCAACAGGTGTTTAACGGGACACAATCCGACTGAATGGAGCACACAAAAGCGTTGGTTCATGGTTCTATTGATCCCTGATTCTGAATAAAACACTCTTAATTAAAGTGTTATGGTGCAAAGGTGCGCTAGCTGCTTGCCTTTGCTCCAGCTGTTAAAAGAGTGAAAATTTCCACATCTCAGAAAAAAAGCAAATAATCCAGTCTGTTTGCGTGAGATGATTATTATTGATCCATAAACTCTTGTGTGCCAGCCTGATCTGATCATTATTTATGACAGAAATCGGAGTTTAGCTGACTTTTTTTCATCCAGACACCAGAGTCACGTCACCCAAAAGCAGTGAGATGTGTGTCTGAATCTCTCTGTGAATGAGTGAACTATAGGGGGTGCTAAAGAGTGTGGGCCTCTGTAGTGAATGAGAGGTTAGGGGCTAGGGTGGACATTCGGACACAGCCAATGGTTTATCATTAAAAAACAACTCAAATACAGAAGAAAGTTTAAGCTTGATAAACAGAGTAAAGTGGAGTAAAGGACTCAGTTGTAAGGGTTAAGGAGTTAAATAAGTCTTTTTGAGTGTCTCATTTGTAAAACCAAATTTTATTACCTGTGGCATTAAGTGTATATTTTGTATTTATTTAAGCTATGTACTTATTTCTTTAACTTATTTATGAATATGTTGGTTAGAATATTGTTATAGTAGTTTGCATGTAACTAGATAGTTTGGTAAAGGCATTCTTTCATTCTTTAAGACCCAGCTGTCTGTTATAGCTTGTGTAGATTTCTGTCTTCACTGTTCCACTGTTTCCTCTTTAGTCTGTAATACTGGAGCAGTGTGTGGGGTCCATATGTTTGACCATCTGCTCTCACCTGTGTCTCTGGCCCAGACCCAAACCCTTCTTTATAAACTCTATATAATGTGGAGGCTGCTGATGAGAGGGGGCCATTAGTAATGCAGTGAATTTAATCTATAGCTTTAATAATACCTTTTAGCTTTTAGCAAACTGAACTGGGAAGGAGTGTTACAAAAACAGCTCATCAGTGTAGAACATCTCCCTGCGTTATGGATGACAAAATTGCCGGCTGTCCAGTTTCACCATAGTTTTTAGTAATTAATTTAATGATCGCAATTAGTAAATCATAAAAATATATACCAGTATATTACATAATTTTCTCTGCACAAAAAATAAGAGTATTTCTTAGCCATAAAGTGAGTATGACAGCTTTTTTCCTCAAATTTTGACTTTATTTGGTGGGATAAAACCTGCTGTAAATGTAAATAATCAAGAAGCTATTTGCAAAGAAAAGTTGAAAAATTTTTGGAAATTTTCACAATAGGGCGAAATCTGTTTACAATTTACCCAAAAGAAACAAAATGTTCTTCTATTTTAAACATTATTTAAACAAAATAAAGGTGTTGTCCTGTATTTTTAGTTGTCAAATAATAATGTCTGTATAATAGTACATACTTTTTGTATTAGGAAATGTGCAGAGTGCTATAAAAACAGCAGAGGGCAGTAAAGATGATTGTTAATTCCTCCAACCTTTTTTTTTTTTTTTTTTTTTTTTTTTTACAAAACAATGTTATACACTAAAACATACATTACACCCACATAATAATACAACGTGAGTTTTATAATACTTGAAGAGAGGAGGTGCAAAATCAGTTGAGCAAACTTGAAGAGGCTTTAGGCTCTTGATACCCCACAGAAGTAAAATACCCCTTCTTTAAATATTTAGTTATAATGCCTAAAAAGAACAGTTGTAGCCAATGTTCCATGTATAAACAGGTGGTGGACCCTCCAACAGAAAAGTTACAAGTCAGGTCTGTGGAGAGCAAACCCCTCACAGCAAGGGTGAATGTTTCTGAAAGATTATTGGTGCAGTAAAAACACATGTAATGATATAAACACCTTTATTTAAGTTATTTCAGTCTATATTTTGCCTGAAATCTTATATTGTGGGACTTTAAATATTATTTTCATTGTTTAGAAATATATCAATTTAGTATTTTTTGCTTTTCCCATACAAATATCAATACTAAATCATAAATCAGATAATCTGTACTCTTTATTAGAGTTTTTTCTCACTTAGTACGTACTACTTGAGTAACATAATTTCATTTTTATTTTGTAACTGCCTTCTCCTCACCCATGGATCTATGCTCCTCTCTGCACCTGTCTCACCTTTCAGCCATAGCACGTGGTAGTTTGAGATGTATTCCCCTGTCTCCAAATTTATTCCTTTTACAAAATGTGAAATGACTTTCTTATTGGACTTGCAGGAATTTGTTAGGCTTGAACTAGAAAATATATATATGTTTAAAACGTTGCAAACTAAGGTCTATTTCTGTGTTTCTCAAACTGTGGTGCATGTAAATCTGGTGGAACATGGCGCCCTCCACAGTTTGTGTTTATTTTTGTCCTTTTTGGGTCAGTCACTACTTAGAAACAATTATAAAATCCATACTCTCTATTTGAATGTTCTTTTCAATAAATGATACTACTTGAGTCACAGTATTTCACTTGTATACTGTAACTGCCCTCTTCCTCGTCTCACCCATGGACCTATGCTAAAACCTGTCTCCCCCCTGCACCTGTCGCACCTGTCTCACCTGTCAGCCTTGCGTGTGGTAGTTTGAGGTCTGTCTCTGTCTGTGCCCATGTCTCCTGCAGGTATGAATCTGTGTGTGATTGTGAATGAGTCTAACTTGTCCACAGGTATGTATGCCTCGGTGAGTATGTAGCGCGTTAGCATGTCCCCGTCTTCTGTTCCATTCAGTTGTGTCTAATCAGTGTTTTTATTTATTTTTTGTTACATGCTGCAATAAAGAATGTCTAGATAAGTTAAACTGACTTGAATTCAGACTCTTGATTGGAGTAGTTTTGATCTGTTTAGATGTAATAATACTGATTACTTCATTTGTTGTAATGCTCGTGTTCAAAACAAAATGATCTAGCTATGATGGAATAAAAGCGCCTTCTTACATGCTAGACTTAGACTTAGACAAACTTTATTGATCCACAAGGGAAATTATTTGGACACAGTAGCTCACACATCACAATATAATATAATAACAAAGAGTAAAAAATATATATACATTGTAATAATTAGGGCTGGATATCAGAATTTGTTGATACGATACATACCTCGATACATAAGCCACGATATGATACGTATCTCAATACAGTGAGCTTACGATTTGATACAATTCAATACGATATATTTCAAATTGATTTGATATGGTTCAATAAAAAGTAAAGGCTAAATCATGGCTGTGATACTAAAAGTCTTGGTTAAACCACTTCTTGTGTAAAGTTAATATGAAACACACCCATTTTAAT
Source organism: Boleophthalmus pectinirostris (assembly GCF_026225935.1). Taxonomy (NCBI): domain Eukaryota; kingdom Metazoa; phylum Chordata; class Actinopteri; order Gobiiformes; family Gobiidae; genus Boleophthalmus; species Boleophthalmus pectinirostris. Next base: position 7,572,047 of record NW_026571115.1, on the reverse strand, counting down.
CTTAAAAACAGTGAAAATGTCAAATGTGCTGCATAAAAAAGTTTCCTTCCTCTGAACTAGCAACAAAACTGTAGTGCTGTAACAATGTAATTTAGTAAAATACACCAAAAAATACTCTTGGCAATATATCAATACAGCAACCCACAATATCGATACTGTATCATGTAAAATAAGACATAATTATATAAATGTATATGCACAAGTCAAAATAAAATAGAAAAAGAAGTAATAAAAAAAACTCAGCTATATACAAGAGGTCATATGATAAAGAGATCATTTTGCGTAGGATAATTAAATTAAAAGTCTTAAAAAGTTGGAAAGGTAAAATAATTTATTGTACTTAAGGTTTCGAAGTTGTGTCTATTTATTATGCATTATATTTGTTCTAGATATGACTGGTACTGGTGATATCGGGAATGGGTTCACATGGTTCATACATGATTGCAGAAGTAGTGTAGTAGTATTGTTATCGGCTAAATTTTCAGGCCAGTATTTACGTGGAGTTAATATGATTGACTGAGATTAGGGGGCAGGACCACGCCTCAGCCTCTGTCTGCTCCTCTCCGGCCAACCACAGCTCAGTTCAACCACGCCTTCGATTACCCAGAAGCCCTATTTATACAGGCCTACCCGACAACACCGCCTCCCTCCCACCCCATGTCTCTTGGGTCCTGAATTGGCTGGGCGACCACCTGAAACAGAGTTCCCAGCCATCACATCTATCCATCCTCAGTAAATATCGTATTCTGTTGTTGGGGCGTGGTCCTCACTAGTGACTCGACAAATGTTCTGAAATAGAAGAGCAAGGAATCTAAAGTGGTACCTGTATGTTTACACTATATGATATGCAGTGTCAGAGAAGTGTGTAGCGTTCATTTGCGAAAGTAATTACAACTTAACTTATGTGTTTTGTGGGCCTTGTACCTGAGTGTATAATGCTGAGATCAACATTGGTAAATATTGAGTATGGGCCATAACATCTTTATTTATACAGGAAAAGCACAATGAGAGTACCAGACTCTTTTTCATGAGTGTTCTGTTCAGACAATACAAACAAACAAAACCATAATTACAATTATATAGGCCTCTGTTGACATTGTTGATACACTGTATACTATAATAATAATAATTGTAGTATTTTGATCATTTTGATAATAATAGTTATTGTTATGTGGACTATACAGACTCTAAAACGCATATTAAAAGAAATGTTTATAATAAAATTGAGACATTATTAAATGATGTAAAAAAAAAAAAAAAAGTACAACAAGTAATCCCTGACTATTTTGCTACCAAAATAATTGTTAGTTGCAGCCCTAATGTTGAAACAATTAAGTCCAATCTAAACTTATCAAAAGTACTTAATATATATTCTGAATTCATGTCATTGTAACTCCTGTAGATGTCCTTTTTTGCAGTGTATATTTTCAGTTACAGTCTTTGTTTCTGTGGTTAAACTTCTGATTGACGCTGTGCCCTTTGGCCTGACACTTTCGCAGTGCTGAGCGTTGGAGAGGGGGGATACTGGGAGGGCACGGTCCGCGGCAGGACGGGCTGGTTCCCCTCAGACTGTGTGGAGGAGGTGTTGCTCAAACAGGACAACAGATCAGGTATGCTAAAGCTCACAAGCTAACATCACCTGTGATCAAACACGGACATTTAGATAAAGTAACACTGTGTCACTTTCTGGAGGTGGCATGTCACCTACATGATTCCATGGAAATAGATCATTAAAACTATACATTCTCATGGTGATAGATATGTCTTATGCCATACTGTTGAATATTATAGGAACAACATTTCTATGAAAACAAGCAGGTGGGCCCTCCCCCAGGCCAAATAAGAGTCAGGTTTGTGGAGATGAACGCTCACACATAGAAAGGATGCATGCTTATTTATCTTTTGGCCAAAGTGTTATACAGTGGGGCTTTAAAGAAAACACATTATATTGATCACATTTATATCACATTGTAGCACAATAATAGTATGGTAACAGAAAGGAAACGTTGTGATCCCTGGGATTGCAAGCAATACAAGCATTTTATATGTACTGGAAAGTGCTACTGTGTCTATGTAATTGCTTTTGTTTTTTTGCGTTTTCAGAAAGTCGAGGAGAAAGAGCCAAAAGATTATTCCGCCATTACACTGTGGGATCCTACGACAGCTTTGACGCACCAAGGTAGGACATGTTTTCAGAAGGAGACGAGATCCGCGTGTTCTCAGTCATCTCTGTTGATGACTGAAGGTGTGTGTTTGTGTTTGTTTGTGTGCGTGTCCCCTCATGTGGCAGGTCACTATAGGACAGTAGTGCAGACATCATGAGTCTATGCAGGTTGTTTTCACCAGTGACATTTAAGTTGTAGGCGATTTTATATTTGTTATTTTCTTTTATATCTCACGTCGGGAGAAGAATTTTCAAGACATGAATGTGTTTTTACCTGTGCACTGCTGCCTCTGTTCTACTGGCTCTTCGACCTCGTCCATTGTGCGACTGACGCCGCCAACGTTAACATGACGTTTACATCGCTCTTACTGCGCGCGTTTTGTGTGGGTTTCCGACAATGAATGGAATTACCGAAATAAAAAAATAAATAAATTTGTTTTTTTTTTGTGTGTGTTATTGTCCCAACAACACATAAAAACAGATTTTATAATAAAGCAACTCGCATACAGAAACAGTAAAGTTAGAGATTAAAAATGAGATTAACGCGATTAAAAAAACATAACGCGCTAAATATGACTGTAATTAATTCATCGCAATTAACGCGATAATTTGACACCCCTAATTGCGACCATCAAGTATTGTATTTTAGCCCATTCAGCTCTACACATCTTAGTCCCTGATGCTGTCTCTCTCTTTATATTAGGCCTGTCAAATACATTATCAATGGTGTTAAAGTAATCTTTGTAGTGATGAAGGTTGCTTTGACTCCAGGCGCGCTCATTTAAGGGTCCCAGCTTCGGTCTAAACAAACTGGATGTATTTACATGGAAACGCAGCCATTACAGTCCCATGTATTATTTAGCCCATAGACTGCTCCATAGTGGCACATTCACACATGATCATTTATTATTAACAGGCTCTCCGTCAGCGCTGACATTTCGTGCTAGTGTCGCTGTTAGCATTGGCGAGAATTCACATCATATGCTCGAACATGGTGCTAGCACACACGTCATGGATAATTAAAGCTGTGTGGAGACGCATGGACTGCAGCCGAATAAGCTACAACGATTATGGTATTTTCTGAAGTTGATCTGGGAATTAAATGTGAAAATAAGTAGGAAGGTAAAGATATCCAAATCTCTTTAACGATATGCATCTCATGGTATTATATTTTTAGCAATGTTTTTGTGGAGGTGAATATGCTACTTTTTTCATTTAAAGTTCTGTGACCAGCTGTTGGTTCTGTCATTGTCCAAATAATTAAGATATAAACATGAGTGATAACAGTTTCGCGTAGTCTGCACTGAAACTAAGCAAAGGATCATGGCCTATATACTGTAGTTCCCTCTGTTTTTTAGCTATTGCAGCACCATAACAATGAATTTAAGCAAAGAATCTTGACTTTCAATATATTGTGATGATCCACAATATTATTTTGAGACTTTTGACGATACGTTTTCATGGTATTTTGGTTATTGTTACATACCTAAAAATAAGCATAGGTTAGTGGGATAGCTGATCAGAAATATTGGTATTTGGTTGTTACTTTTGCAAATATACCTTCAAATGTATTTAATCCCTTGCATGTGTTTGAGTGTTACTAGTAGTTTTTCTAAAGTTGGTCTTAACACCTAAAAAGACAGAGAAAGTGAGTGCTTCAGGGTAACTTAATTCAACGTCCATAAAAAAGTCCAAGGCACTCTTATTGGAATCAGAATAAAAGTCCTGTGATGGTCCCATGTAACCATTAAAGGACTTTTTTTTTCTTTAACATAGTAAGTGATACTTGGTGATCTTCACTGTCACACGGGCTGAATTGGGGCTCATCTGTGTGTTCAAAATCACCACGCACACACGAGAGTCAGAAAAGTTTGGTGACAAAAGACTTGGACTTAAAAGCTAACTGTGCTAACGGTTTGGAAACATATTACAAACAAAACTTTCTGTTCCACCTTGTGATGTCATGTAGTAATACAGGAAGTGCTCTACTGTGTTTTAATCTCCATACACCTTCACTAGAATCATTTGACACATTTTATACTATCATGATATTGCCAACAAAGAGAATTGCCATTATATGTGTAGAAAAAATGCTCTTCACTAGGTTGTAGTTGTTTTGATTTATAACAAAATACAATTATATAAAAGTAGTTTAAGCATGGAACTCATAACATTGAAATTCAAATTATCCATAACATTTCTAAACTGTCAACAAATTTAATACCTATCGTGATGTAATCGTTAATTGTAATTATTTTGACCAGTTAATCATGTCATCAAATTTCAATATCGTCCCATACCTACTGCCTCCACCGGTAGGAAGACAGCTCCAAAACCTGTTTAAATCAGCTGACCAGTCATGTCGCAGCAACATCACGTGACCACACTGAAGAAGATCGCTAGTGAGCAGACGAAACTGTCAGGCTTGAAAACAAACTGAACTGAACTCTAAAAAGGTAATCCATTAGAATCTTCATGGATATCAGCCATCAAAAAATCCATGGCAGTTGATGTAAAGCAATTTTGAGCATCTGAGAAAGCCCTGTATCAGAGTAATGCATTATTATTGTACTGTTAACTGTCAGAAAAAGGCCTTCGTATCCCTTACTTTCTCTTCAAATCTTGGCATGTGGCTAAACAGGTCAAGAGCATTTCCCCCATAATTCCTTGCAGCGCCCCTCTCTGCTCCTCCTCCTCAATCTATTCATCAACGCTCCAGCGGTCTCCTGTACTTTTTAATTTTCCTCTCATCGCCCTCCATTCCCTGCGGTGACGCCATCTGGAGGTCAAAGCGTGAAGGGCACTTGGAAATCCAGGGTTTAAGACTGTAACATGGCCACAATTAATTTAAATATGGAACATGTAGGTAATAATATTGTTTTCCAGTTTGAGTTGAGGGGGTTGGGTCAATTATGGGACTATCTAGACTAGTGTCACGATACTAAAATTTCAAAGCAATTCAACTTCACTTTTTTTAGGCTTAAAGGTGCACTGTGTAACTTTTCTGGTGGAGGGTGTGTCAAATGCTTTTCTTCTTTGGAGATGTTATTGCTTTGTTTGATGTTTCATAGTATGGCACTGAACTTTTCTATCTTCATGGAGACCAAACTAGACCAAGCTACAGGGCAGATTTGTGGAGAGGCAACACCATAGCTCACAGTCAGAATGTCTGTTTTTCTAGTTGTTTTTGAGCTATAAAACCACCTGTAATTCAATAAATGTGAGGCAGAGCTGTTTAATGTCATACTGTGGAACATTCCAGCATAAGGAATGACATCTCCATAGAAACAAGCAGGTGACGGAGCCCCAACCAAAAAGTTACATAGTGCACTTTTAAGAACTAATTAAGGGGTTAGAGTTAGGAGTTAGGGTATTAAAGTTTGTAAGTCTGAATCACTCCTAATAAACTCTTTGTTCATTATGATTTAGGTCTTTGTTCATGTTTTATTAAGGCATGAATAAGTGTAGTTATTATAAAGTGTTACTGTGTCTCTTAATATTACCATGTGATCTTAAGTTCTAAAGACCCTTCCAAAACTATTCAGGAGCAGTCCAGTTTTGTCCAATTTATGTGATTCTTTTCAGTATTGATTAGAGATAGTACAAGATCTCGTATCACAGGGTCTCGTGGGACAAAATTGCCATAAAATTCTGCACACATGACAGAAATGATCTTGTGAGATTTTTTTCCCCCTGAATTTACCTTTGGCTTGGACAAAAAAGACTTAAGAGCTGGTGAGTTATACAGTTTAAAAAGCTGTAGTTCCAAAAAGCAGTAGTAGAATGGCTGCTAAAGTATTACATCAAAAAAATGTAAAAAGTGAAGCCAAAATTGTGAAATGGATTGCAGTACTTATTTATTACAAATTATGTCAAAGTCTTGTCTTGTCGTGGAGTATCTTGTCTTGAGAAAATTATGTCTCATCCCACCCCTAGTATCGATATGTCAAATAAGTATTTGATACTAGTTAAAGTGTCAATTAGTATCTGAGTTTAAACATCTTGACCAACAATCCCAGACTAAGCATTCTGCAGAAAAAGATATTTGCTCTTAACAAAACTTGGTGGTTAAATCCTCGCTGTGTGTATAGTGTTGTTGTGTCTTTGGGCATGACACTTTGCCCATTATCCCTCAAGTGCATTTCAGAAGATGTTTGTAAATGCCTAAATATTGAGTCATCAGATTGTTGTTGTTTTTAAATATAGTGAGACTTGATATTTGGTTGTTTGCAAATGAAATGACGTTACTTCACTAAATGCAGTCTTTGCTGTTACGTCAGATCTTGCTGCTGTATTTAGGACCTTATTATTGATTTTACATTTTGTATAAACAGAGAGCCAGCATGTGTGTCTTTATTCATTTTCGACTACGGTACATGACAAAGCGTGACATTATAACAGAGTGACTGTCTGTGAGCGCTGACAGGATTCATAATCAGACTGGACTCACTGCTCTAACAATTAACAGCAACACTAATTAGTCAATGCAGCTAAATCATACTCTTTCTGCATGTCTGATTTAGTCATTTCTTTAAAGCTGCACTGGTGGCTTTCTTACCTTCTTGTTTCCATGGAGATGTTATGGCTTGGCTTGGATTGTTTATAGTATGGTATCAAACATATGTGTCTTTTTTCATCAGTTGGTGTTTGTTCGGAAGTGACTTTCAAACATGCATTCTTACTGTGAGTTCGGTCACCTCTCCACAGATCTGACTTGTAACTTGGCCTACTGCTTGTCTCCATAAAAAAACATTGAAACAAACACTGCAACGTTGCATTCCCTCCACCAAAAAAGTTACTCAGTGCACCTTTAAATAATACTTTTAAATAAGTCCTATATTATTTGTTTAGACAGAAGTTCCAGTTTTAACCTCCTTTAATGTTCAAATACAGAGTTAGACTTCAATAATATTTAGGAAAAGCTTTGACCACAGACAGATGCTACTTTTTTGGACAAATGTTTTTTTGTTTCATATGTACAAAATCCATTCATTTCTTAATCAAACTAAAATGGCTGCTCGGTAATTCCAGTCTTAATCTTGCTTATAGCCCTCTCTGTTTTCCTGTCAGCGCCACAGATGCTCGGAGTAAACTACACGCTGCTGCTCGCTCTCCGCCAAAAAGAAATCAGTTCTGGTCCAATGGAGGGTCAAATAAGGACAAGTCCCATACACTATTGCTGCTGCTGCCACCGCCATGCTACGCTAACTGTTTTATCAAGCTAACATTAACAACAGTGTCATGGTAACAACATTTTGCACGAGATTTTTATCATTTTGAAGATCGTAAGAAATAGATTACATTAAAGGGCCCAAATTATGCAATTTTCTGATTTGTTATAATGTTGTTTCCTCATCAAAACAGACCTGGAGTTGTGTTTTGTTTCATTCACACATGTTTAACACACAAACCCTGCGTATTTAGCCTCAGTCCTTCTCTCAAACTGAAAACACTCCTATGATATCATACTGTTTTTAAACTCCATACACCTTAACTACAATAATTTGAATAATTTCAGACCTGGAATTGCCAGTCTCTTCTGAACTAAAGGGAGCTGTTAACTTGAAAACTATTGCTTCATGACATCACAAGGTGGAACAGAGCATTTTGATCATTGGAGATGCAAACTAATTAACTGGGATTACTCAAATGATCATATTCTGTGTGAATGAAACAAAGCACAACTCCAGGTATGTTTTTGAGGAGGCAACAACATTATAACATTTCTTAAAGTTCTCAAGAATCTATTTTGTATAATATATGACCTTTAATATAATAGTCCTGTAGGTTTTTATATACTGTCTTGTACTTTTGTTAGTGATGGGTAAACTATTTCTATAGAGGAGTTTCAATGCATTTTAATATAAAACTCAATTGCCAGGGTAGGACTTTGTAGATTGAAAGAAAAATCATATATCGGTACCTTTTTATTTCCAGTTCTGGAAAATGCTCCATATGCCATCATTTAAAAGCAGCTATATGTGAATAAAATTAGACCTCCTATACAGTTTGAAAATGTATTTTTTGGATAAGAACCACAGGGTCAGGGACAGATATCCAAATATCAGAGAGTTGGATGAGAACCAACTGCCTGTCACTCTTCCAGACATTTTTTCCTTGTCATGGTTCAACATTTTATCTTTGTTTACCCTTGTATAACACTTTGAACCATTCTTCAACTGATCTGGAGTTTATTTTATTTCATTTCTAACTTTCAATTAATTGTATCTTTATTTTTTATTTTTATCACAGAATTCATATCAATTTTACCACTTGGCCTGTAACTCTTTGGTGGAGAGTCCGGCACCTGCCTGTTTCTATGGAGATGTCATTGCTCTGGCTGGAATGTTCCACAGTGTGACATTAAACAGCTTTAACTTACATTTATTCTGTTACAGGTGGTTTTATATATTATATACTATATATATTATAGCTCAAAAATACCTCGAAAAACAGACCTTCTGACTGTGAGCGTCGCTGCCTCTCCACAGATCTGACCTGTAACTTGGTCTGATTTAGTCTCCATGAAGATAGAAAGGTTTGGAGAAAAGCATTTGACAGATCCTCCAACAGAAGTTACACAATGTACCCTTAAACTAGTACTGATACCTGCTCAAGTTAGCATCTAGTTTCTATGGTAGTTTTTGTATCAATTATATTTTTTATGTACTACACTACCCAACAGCCCCCTCCCTTTGTTTTGTATTGCTGTCTCTCGGCTACATGCATGCTAGCTCACACAGATGACAACATGCGCGAGCTAAAGAGGGAAGAGGAGGGAGAGGAGGAAGAGGGTGAAGAGGAGGAAGAGGAGGGAGCGACTGACAGGTTTAGCAGGGACACAGGGACAGACTGGAGGACTACACAACATAAAAATGGAGAACCGGGCTTTGATTGACAACACTGAGACATGATGTGAGTATACAGCTGATTCATGGTTAGCCTATAATATAAAATGCTTTGTTTTTTGTTGTTTGACAGTGATTTTATGTGAGAGATTACAGTGCATTAGAAAAAATAGTATCAGAATGTTTGTCTTGATTTAATTATTTTCTTTTTTACTTGTTTGTTGGGCTCCAAAAGTGATTATTTTAGTTGATTAGTCAGTTATATACATTTTTCTTCAAATGAATGAATTTTGAAATACATTATGAACCAAATAAAGATGGAGACATGATGTGAGTATGCAGATGATTCATGGTTAGCCTATAATATAAAATGCTTTGTTTTTTTGTTGGGCAGTGATTTTCTGTGAGAGCATTCAGTGCATTACAATTAGGAATGTTTGTCTTGATTTGGGAATTAATTCTCATCTTATTTATTTATTTAATTATTTGTACAGCTGCTGCTGCTACGAACAATTGTTTTAGAAGTCCACTACGTAGTTAGTAATGTCTTTTTCTATTAGTCAACTCTTCAAAAGATTATTTTTATTGTACATTGAGACGTTTTGAATAAATTATACCAAATAAAGGTTGAAATATGGTGATATTAGGCTTCTGTAGAGAATATGTACAGTATATTATTGATGAAAATGTGAAATTGCTTATTATTTTTCAACATTTTTATTTAATAATGTAATTTAATACTGTTCTTATTATAAAAGTCCTGATAACAATTAAGATTGAAACACAACAAGGGCTGGGTATCATTAAGAAGTTGCCCATATGATACATACCTCTATACATAAGCCACGATACGATACATTTTACACTTTCGGTTCAATGCAAGTCTGTACAATATGTTTCAAATCAGTTTGATACAATTCAATAAAAAACAAAGGCTAAATCATAGCTGTGATACTAAACGTCTACTAAGTTTGTGCAAAGTTAATATGAAAAATACACATTTTACGCATCAAAACAGTTAAAATATCAACACAATTGTAGCTCTTACACAAAATGATTTAGTAAAATATACCTAAAAATGTTCTTGGCAATGTATCGATGCAGGAGCCAACGATATCTATTCTGTATTATCAAATTAAATGATACGATAAACCTATATTTCTATATATTTGCATTAGGGATGTAACGATGTCAAAATCCCTCGATACCATATTTTCACAATCACGATATTTTTGCATCTCATGTTAAAATGCAACTTTTTCCCTTTAAAAGCCTTGAAAAGCCTTTGTCACGGTCATAATATGAAAAATTAAGATGTAAAACATTTAAAATAACTGTTAAAACAGTTATTTTTTCATGTAGTCTGCACTGACAACACCAAAGAATCATGGTCTATGTAGTTTCCTCTGTTTTTAGCTACTGCTGCTCTGTGGCAAGGCAAGTTTTTTTTGTGTAGCAGAATTCAAACACAAAGTGCTTTACAGAATAAGAAAGACATTAAAATCACCATAACTATTAATTTAAGCAAAGAGGTATGTAATTAAATATGCTCCCACGATGACCACGATATTATTGTGAGACTTTTGACGATACGATATCACGATATTTCGATTATTGTTACATCCCTAATTTGCACACACCTAAATGCGACTGCAATTATTTTTGTAGTTGACTATTCACGTCTTATAATTGCTGCAGCCCTGCTTATGTAATTGAGTGTGCATTGTCAAAAAATCTATATCCAGATACTAATCAATACTACAACTACTACTACTCAATACTAGATACTTTTTACTTAGTACCGAAATTGAGTTAAAAATGTTAGTATCATGACAACAAGAGAATTTATATGCATGTTTCTATACATTTTGGATGGTTTTCTTAGCGATTATTGCTTGCTTGACACTAGTGCAGAATCCAGTTGAATTATTTTGGTTAAAGAAAACTGTGAATCTGAAATTGTGGAAAACTGCTACTAGCCAAATCAAATATTCAGAAGACGTTTCACTTCTTTTTTGCAGTACGCTTCTTTCCTCCATCTTTTCATGCTTCCTTCCTCCTTCCTTCCTTCTTTCCTTCCTTGCCTCCTTTCTTCCTTCCTTCCTAGCTTCTGTCCCTCAGCAGCTGTCTCATGGTCAGCTCACTAACTCTTTCAGGGATTCTGGGTTTTCCATTACGGGCTCAGACGTCAGCTTTGACCAATACTGCATACTGTTGTTGTGTCCTTGGGCAAGACACCCTACTGTGCCAATGCATTAATGTGGTGTGTGTGAGTGTTAGTGGTGGTCAGAGGGGCAGATGGCACAGACTGGCAGCCTCATTTCCTTCAGTCTACCCCAGGGCAGCTGTGGCTATGTGTGGAGTAAAAGAATATTTAAAACTGCTTATACCACAGTGAGAGAGAATTCCAATGTCTAACCGCCATGTGTGAATACTGCATAAAGCACAAATAGTCCGGCAACAGCCAAATCACTTGGACGGTGTTGGGTCTTTCCTACGTTTTTAGAATGGTCTTGAGCTATATCTGAACTAGTAGAAGACCACATGTTAATATAAAAGAAAATACATGTATAAAAAAATACAAGGACTATAAATTTTCATCAATAGTCTTTTTGCCAGATGCCAATGCGATTCGATGAATATATTTCAAATCAATTCGATACAGTTCAATGAAAAACAAAGGCTGAATCATGGCTGTGATACTAAAAGTCTACTAAGTCTACTAAGTTTGTGCATATTTAATATGAAAAACATCCATTTTACTCATCAAAACAGTGAAAGTGCCAACATAATTGTAGCTCTTACACAAAATAGTTTATTAATATATACCTAAAAATACTATTGGCGATATATCGATACAGCAGCCCACAATATCGATACTGTATCATCAAATCAAACAGTCCTTTTTAGTCGTTTTGCGACATAGTAACAGTAGATGACAATAAATACATGTCCTTATATTTATTTAGTGATTGCAACAGAGATGATGGGAAAGTATATGGGAATGTATATGTTTACATTATATATTATATAGTTTTACTGATTTGTCATATTTTTGTGCTGGATTCTGTTGGTGTTGCTCTTACCTGTTTGAATATTCTGACTTTTTATAATAACGCATATATTGACTTGTGACTGATTTCTGCAATACTGTAATGCCATTGTGAATATTAGTCATATGTTGTACTACCATGTAATTATTGATTGATTGACTGATTAATTTATTTCGGTCACAGGTATATTCTGACATTACTCCATAGTCATATTTAACATACACTGACCGAAAAGGTGTAGGCTGAAGCTTGAGCTTATTATGACTTTAACCTTTATTCCTTTGTCAGAGCGTCATCTTGACACCAGTTCAGATTCGTAAATACAGCAAAAGGAAACAAACAAATCAGTAGCAGTACAGCAAAGTACTACAGCACAAACAGAGTATCATAATTCATGTATCTGCCCAGAATTAAACATTTTAACCTCTTTTTAAAATGAAGAGTGGTGCACAATTTTACATCTTTTGTACAGATGTTCCAGAGGTCCACCATTTTAACAAATATACAACATTTCATAATATTTGTTCTGATTTTCTTTTTGATAAACATGGCCGTACCTCTGAGCTCATATTGGCCATTTCATGTTTCAAATTGATTTTGAGTTTGACAAGAGACTGTTGTTTACTTTGAAAATGATTTTCAAAGTGTAAAGGTCAACTAAATCATAAAATTTCAGAGTTTGAAGGTTTATAAATACTGCATTAGTTGGTTCATTGTAAGTTGACAATGTGATTCTTCTTATTGTCCTTTTTTTGCAAGGTAAATACTGGATTTGTATTAGTCTTACATGTATTGCCCCAAATCTCACCATGTGATTTCCACCCAGCGATATCTATAGGAATGTAACAATCACCGAAATATCGTGATATCGTATCATCAAAAGTCTCACAATAATATCGTGGGCTGTCACAATGTATTAAATCACAAGTTCCATTGCTTAAATGCATGGTGTTATAGTAGCAACAGCTTATAAACATAGGAAATTATATATCCCATGATTCATTTCAGTGCAGACAACATGAAGAGATATGTTTTTACATGAATTCTTGGGATTATGACTAAAATAATTCACACCAAAATCTTGTCAAGGTATTTTAAAAGCAAAAAAGAGTTCCATCTACAATTATATTAGCCTTTTCAAAATATTGTAATAAATATCGTAGCTTGAGATGCACATCGTGATAATATCGTACTGTGAGATTTGGATATCGTTGCATCCCTAGTGATATTTGAAGTGGATGTTCTAAAGAATAAAGCATCATTATTTTTTTTATATTTTATATATATATATTTTCATATATATATATATATATATATATATATATATATATATATATATATTATATATATATATATATATATATATATTTTTTTATTTTTTTTAGGCATTACTTGGCCATTTAAAAATCAATAAATGACATAATGCATATATATTAGAACAAAAATACATTGAAAAACAGCTTTTTCTTACACATTATGAAACATGTTTAGTTCAATCCTGGCATGAGCGCCCCCAACTGGCTGAAATTCCCACTGAACGTGCTTTCAAATCCACAGGTGTTTTAGATAATAACTCCTGCATGGGCCCCGCTGTTTTTATGAATGGGCGATGATGACATTGAGTGATAGTGGGAGGTGGGGCTGGTATCATGCTACCATAATGCAGGCTTTGAAGAAATGGCTGAAAAAAAAAAACCCTATTCAAACCTCTGTATGCCGTTCTATCCTCTTAAACGAATCTCTCATACGCACCTCGGCCCCTCCTTCTCTCAGTCTTCTCCCCTCTCTCTCTCTCTCTCTCTCTCTCTCTCTCTGTCGCAGTCACAGCCAAGCATCTCTCCCTCTCCTCCTCCTCTCCTCCTCTCTCCCCTCTTTCGCTCCTCCGCTCCGTATTCCTTAAGTATGAAGGGGCTTGGTAGCGCGCTCTCCTCTGCCCACAGCCACCCTTCTTTCTCGCCATCTCTCACCGGCGCTACCGTTTTCGCGCGGAAAGGATTGCAGACGAGGCAACCGAAGCAGCAGAAGAGGAGGAGGAGGAGGGAGGCAGAGGAGAGGAGGAGGAGGAGAGGAGGAGGAGGAGGAGGAGGAGGAGGGGAGGAGGAGGAGAGGAAGGGGCCATGGCGCTAGGGGCATACCGCGGAGCTGGCGGTTACGGCGATGACAGTTTCTCTCTATCGTCTTCCTGGCCATCTCTGGGGCCGTTGAATGTTTGGTTTATTTACAGGTAGCAAATCCCGCTAAAAATCCATCCATCCTCGCACGCCTCCTCCTCCCTCTCCTCATCCCTCTCTCCTCATCCCTCTCTCCCGCTTTCTCATTTGCTATCGACAAAACGGACATCTATTCTTATTGATTGACACATTGGAACAAGCATGCTTCACCCATGCTAGTAGTTGTGCTCCCTTCTTTCTAGCAATGCAGTGGTGCCGGCTTGCCTGCTCGCTTGCCTTTTCATTTGTTATGCAATGATTTCTGCTCACAATATCCCTCTCACTCACAACATGCTAAGACAATCCTTCACCGATATCTTAAATAAACTAGATTTCTTCATTTTATTGCCATTCAAAAAGTGGCAACAGTGAGCGATGTTGGTCGGCGAGGAGAGAGGGCAGTTTTGCGATGGTGCATGCATGACAAGTTCCTGTTCTGACACCTTTCTATGGCTAAGACTATTGGGCTTAAAGCTGATCAAAACCCAGGCGTTTCTGCACTAGATTTGCAGTTATTCTATCAAAAAAAAACACAAATTGTAACCGTGGAGCAGATTTAAAGCTACAATGAGTGATATTTTTGGTGCATAACATGTCAGTTGTGGCATGGGAGCCGAAATGCACAATGAACGTGGCTAGACATGCCCACAGAATAATCAAAAATAATGCTGAAATAAACTGGATTGATGGTTGGGGAGACAGCGTTGCTTTATCTGACAGTGGATGCTTGTGTCTGTTGTGAATGAAGCTTTCGGAGATGGAGTTTTTAATGCAGTTGTGGAGGGCATCTGAGGACACTACCTTTGCAGTGTGGAGCTGCTAGCATGAAGGCTATAGCAGTTTTGGTGAATCGGTTGCTAGCACCTGTAGAGCAATATTTAGCACCGTTATGTCCAATATACTTGCATTTTGAATCCAGAATTGAATGGTTTAAAGACTGTTTTCAGAAAGGACTGCATTAGATTTCATTAATACTAGCATGACATCAGTACTTCTCTTATCTTAACTGCTTTATCTCTCTGCTTGATGTGGAATCCAAAACAATTTTCCTTTTTTAATACTGTTGCTAACATAGGGTGACCAGATTTTCACAGTTCTAAAGTAGGACATACCCGGGTTGGGATGGTCAGCGTTAATAAAATTGTGAAAAGAACACATAACATTATCCATTCTTGACTCATTTCAACTTCTGTCAGTACATATTTTTTGCCTTAAGGTCTGTTTTCTGTATTTTAGCTAAACAAATCTCTATATTGACCTTTTTACTGTTGGCGAGGATCACATTGGTCCAAAATGGGGACACCTGGGACATTTCTTGTATAAAACTGGGACAAATCAGTGACTTTGGATAAATCTGCTGGGACAGGGGACACAGGACTCAAAACTGGGACAGTGTCAGGTAAATAGGGACGTCTGGTCACCCTATGCTAATATCCTGTTGCTCCTACAACTACAGCTACTGTTACTGCACAAAAACTATTACAGAATTACTCTAATTGTGATAGTACTACAAAAACCCACCTACTTACACTTTCAGTGACATGAACTGTGGATTTCAGCTTCCTGTTATGTCCAACATCTTGAGAACCTTTTCTTATTAAAAAGCTTTTATTATTTTGTTTTGCATTTTTAATCACTATGGCAACAGTTCTAATTTTTCATCAGGGACTGTCCCAAAATGAACTTGAAGATAGGCCTGTCACGTTGAATACTGCATCGACTTCAATACATGAAAACTGGAACAGCATATTTTGGAGATCAGTATTTATTGTGTGTAAATTTTTTTCCAATAAGGACGATTTTCGCCTTTTTTTATTTAATAACATAAGAATTGAGCTATGGGGGGAGAATAAATAGTTCATGTCCTTTAAATGATACTCTCTGTTTAAAAATGGTTTACTTGGATTATCCTGCTTTGTGTCAGTGCCATAAAGTAGTTTCAATATTGTTGTTTATCGCAGTATTTCTCTGTATTAATTTATCCTGTTATAGTGACAGGTCTATTTAAAGATGCACTGTGTAACTTTTCTGGTGGAGTCTGACACCTGTTGATGTTAGTGCTTTGAGTGTTCCACTGTATGACATTGAACAGGGATGGGACAAGATCTCATGCACACATGAGAAAAATGATACTGTGAGATTTTTATATGTATATTTACCTTTTAATGTATATTTACGTTTGGATTGCACAAAAAGGGATACGTGTTGGTGAGGTACATGTCTTATTGTTGCAGCTGATGTCATCAACAGTCCCTGGACGTGTGAAGCTAACTGTATGCACTGCTCTTTATGAAGCACTGTTACTCAAATTAGACTCTAATCTTATCTTTACTTTAATACAATTTGACCAGAAACAGCTGTTGAAAGTTCAACCAGTGAGATGATTTGTTAAACAAGTCTCTCGCACATAAACTTACACTTTCACTGTTTAGTTGAAAATCAAACCTAAACAGGTCCACAAACGCTCTTACTGATCACATCCTGAAAATGTGCTGTTTAAATCCATTATTTTTATTTTTTTTTTCTTTGAGTTTTCAAACAATCTTATTTTTGTGTGTGTGTGTGTGTGTGTGTGTTTGCAAATGTGTTCATTGTGTCTCTATGGTAACTGCTGAAAATTCCACCAATACAAATACATGTATTGCGTGATGTATCAATAGTACCAAAAAGTAGCACTAGAATGACAACAAAATTATCATATACAATAAATCAAAAATTGTCTGGCCCAAATTGGGAATTGAAATGAACAGTTTAGAGATTATGTCAAAATCTCATCTCATTCCAACCCTAACAGTTATTGGTGGCTTGTCTCTCCACAGATCTGACCTAGAACTTGGTCTGGTATTGTTTGCTTGTATCCATTGAGAATCACCTAGTTTAATGCCATACTGTGGAACATTCTATTGCTGACTATCAAGTTACACCCTGTCCTGGCTATAGATTCTTAAATATGACAATCGGACATACATTACTTGCTTTGCTAAATACCAGTCTCTGAGTTAGTTATAATAATAATATGAAGTCACTGGATGTTGTTCAAGTATCGTTGCTATGTGTATCCATGCAGCCCCCTCTCTTACATATGTGAAATTGTACATATGGGCCATCTGATACAATGGACAAAAGCATAAGGACAGATCTGAACTGGGACTGACCTATGAGAAAGGTGCAATGAAAAATGTTTTGGAAAGATAAACTTTGGTTCTTAAAATCCAAAAATAAAAACATGAATGATTTTGCTATGAAAAGTATTGAATTTGTTTAGTGTTTGTTTAGGCTGAGGAGACTGATGGTTTTGCTGCTGGGATGGAGAAGAAGTGGTAGAGTTTTGTAACTGAATGATGAAGGAGGGAGGAGACAGTGCAATAATTTGAGTATCTTGAGATGCGATTGGTTGAGGGATAAGGTTTGCAAGCTGTGATTGGCTGAAAGTGATCAACAGGTGACATGATAAAGGAACAAATTAAGGGTAACCTATTCTGATTTTGGGTTCTTGATTTGGATGTTAATACTTTGTTTAGAATCTTCCACAGTATCGCAATTAATGCATGGTGGTACAACCAGGCCAAGTGACATATCAGATCTGTGGAGAAGCATCCCATTCACAATAAGAATCAATGTTTGGGCACATTTAATGCCATACTGTGGAACACTCCATAGAGACAAGCCCATAGACCCCACCAGAAAGGTTAGAGTGCACCGTAGAGTACACCACTGTACCTGTATTTTTATTTACCATATTCATTTCATTTCCATATGGCTTTTACTTTATTACTTTGGCTGTGAAGAGGAGGAGATGGGGAGGCTGAGAAGACTGATGATTCTGCTGTTGTGATGGAGAAGTAGTAGAGTTTTGTGACTGAAGGATAAAGGAGAGAGGAGACAGTGCAATGATATGAGTATCATGAGAGCTGATGGTTGAGAGGAGGTATATATACTGAGAATGGCTGAAATTACTTCTTTACGAGTACTGTAACTTCATAGTATACTTACTTAATAATATTCTAAAATAATGTTTTTATTGACTTATACATATTTTTATAGAACTGATCTCGCCTGATCCAAGATCTCGCCTGATTTTGGAAGCTAAAACAGGGTTTGGCCTGGTTAGTAGCTGGATGGGGACTGCTGAGAATACCAGGGGCTAGAGGAAGGAAACGTTTATGCAACACATTTGACATTTTCACTGTTTTGATAATTAAAATGTTTATGTTTCATATTCACTTTGCACAAGAAGTTGTTTAACAAAGACTTTTAGTATCACAGACATGAATACGCTTTTATTTTTTTATTGAACCGTGTCGAATCAATTTGAAATATATTATATTGAATCGAAAGTGCACTGTATCGAAATATGTATCATATCATGGCCTATGTATCAAGGTATGTATCGTATCAACTACTTCTTAATGATACCCAGCCCAAGTCCTAAGGCAAGGCACTTCACCCAGCTTGACTAGTATGAATGTCATGTTTGAGTTTTGGTGGTGGTCAGAGGGGCTAATGGTGCAGTTAGACAGCCTCTCTTCAGTCAGCCTACCCCAGGGCAGCTATGGCTATAACAGGATCTTACCGCCAGAGTTTGGACTGATTAACAAATGCATGACGACATTATAAAGTGAGTTTGAACATCTGTAAACGCACTATGTCAAAAGAATCCATTATTATTAGGTTTCATTTGTAAATTACACCTTAGTAAACATGTATTTTAAACAGCAGATTCTTGCTTGTGTATTTTTGAGTGTTTTATGGTCCGCAGTGCCCGGCGGAGATGACCAGCGGTGGGCAGGAATACCAACCAGTCCATTGTTGGCAGTGACAGACAGACTGGTGCACTCCGCTGTCTGACTCCAACACATCAGGGAACAGAGAAATTTGATTTGGAGAAATTAATGTGAGGCAAAGTTTGGGACGAGAGCTGGAAGTGATGCAAAGAGAAAGAGAAGAGAGGGAGAGGATAGAGAGGGAGGGGAGAGAAAGGGGGAGAGAGGGGGAGGAGAGAGAGGAGAAAGACACAGAGAGGAAAGGAATAGAGAGAAAGAGAGAGCGGAGAGAGTGGGATGGGGAGGGGGGGGGGACAGAGAGGGGGGCAGGGAGAGAGAGAGAAGAAGAGAGACAGAGAAAAGAGAGAGGGGAGACAGAGGCAGCGAGAGAGGAGTAGGTGAGAGAGGAAGGAGAGAGAGTGGGGCAGAGAGGTAGAGAGAGAGAAACAGAGAGGAGGGAGAGAGAGGGAGAGGAGAGAAAGAGAAGAAAGCTACAGAGAGGAAAAAGAAAGAGTGAAAAGAGAGAGAGGGGGAGTGAGAGAGAGGCAGAAGAAGAGAGAGACAGACAGGGGGGCAGAGAGAGAGGAGAAAGAGAGACAGAGAAAGAGAGAGAAAGAGAGGAGAGACAGAAAGGAAGGAGGGAGAGAGAGTGAAGGGAGGGCAGAGAGATGGGGAGAGAGAGATGAGAATGACATAGAGAGGAAAGAAATAGAGAGAAATAGAAAGCTGAGAGAGAGTGAGGGGGAGAGAGAGATGGAGAAGAAGAAAGAGATGGAGAGGAGAGGGAGGAAGGAAGAGGGGGAGAGGGGCAGAAAGAGAGGGAAGGCAGAGAGGAATAGAGAGAAGGGGAGAGAGATGAAGAGATTTTAGGTGAGTCTTAAACAAGAAGCCAAGTGTCTCTTTAATATCAGAAGAAGTTTGATGAAATTGGTGATCCTGATGTCTTTTATCATTTTGGATACTTTTTGACCTCAGAATCATACAATACATTATAATTTCAGTATGTTTAAGGAAGTCTTAACTAGAGGGTTAGCAGGTTTTGTACAGAAAACCTGAGAATAGTTTGTTGTGTAGTAATTGTAGATTAAGTTACTTGTATTGTGTTGTACTACCCAAGAACCCAAAGAGTTTGTCACTCTCCGGCAGTGATGTATGGGACCAAACCAGAACTGAACCAGGGACTAAACTGGAACTGAAGCAAGGACCAAACTGGAACTGAACCAGAGACTAAACCAGAACTGTGCCAGGGACCAAACCAGAACTGAATCAGGGACTAAATCAGAACTGAACCAGGGACTAAATCAGGACTGAACCAGCGACTAAACCGGATCTGAAGCAAGGACTAAACCAGAACTGAACCAGGGACTAAACCAGAACTGAACCAGGGAACTAATCCAGAACTGAACCAGGGACCAAACCGGAACTAACCAGGGACTAATCCAGAACTGAACCAGGGACCAAACCGGAACTGAACCAGGGACTAAATCAGAACTGAACCAGGGACTAAACCAGAAGTGAACCAAGTGAACCAGAGACTAAAGCAGAACTGAACCAGGAAACAAACCAGACGTGAACCAAGTGAACCAGAGACTAAACCAAGACTATCTGTGGTTCTTCAACCCACTCACTGAAGCATTCAAATTGTGTTTACTCCAATACATTGAATTTCTTTTTTAAGTCTCTTTTTTGTCATTTGTTGTGCTCTTTGTTGGCAACAGTGATGTTTTTTGGGGTGTCCGCTTTTCTCCATGGAGATTTTCTTGCTTTGCCCAGAATGTTTTCACCCTCTTTCACCCATTTAACTTTTTTACTATTTTTACTACTATTTAACTATTTCCTACTGTGAGTGAGGTCGCCTTTACACATACCTGACCTGTAACTATGCCTGGTGGCATCATTTGCATGTGTCCTTGAGATACATAAGTTTAATGCCATACTGTGGAACATTCTAGACAAAACAAATAACATCTCCATGGAGACAAGCACCACCAGGAAAGTGACATGGTGCATTTAAATGAGGTTGTGATCTTGGCTGTCCAAAATTGTGATATGATTTTTTTGGAATATCGCCCACCCCGACTTTTAATACTTTTAATACAATTATTTATTGTCCTGATTTTGGAAGTGCAACATGATGCAGAGAGAAAGAGAGGAGAGGGGGAGAGAGAGAATGAGGGGCAGGGGGGTTTGGAGATGCAAAGAGAAAGAAAGAAGAGTGGACAGAGAAAGTGAAAGAGGAGGGAGAGAGAGTTTGCAGCAACATGATGCAGAGAGAAAGAAAGGAGAGGAGAGAGAGAGAAAGAGGAGGGAGAGAGAGTTTGCAGCAACATGATGCAGAGAGAAAGAAAGGAGAGAGAGAGTTTGGAGATGCAGAGCGAAAGAAAGGAGAGGAGAGAGAAAGAGAGGAGGAGGGAGAGAGTTTGCAGCAAATTGAGAAAGAAAGAAAGAAAGAAGAAAGAAGGGGGGTAGAGAGAGTTTGGAGCAGCATGATGCAGAGAGAAAGAAAGGAAGGAGTGGAGGAGAGAGAGAAGTTTGGAGGAGGCGGGGCTTATGTGGATGAGAAATGGACCTCGGGCAGTGAAGGGAACAGAGCAGATGGAGAGAGAGACTGAACATTGAGTGTGTGGTTATTGTATGTAGCTCACAATGGATCAAAACAACCAGAATTCTGAATGTTCGCCTTGTTTTTGAATAATATTTGATTTAGACTTAAAAGTACGAAAGGTTTTTATTTTTATTTTGGGGAAATTTCATCAGCATGGCCAGGTTTCACTGATAACAATTGTAACGTTAATTTATTCTTAATCACAAAAACATTGGACATGATGATCAAACTGTTTATTTGGTTTTGGTTCTCAAGATCCATTCAATTAGAAAGCAGAATGATCCTCACATAAGTCTCTCAGACTGTGTCCAAAGTTCCATGCTATTTCCTACTTAGAGCACTATTAGGGGACACGCCATTTTTAGGGGTGTCCGAAAGTCCAGTTGGTGAAAACATAGTGCCCTGAAAATTAATGAGAGTTTGGAAACAGTGATGTTCAGCAACAGGTGTTTAACTGGACACAATATAAAGTGCTAATTTATGGCTCTGTAGATCCTGATTTTGAATAAAACACTCTTAAATAAAGCATTCTGGTGCAAAGGTGCACTAGCTGCTTACCTTAGCTCCAGCTGTTAAACTTTCAATAATTTCCACATTTCAGACAAAAATCTAATAATCCAGTCTGTTTATGTGAAATCGATCATGACAAAAACTCTTGTGATTATTAGTCCATAAACACTTGTGTGCCAGTCTGGTGTTGCCGTTATTTATGACAAAAATCAAGTTTTATCGAAGTTTAGCCTTTAGACTTTTTTTCACCTATATACACACCAGATTCATGTGACCCAAATGTAATGAGCTGTGTGTCCGAATCTCTCTGTGAATGAGTGCACTGTAGCGGGCGCTAAAGAGTGCAGGCCTATGTAGTGAATGAGGGGTTAGGGACTAGAGTGGACGTTCGGACACAGCCACAGTTTCAGTGCTGAAATACAGCTGTTTTAAACCTAAAATGTCTCTCTCTGGTCTGAATGGTCACTACCTAAACCCCAGCACCTACAGCCACTCATGAGTCGGTGCTAGTGCAGCCTCTGCAATCCAGGGAGTGAATTGTGGAGGTTCTGTGAATGATAAAAACTTGTGTCCTCTGTCTGCAGGTTACGTTCACTTGTGATTGCAGTATATTTTTTTCAAACCAGAAAAAGCACAGGGTACCTTAAATTATTGCATTGGTTTCAGTATTTAGTTCCCATTTCATTTTCTACCGATAAGAAATTGTAATTAAAAGCAATTCTTACTTCAGGTTCACTGGAGGAGCATCCTAGTGCTAGTATAGCGTTGAAAAATGGTGTAGTCACTTCAATCTTTAAATTCTGGAATTAATGTTTTTTTTGTTTTTGTTTTGTTTTGTCTTGTCTTGTTTTTGTGGTGCATAAAGGTCTTTAGTCCTGCTGAAAGCCTCCCTATAGTCTGTTGTACCCTGTCTCTCTCAAGTGTCTGTGCTTATGGAAAATTGGCTTGTGGTGGATGTGATTAATTCTCTGGCGTGCGGTGAGGGCTGGTGTGTATTTTTAGGGCTCAGTTTCACTTGATGCAGGTGCAATGGTGATAATTACACTTCCACAGTAAATTAAAACAGCTCCGTTCAATGCATGATCTACATTTTGCTTAAAGTGTTAATTGACATTTCACAAGGTGATACTTTTTAAAACACTACGGTAAATCTGATGTCTCTCATCTGCACGGTGATTTTATAATGTCTGTAATTACAAGTACACTCTGTAACTTGGAGATGGAGTTGTTGTTTTGTGTAGAATAGTCCACAGTATGGCATTATACTGATCTATCTCCATGGAGAAGAAAGTCCCATCATTATGAGTCTTCCATGTATCCTTTACTAAGTCTAAACTAAAGGAAGTAATACCCTGATAAAACTTTTGTATACAGAGAGATTTCTTACTGGAATAAGCTGCTTCCAGCCATTATGGAAATATACAACTGTCTTACTTTTAAAGGTCCTATATGACACAAAACTGTCTCTTGTGAGCTTTAAACCATGTTAGAATGTTGTTACCTCATCAAAACATACCCGGAGTTGTTTTGTTTCATTTATACATATTTGAGTAATCCTGCATTATTAGTCTGTCTACATCTCCAAAACTCAAAATGCTCCTAACGTCCACCTTGTGACATCATGAAGCAGTAATTTTAAAGTTACCAACAACACACTCAGTTACTACAGGTGTAAATTAGTATCAATGCTATAACCTGGCACCAACACCTTTCCTGTGACTTAGTTCAGTAGATTGGCAATTCCAGGGCTGAAATTATCCAAATTATTCCAGTGAAGGTGTGTGGAGAGTAAATACACATCGGAGCACTGTATTACCACATGACATCACAAGTTGGAACAGTGTTTTATGTTTGAGAAAAGAACTCAGCTTAAATATTCAGTGTTTTGTGTTAAATGTGTGTGAATGAAACAAAACAACAAACTCCAGGTACCGTATTTTTCGCACTATAATGCGCACCAGATTAAAAATGCAGAGATTGTGGGATATACATGTGAATCAAGCAAAACCCAACTTCAGATATGCTTGCGAAACAACATTATAACATAGATCAGAAAATAGTGTAATATGGGGCCTTTAAAAACATGGTGAACGCTAACTGAGCATTGTGATTCATTTATGTGTATGAGTTTTTGCCTATTTCCCGAATGATAAAGGCACAGTTAACATTATATTTAAAGATGCATTGTGTAACTTGTTTGATAGAGGGTCCATCACCTTGCTTGAAACCATGGAGATGTGCCTAGAATGTTCCTCATTATATCCATAAACGTATGAACCTCCATGGAGACTTGCAAGCCAAATTACAGGTTAGATTTGTGAAGAGACGACCCCGCTCTCAGTAAGAATGGATGTTTTTTTTAAATATTTTTGAACACTTAAACACCTGTAGTTGGATAAATGAAAGAGAGATTAGTTCAATGCCGTACTCTGGAGACCAAAACCAAAACCCAAGTATTAAAAGTACCAAAGTAGTAAGCAGACCCATCACAAGAAAAGTTACACAAGATTTTACAAAACACTTTACAATATTTTCCCAGTTTCCCAATTTTGGTGGTTTAAAATTTTACTTCTTGGTTGAAATTATGACATCATGCTAGTGAATTAGCAAACAACCACACTGTACAGTAGGACATATCTTCTCTAATGTACACAGACTTTATTATTTGACAAATAAAAATATAAGAAAACACCTTTATTTTGTAGAAATAATGTTTAAAGTGTCCGAAAAAGAGTGCATGTAAATTGTGCCAAACTCTTATAAAGTTGGCATCACACCCCCAAGAACTGTTGATGGCATCAGCTGTAAAGTATCAATATTTAGAATACTGTGAATATTTTTTGTAGACAGTATTCCCGTGTATTGTGTGTGCCCCACTTCCATATTAAACTGAGTCTGTGTTTGGTCCAGTGTGAACAGTGGGGCTGCTCCTGTTCTGTCACTGACTAATAACACACCATTACACCTCCTTGGACTCATTTTAGACCCACCCTGCTAACTTTCTTTCCTTTCCTTTCCTTTCTTTTCTTTTCTTTTCTTTTCTTTTCCTTTCTTTACTTTCTTTTCTTTTCCGTTCCTTTCTTTTTAAAAAAAAACTTTCTCTCCTTCCTTTCTTTTCCTTTTCTTTTCTTCTTTCTTACTTTCTTTCTTTTTCACTCTCTCCATCTCTCTCCCTCCCTTTCTATCTCTCGCGCTCTCGCTGCCCATGTTGTACTATGACCCTCCTTCTCCTTCTTTCTTTCATTTTCTCTCTCACTACCCCTCTCTTTCTCTCTCTCTCTCTTTCTCACTATGTCTCTCTCACTCTCTCCCTCAATCTATCTTTCTCTCTATCCTCTCTCTCACCTCTATCCCCCTTTCTCCCCTCAATCCCCCTCTCTCCCCCTCTCTCTCACTCTCTGCCCCCGCTTCACTATGACCCTCCATCTCTTTCACCGTCTCTGTGTTTTTCTCTCTCCTCGTTTCTTTTACCCTCATTATTGTTCAAAGTCTCTTCCTCCTCTTCTTTCTTTCTCTCCCCTTATTTTGCCCTCACTCTCTTTCTGCCTCTCCTTCCCTCATCTCTCATTCTTCTCTCACTCTCTCCTCCTCCCTGTCTGTCTCTCCCTTCTTTCTCTTTCTCCTCCTTCCATCTCCTGTTTCTTTCTCTCTCTCTCTCTCTGTCTCTTTTCTCTCTCTCACACACACACAAGCACACACACACACACACACACTCATTGCTCCTCCCTCCTCTTTTTCCTCCGTCTCTCCTCCCTGCTTCCCTCCCCTTATTTGACTCTCCCTCTCTCATTGCTTTCTCTTTCTTTCCCTCTCACTATCTTCCTCTTTATCTGTCTTTTGTCCTCCCTCTTTCTCCCCTCTCTCTTATTTTTTTCTCCCCTTACTCTTCCCTCTCGTCCTCCTCTTTTTAATTCTTAATTCCGTCTCTTATCTTCCTTTTCTCTTCATCTCTCTCCACTCCTCCATTTCTCTATGTCTTTCTCTCTCTCTCCTTCACATCTCCCCCTCTCCCTCCACCTCTGTCTCTCCCTCTCTCCTTTCCATCTCTCCTTTCTCTCTCTTTCCCTCTCTCTCTTTCATTCTCTCTTTCTCCCTCTCTCTCCACTCCTCCATCTCTCTCTCTCTTTTCTCTCCATCTCCTCCGTTTCTACAGCAACCAGCAGTCCTTCTCCTGTATATAGCATCTTGTAGGATTTTGGAAGAAGCTCTTTTTGGACTCAAACTGAGAAATGAATCATGCACTTTTACTGTAGGACTCAACACATATTTCATTTGTTTATTTATTGACATTTTAAATGATAAATATCAGGCATTTACTTGTTTTCATTGGAACCATCCTTTAATGCACAAGGATTTTTGTTAATTTTTTATTTAGTTTGCCCTGAGTAACTAGGCATTGAATCCTGCTGTTATCCTCTATGTAAATGCTGGTCAGGTCACATTATTATTTAAATATTTCACAGTATGGCATTAAACCTTTCTATCACCATGGAGACCAAACCAGACCAAGTTACAGGTCAAATCTGTGGAGAGGTAACCCCACTCACAGTCAGAATGTCTGTTTTTCTATGTATTTTTGAGTTATAAAGCCTCCAGTAAGTGAATAAATGTAAAGTAGAACTGTTTAATGTCATACTGTGGTATATTTCAGGCGGAGCAATGACATATCCATAGAAACAAGCAGGTGACAGACCCCCAACCAAAAAGTTACACTTTTTCTTACCTATTGTGCCAGTTGCGTAACAGATTGTGTTTTAACAGTGTTTAAATCGCAAAAGAAAATATAATTCTGCATTGTGCCCCTTGAAAAAGCACAATTTAAAGGTGCACTATGGAACTTTTTGCTTGGGCGTCCTTCACCTGCTTATTTCTATGGATATGTCATGCCTGGAATGTTCCACAGTATGACATTAAACTGCTCTACCTTACATTTAATTTAATTATAGGTGGTTTTATACTGTAACTCAAAAATACCTAGAAAAACAGGCATTCTGACTGAGCGAGGTTGCCTCTCCACAGATCTGACCTATAACTTGGTCTGGTTTGGTCTCCATGACGATAGAAAGGCTTTTAACACCATACTGTGAAACATTCCAGACAAAGCAATAACATCCATGGAGAAAAGTGTTTGACAGAGCCTCCACCAGAAAAGTTCCACTTTTCACTTACCTTATGCATTCTGAGTGACCTAATTGACCGGGATGAGTTTATAAGCACTTTTCTCAACTTTCAGAGACCAGAGCCGAGTTTTGCCAGCTAGCATGCTAATCGTGCACTTCTGATTATCGCTGCTTATACAATAGATCTGGTACAAGACAAATCGGGTACAGGGCCTTTAAATCATGAATAAATAAAATGTTACTTGAGGGAGACGTGCATTATAGGTCCTCTTCCTGAAACTGTCCCTTGTGTTTTGTGCAGTGACTACATCATAAAGGAGAAGACTGTGCTGCTGCAGAAGAAGGACAGCGAGGGCTTTGGCTTCGTCCTCAGAGGAGCCAAAGGTAAATAGCTCTACACCTCACCTGATACTGAAGTATAAAAATGCCATAATGCTGGTATTCAGTAACTAAGAATTCTTCCCAACACTGCTCAGAGCTCATTTCTTCATCTAATTTGTGTCTCAAATGTGGAATCTTTGTCATTTGTCCGTTTGTCTTTCCTTGTTGAATACAGTTTACTTTAAGCCACCACATCTGTTCTGTGTATCTCCAGCCCAAACGCCCATAGAGGAGTTCACGCCGACCCCTGCCTTCCCCGCTCTGCAGTACCTAGAGTCAGTGGACGAGGGCGGTGTGGCCTGGAGAGCCGGACTCAGGATGGGAGACTTCCTCATAGAAGTAAGGAACGAACTCAAACTTTGCCATTTCTGAAACAAATTCTTCCTTTTTTTCTCCTCCCACTTCTCCTCAACTCCTTACGGAAATATCCTTTACAAATACACTATGTTCCACCTTGTGATGTCATGTGGCAATACTGGAAGCTCTCCACTGTGTTTTCAAACCACAAAACATAAACACAAGTAAAAGCCACCAAAACATAATTTAGTCAAAAGATTTTTCAAATATTATTATTTTTTTAAGTAGATGAATGAATAAATGAATATAAAGTGCCTGCTGGAGTATTAAAGTGCATTGTTTAAAGTGATCACTGCCTGTGAAAAGAAACTTTGGATAATTTCAGACTTGAGACTGCCAATCTCTACTGAACAAAAAGTACAAGGCAGCTGTTGACTTGCACACTACCACTTCATGACGTCACAAGGTGGAACAGAGCATTTTGAGCTTTGGAGATGTAGATAGACTAATAATTAATGATTACGCCAACATGTGTGAATGAAACAAAACACAACTCCAGGTATGTTTTTGATCAGGTAACAATATCAGCAAGAGTCAATTTTACGGAATATAGGACCTTTAAGTATAATGTCAGAAAACTACTACCTTATAAGTCTAACTACACCTCTGAGACCTGGTTATATTCAGTGATGTCTGCATAGTAATGTTACAGAAAGGAGACAGTGTACATAGAGACAGAATTAGATTAGTGAATGTTAAATGTGTTGGGACAAACAGTAAAGCAGTGCTTGTCTTGTTCAGGTGAATGGTCAGAACGTGGTGAAGGTGGGCCATCGTCAGGTGGTGAACATGATCCGACAGGGAGGGAACAGCCTCATGGTGAAGGTCGTCATGGTAACACGCAACCCTGACATGGACGACGGCACCAGGAAGAAGAGTAAGAGACACACTGCTGAAATTTAGATCTCCACACTGTGTATTTTTTCTGCTATGCACACCACTTTGGAGCAGTCAAAAATAAGAACAGTCTGCAACTTTTCTTTACACGCTTGCTCCTCCACAAACCTGAGTTGTGTTTGGCCTAAAAAGATCCTCTTCTTACTTGCTTCCATGGAAATGTTGTTCCTCTGGTCATAATATTCCACAGTATGGCATAAAACTTATCTGTTTCCATGGAGAATGTGTGGTTTTAACTTTTTATTTGCCTATCACATGGCACTTCCAGAAAGTTACACAGTGTTGATTTAAGATTCAATACACACCTCTGTACCTTTAAAGGAGTGCTATGTAATTTTCTGATGGGGGGTTCACCAATTCTTTGTCTCAGTATAAATGTTATTGCTTTGCCTGGAATGTTCCACAGCATGGCATTAAACTTCCCTATCTTGCATTAAGTCATTTCCAGGTCTTTTTATTGGAACAAAAGCATTTGACCTATAACTTGGCCTGGTGTTTTCTCCATGGAAATTGATAGAGATGGATGAGTTTAATGCCATACTGTGGGACATGATTATTGTACTAATATAGTATAATTTTAACTTTTTATATTTTTTTCTTCACCTGTTTCTGTCTAGTTCCTCAGCAAAGCAAGAGATTGAGCACTCCAGCCATCGCCCTAAGGTCCAAGTCTATGACATCGGAGCTGGAGGAGATGGGTGAGTCAAACCTCCCCTAGACTTAAATACAGTGAAAGAGAGAAGATTTGACAAGAATGAAACCTGATATCAAACCCAAACACGAGGCAGCTGCGCCATAAGAGATGCATATGAAAGTGCATATGTGAGGTGAAGAGGAGAGAGTGTGAATGCGCTGGGGCTTCTCAAGATGTTCGAAGTGAGAAGAGGATGTGAAACTACAGATGAAATTAGTGCGATTCAAATATACAAGGATCAGGCATTACATTATGACAAGAGACAAATTAAAAACTAAAAGGTGGTAGAGGAGCAAAAAATTGTACTCAAGTAAGCGTAACGTTACTTCAGCATAATATGACTCAAGTGGAAGTACAATGTAATGGTCCAAGAAAAAATATTTGGGATTAATATTTCTTAGAGAAAGTAAGAGTAACTTAAAATGTATGTAATTAGAAGGACAAAACATTAAATAATGCCCAAAATCTGGTATTTTTAAAGGATAGATATAAAAAGGAGAAAAATTACATTTTATCTGAAGGAGCGAGGCTAAAAACAAATGTGCAAATCATTTCATGCCCTGGTTTAGTCCTGGATTAGTCTTGAGATAATCCTGGTTTATTCCTGATTTAGTCCTAGTTCAGTCCTCATTCAGTCCTTGTTCAGTCCTGTCTTAGTTCTGGGTTAGTCCTGTTTTAGCCCTGCGTTAGTCCTGGTTTAGTCATGGGTTAGTCCTGGTTTAGTTTTGGGTTAGTCCTGGTTTAGTCATGGGTTAGTCCTGGTTTAGTTTTGGGTTAGTCCTGGTTTAGTCATGGGTTAGTCCTGGTTTAGTTTTGGGTTAGTCCTGGTTTAGTCCTGGGTTAGTCTTGGGTTAGTTCTCATTTAGTCCTGGTTTAGTCCTGGTTTAGTACTGGTTTAGTCTTGGGTTTGCCTTGAGATAGTCCTTGTTTAGTCCTGGGTTAGTCCTGGTTTAGTCCTGGTTTTAGCCCTGATGTAGTCCTGGATCAGTCTTGTTTTAGTCCTGGGTTAGTTCTGAGTCAGTCCTGGTTTAGCGCTGGTTTAGTCCTGGGTTAGTTCTGAGTCAGTCCTAGTTTAGCCCTGGTTTAGTCCTGGGTTAGAACTGTTTTACACCTAGTTGAGTCCTGGTTTAGTCCTGGTTTAGACCTGGTTTAGTCCTGGTTTTGTCCTGGTTTACTTCTGGTTCAGATGATCCAACCCAGACGTTCCTATAGCTGAAATTTCAATAAGCAGTTAATGCATCTTTTATAAATAATGAAATTAATTAATTAAACAAATAGTAAAACGCTTCTGTTGTAATAATGTTGCTGTATTTGCGTCAGTTGTTCATAATGTTTTGCCTGATCTGAAGTTGAGGTTGAGGTTTAAACAGCTGCCTGGATCTCAATGCATTTCACTGTTCTTTCAGAGGGTCCCCACTGTCACTGTGAGCACCCCCACTGCAGGTAACCCCCAAAACAGTGTTGACCTTTGAACTTTCACCTCTCACGTGACCCTCCGTTTACCGTGACCGTGACCCTTCACCTCCCTCACACCTGCGCACCAGAAAGACAGTATAAAAGTACACAGAAAAATATGTGTATGAAGTTTGATTGTGGAAATTCAACACTTTCTTTTCTAACCAAAGAGTTTTTAGCAGCTACTCTTTTTAGCCTGATTTAAATTGACATTGAAAAATAACAGGTTACAGAACTTATTCCATGAAAACGTAGTTAACATAATAATCTAGATTTCTAAGTCTATAATTTTATCTTTTATTTATAGTTTGACAGGTTTTCATAATTTTACTTCCTGATTGGATACAGGCAGCAGATGTGACATATATAGAAGTAATTCAGTAACTGTTACCAGGCAACCATAATGTTAACAAAGACCAAAGCCTGTCTAAAATATATGACAAACTTTATTTGCTCAAATTAATATTCAAGCAGACAGAAAATGTGTCCCTACCGCATAAATTGTCCCTGTGTTTTTGATTGAATTTTGTGTAGTCACGACTTATATATGAACCCTTTCTAGAACTAAAGCTACTTCCTGTAACGTTCAACTTTTTCCCCATTTTTTCTGAAACTGCCACTTAACAGGCTGTATAAAGAAGTGGACTGAGGGAGTGTGACGTCACCCATAGCATTCAACTTCAGTCAAACGAAGCTCACCGAGGCTGGCAGTTTTTGGGGGCGAATTTGGAGCCGAGTTCATATTAGGATTGGGAATTTATTGACGTACAAAATAGCGAAATAAAAACACCAGGATCATGTAGAAAGGGTTATTATGACCATTTTAAGAACAAAATGAGGAGCCTGACAGCAGCAGTTACAGAGAGAGGGTGACGTTTTTTAATGGAACGTGAATTAGAACCAGAGTTGATGGAACCGGAAGCACGCCCATGCTCACTTCCTATTTGGAACTTTGCTATGTCCATTTATGTATACAGTCTATGATGCCACCAAATAAGATATTAATTAGAAAAACATGAAATTCTGTCATATGCACATTAAACTGATTCACTCTAAAGGCAATGACTCAAGTATTTTAAAAAGAAACTGGATTAAGTCATATCCAGAGGTGGGAGAGGAGCCAAAAATAAATGCACAAAATCAATAAAGAATGGACAAAATCTCTGGTATTTTTAAAGGATAGACAGAAAAATGAGAAAAACTGAATCATATCTGAAGGAGTGGTGCAAGAAACAACAACTTCTATGAGCTTTTAAGCATGTTATAATGCTTTGCCCTCATCATTAGCTCATGCAAAGCTGTATTTTAAGTTTATCGATAATATATGTAGCACTTTTTATGTGACCAGCACAGACTAAATCTAGACAATCTGTACTTATCTTGTAATTATTTGGGGAAAAAATCTAAGTCAATACTAAGATCCTGAAAAGCAATTTAATGTAGACTTCAATATTGTCAACAAGCTGGATTTAGGAAGTAGGTCGAGGGCGTCTATCAATTAATCCATCAAAATATCTGCTTTCTTTCATGAAAACATAGGTCTCCATCGAGTAGACACCATTGACTGTATATAGAAATGCTAACTTGCTAGCCGCCACGTTCCAGATAGGAAATAAACATGGGTGTTCTTCTGGCTCCACTGACTCCAGCTCAAATTCATTTTGTATTGGAAAATTGTCCTCCCTCTCTTTGTGACTCGCCATTTTGGTTTTAAAAGGTTCATATAAACTAAAGGCAGTTTATAGTGTCTTGAATAATACCATATGATAAGATGTAATGTAAAGAGAAGAAAGATGACCAGTCTCTGCTCTGATTTTGATTAAAATCAATTAAAAGTGTAAGTGTCTGTGCAAATGAAACTCACAAGAGTCAGTTTTGCATAACATAGAACCTTTAATGATTCAAAAAGTTAGATTTCATGAAGCTGGTCACATACTAGAGGAATGATGCTCGACAAGCAATGTGGCTGGTTGAGTGAGGAAGGGCATCTGTCTTAAAAATCTGTTTAAACATTTCTTGATTCGTGGCTATTTCTGCTGTGGCGATCAGGGAGCGAGCAAATCGATGATCTCATTTGTAAGGGATCTCACGTAGGATGAAATAATTCAGATGAGTAATTTTAAACTAAGAAAAAGAAACTAACTTTGCTGCTGTTGCCATGAGAACAGGTTTATGTGCATGTCTCTATTTGAGGCAGATTCAGTGGGAGGAGAGCGCAGAGGGTCAACGCCCCCATTTACACACCACATCTATGAAGACATGGTAAAGATTTGAGCTATGGGGTCTCGTCACTGCTATAGTTTTAATGTTCTGATGATTCTAACTGTTTTGGATCATGAAGGGGTTAGGGCTGGTCTGAAAGAATGGAAGACTTTCTTCCAAGGATCTAGATATGTTTAAAAGGACAATATTATTATTTATACTCTTTTCTGATCTGTGTTATAATGTTGTTTCTTCATCACAAACACACCTGGAGTTGTATTTAGTTTCATTTCATTCACACATGTTTAACACATGAATCCTGCATATTAAGGCTGAGTTCTTCTCTTTCTTCATTTACTGAAAACACTGTTCCACATTGTGATGTCATGTGGTAATACAGGAAGTGCTATGTTTTTAATCCCCATACACCTTAACTTGAATGATTTCGATAATTTCAGCCCTGGAGTTGCCAGTCTCTACTGAACTAAAGTGTAGCTGTTAACTAGAAAACTACCGCTTCGTGACATCACAAGGTGGAACAGAGCATTTTGAGGTTTGGAGCTGTAGACAGCCCAAAAATGCAGGATTACTCAATCATGTATGAATAAAACAAAACACAACTCCAGGTGAGTTAGCAACATTCTAACATGGCTAAAAGCTCACAGTATACAGTAGTTTGCGTAGGACCTTTAATGGATAATGTCATGTACACAATTGTATATGTACTGTACAAATGAAGACATTTGTACAGAGATTATTTGGTATGTTTAATTTTAGTCTTAACTTAGTTCTGACTAGATATTACTGTAAGTAAATTACAGTATACTTTATTAATAACCCACAAGGGACATTTTCTGCATTTGACCCATCCATAATGCCTCTGGAGCAACCTGTCAGGAGCAGTGGGGACCCGTCTTCGTGAGCTAGTCTTGTTCAGGACTACCTTAGCTGGAGGATTTTAGCTGTTGTGCCTAGAGAAAACCCACCCAGACACAAAGAGAAACATGCAAACCTCAAACTCCACACAGAAAGACCGGGAATTATATACAACATATGTTTAATGGAAATGCTGACAATCTGATCTCTCTGCACCTTGTATCTTCCCTTCACTTTTTCCTGTGGTGTGACCTCTGACCTTTGACCCTGCAGCACTGAGCATGTGCAGCTCCTCACTGAGCACTGTGCTTTCACCTTTCTGCTGTGTGTGACTAATATAGGCCCATACTCCTATGCTGCTGGGGCCTTTTCCCGATCTTGAGCTAGTCTTGGTTAGGATTGCCTTAGCTGGAGGATGGAGCATGTTTTGATTTGGTTACATGACACTATGGAGGCTTGTATTGAGTATAATGCCTTTCAGTGGTGGAAGAACTACTACTTTTGTTACTTAATAGTTAAGTAAAAGTATTGAAGTACCCATTTAAAAGTGTACCTAAAAGGTTAAAGCATTACGAGCAGAATTCAAGGTCTTATGAGACTTTTTTTTCCTACCTGTTTGTTTGCTCAAACTATGAATGTGTTAAAAATAAACTCCTCATGCCTTATCCCTCAAACTATCAAGTATAAAATTTAAAAAAATACTTTTACTTTTCAGTCCAGTTCAAAAATGTGGAATAGAAGGTACAGGTACATGCTCTCAAATGTACTAAAGTAAAAGT
The DNA here is from genome assembly GCF_026225935.1 of Boleophthalmus pectinirostris. Classification (NCBI taxonomy): domain Eukaryota; kingdom Metazoa; phylum Chordata; class Actinopteri; order Gobiiformes; family Gobiidae; genus Boleophthalmus; species Boleophthalmus pectinirostris. The sequence continues at coordinate 7,537,133 of NW_026571115.1, read as the reverse complement.
AAAGTATCCAATTTAAAATGTACTTTTACTTGGTTACGTTCCACCACCTTTGTATTGTCTTGAGTTCATGTTAAACTCTTGGCCTGCTCCTCCTTTAGTGTGTGAAGGTGAACCATCTGCTCATCCAAATGCATTAGGTCCACCTGACTGTGACCGAGCCCATTAAAGTACAGCCCCGCCCCCTTCACCCCATAACAAGGGCATTAGAGGAAATTAAAATACAGCTTAGAAACCACTTAGTAATTTTGTTTTTGTTGATGTTTTATTTTTAAGGTGCATTATGTAACATTTCTAGAGGGGCCTCTACCTTCTTCCAACCTTACTTGCTTTGCCTGTAATGTTTCATAGTAAGCAGTAAACTTATCTATCTCCATGGAGACCAACAGGAGGCAACCCTTAGGGAAACTTCATGTCAGATTGGTGAAGATACAAGCTTAATACCATACTGAGGAACATTTGAGGCAAAAAATAACTCTCCATATCATCAAGCGAGTGGACCCCGTTACCAGAAATCTTACATAGTGCAACTTTAAATCTTGAATAACAAAAGTGAAATGTTAATTGCTATGGTAACAGTCCTAATTTTTGATCCTTTTGGACCTGGACCCATGGATATAGGGCCAGTGTGTGTTGCAGCAGTGGATAAAAGTTACATAACAGAATCTGTTAACAATGTATTTTAACCACTAACTTTCTCTTCTCTGTTTTCTTTCTCTTCTAACGGGACACTAACACTTCAACAGTCGAAAGAGGTGGGGTTTACCTTATTTAATTCTCATTTTTGTGACTTGTATTGTGTACTTGATCGTACAACCCAGTGTAGTAGTCTTATTACTAGAGTTGTCCCAATCCGATCACGTGATCGGAAATTGGGGCCGATCACATGACTGCGGACTCGATCCGGACTCGTACGTTATGTTCCGATCAGGTATCGGAATTATTATATATGTATATAACACACAGGACACACAGCACACAACAGTTTTTTTTTTTTTTTACTGAGGCGCAGGATTTGCTCAGGGATGTCCAGTTAGCGTGACTGTCTGCCCCAACGCCTGCTGTACTAGCGGCGCACTCACGCTGGGCCATGGCGTGCTCGGGCGCTGTTGCTTGGAGTTCTGTGGCCCCATGTTTACACCTGCGCAGCCAGTGGGGTCGGGGTTGGGCACAGATGTCTTAAACTATAGTCTTACTGCAGGTGAATGTAGTATTTAACTACATTATACTGTTAGAGTGACATTATAAATATCACAGTTATTAACATGTGCCCCCAGAGATACACAGAATGACCCATCGTTTTTATTTGGTAAGATTTGGTATTATTTGGATTTCATAAATGAGCCTAAATGTTTCAAATGTAATACACATGCTTCCATATAATATCAAATATACAAACTCTAGATTGTGCAGAGTCTAGTCTCTGTGTCTGATCTGATTCTGGTCTGGTTCCTGTTTTGTCCAGTTCATTAAGTTTACTAAGTTACACATTCCAAGACCAGACTGTGAAAAGTAAAGATTTTCAACAATGATGGTGCATGTTTAGAAAAGTTAATAAAATTAAGTTTTGGACATTTGATTTTTCACACTAAGTTCAGACCAAATACTACACATTGAAATCAACACAGTCTGATCCCCCATACATCCTGGTTCTTATTCTTTGCTCTGAGTTCATTTCATAATGTTTTATAGAAGTATAGTAGGGACTCGGTATCAGCAGATACTCAAAATCAAATGACTTGGACTTGGACATGGGGGTTAAAAAAAATGTGATCGGGACATCCCTACTTATTACCCTAACCTTTACTATACTGTATATTTTCCCATTTGTTGTATGGTGTAAAGCTATAAACTTTTTTAGCCTTTAGCTCATATTATGAGTGTGGTGCACTATGTAACTTTTCTGGAAGAGCGTATGCCATCTGCTTGTGGTGAAGTTTGTATTTGGTCTGGAAAGTTCCACAGTGGCATTAAAAGAGTCTATCTCCATGGAGACAAGTAGGTATTAGATGTGGAGAGACTAGCCCAGTCACAATAACAAACAATTTATGTATTGTATTTTATTGCAATTGAATAAAAGTAAGGTGGATCAATTCAATGCCATACTGTGGGGCATTTTAGGCTAAACTGTTGAAGGACATTTTAGGCATGTTTTTCAACCTTTTTGTGCTCTTGACTGTTGCATAAGTTTGAATCAAAAGAAGGATGCAACTTTAACTGCACTGAATGTCTCTGCTGTTGTCTTAAAGGGCTTTCAGAGGTTAAAAGCCCCATATTATACTATGTTTTCTGCTCTATGTTATAATGTTGTTTCCTCATCAAAAACATACCTGGAGTTGTGTTTTGTTTCATTCACACATGTTAGACACGCAAACTTTGTATATTTAGGTTGAGTTCCTCTCTCAAATAGAAAACATGGATCATTTCAGCTTTGGAATTTCCAATCTCTACTGAACAAAAGGTAAAAAGTAGCTGTTAAGTTGAAAACTACCACTTCAAGGTTGAACACAGCATTTGGAGCTTTGGAGATGTAGACTGTCTAATATTACAGGGTTACTCAAATGTGTGATTGAAACAAAACACAACTCCAGGTATATTTTTAATGAAGTAACAACATAAGAACACGGCTTAAAGCTCACAGGAGTCAGATTTACGTAATATTGGACCTTTAAAAACAGACCGGGTTGTGCATGTGTCTTACAGTATTATCGAACATATATGTCATTTTTATGCATAGCTGTTGTCAATTAACCATTTTTACAAAAACAGTTAAAAGCTCTGGGCTCAGGGGTGACTGGGTTCGGTCATTAGTATTCTCTGTAACAACACGACCAAGCACTGCCAAACTCAAGTCTCCTTTTGTCCTCCTACAGCTGCTACCCCTTGGAAAAAAAAATCAGGTACGTCACAGGCTCCGTGCTTGAATTCATTGTTTTCTCTGCAAAAAATGACTTTGTTTTAATTTATCTGAGTACTTTTACTATTAGGAAATAAGAAAAAACATAATTATTCACCATGATGAGTTTATGAGCAACATTCACAACTTTCAGAGACCGGTGTGGAGTTTTGCAGTGATGGTGAAGCTGAACAACTAGCATGCTGACACACACTTACTGATATGATGTTCAAACAATAACCAGAGATCTATATGAAGGCAAATATAATAATAGTAAATGTAATAATATTTCCATGGAGATAAGCATGAAAAGTTGCACAGTGCACCTTTAATAACAATGTTTTTTTGTTTTGTTTGTTTTGTTGTTTGTTTTTTTTGTTTTGTTTTTCAGAATTCGAATCCTCACAAGTTTCCGAGAAGAAGAGGACAGTCTATCAGATGGCTCTGAGTAAGGAACCCCATGTGTGTCTCCATCAAAGTCTGTCTCTCCACTCACAATGCAAAAACGCGCCGCCATTTTGTTTCTGTTCATATCTCTGTTTCATTGTCTTGTCCTCTCTTCTCTCTCCTCTTCCTCCTCCTCTCCTCTTCCTCCTCTTCCTATCTCTCTGTCTTTCTCTGTCCCTCTCTCGCTCACAGATAAATTAGATGAAATTCTTGCAGCCGCTCAGCAGACAATCAACACCAACGAGGCTCCAGGGACACGGGGACCGGGGCCCAAACGCGAGAGAGGGCGGAGCTTCTACGGCAACGAGGTACTGAGACCATATCTGTACTGTATATTTGATAGGGCTGCAACGATTAGTCATAGTTGTATTTTGATAATCGTAATCTATACAAACTCTAAAAGACACAAAACACACAAGAAGGTGGTACATGGTCAGATTTTTATGTAGTGTTTTTGCACTTTCAAGGCACTCAAAGAACTTCAGCAAGGGACCACTCACCCATTCACACACACATTCATACATCAATGTACGCAGACACTAAAGGCGAGGTGGGTTAAGTGTATTGCCCAAAGGAGTCTGGAGGTATAAGGAACAGTGTGATTGGTCTTACAGGTATCCACACTTTAAACTCTGCCCTTTCAGCCGGGTGTTTATGGTCGGAAACAGCTGGTTTGAATCAGAGCAGTCTTACGTGATGTTACATAAAATTGGCGGTGGTCATCATGTCAATCTTTATCTGGATAAAAATTTATTCAAAAAGTCAATGTACAATAGAAATAACCATTTGACTAGTTGACTTATGATAACTAAAACTAAGTGTAAAATAATGGTTAGCTGCAGCGCTAGTGTTTGCAGTGTACTGTATGTGGTACACTACATCGCTACTACTCACTTGTTTGTCTGTTCAATTCTCTCCTGACTTAAATTATCATCACTAATAATTATTGACCTTGCTAAACCGCTGACCGCTATTTCACACTTTTGTTTCTTTATTTTCCCATCATTCAAAGACTTGCAACTTTTTTTTTAATGTAATATTTTCATGGAGTCATGGAATGACCAAAAAAAGTTACTTTTTATTTTTACTACCTATATATATTGCAAAAAAGCTTTTTATACAACAGCATATTATCTTGTATCTTTGATTTAAATTTACACAAATCTTTTTGCAGTGTAGTAATGTATTTTCAGTGCATTTTTGTTCCTAAAGAATGCTCTTGTTCTTGTGTTTTTAGCAGGGCTATGGGGACCAGTCTGGGATGGGGGTGATGTCTTCAGGGTTAGGCCTGGGCTATGACCGCGGGCAGTACTCTGGTCACGGCCCCCCGCACGGTATGCTGCGGCAGAAGTCAATCGGTGAGGCTGTCTGTGACACTCCGCACTGCAAAAAATCTGATCTGCATCAGTGAAAATGACTCAAATGCAGAATATTAATCTTACTTTAGATCATTTTACCTGCATCACTTGTTTACAAACTGTGATGCTAGAGGCACTCCATTTGATTCAAATACAGTACATAGTTCACACTGCTGAATATGTCTGAATAGTTGTTTAATGCACTGAAAAATTGCGACATTCATCTTTACTCTGAGCTGGTTTGCATCTCCATAAACCTGGTGCAGGGCCACCTTTTACTTGTTTCTGTTATATAGTTTTATATAGATTTAACTTTCTATTACCATCGAATCAGGTGATGTCCCACCTCAAGAAAGCTGCTGTACCTTGAAGTACATTTACTGCTTAATTTGAAGCTGTTTCTTACTTACATTACTTACATTACTTACATTACTTACATTACCAATAGTGAGTCTTGCGTTTGAGAATCCGGGACCTGAATCATGACATGTTTTAACACATATTATCTTAACAGCAGGGTACTCAAAATACTCAAATAAGAAAAATAAAACATTAAAAAGTAGATTTTTATTCTGAATTCCAGTCATTTTGAGCTCTGTAGATATTTTTTGCAGTGCTGCCCTTATGTCAGCTGTATGTCTGTCCAAACCAAGTCCAGCTGTTTCTGTTTGTTGCTGTGTAATTGTTCAGTGTTTGTTGTTATTCTCACTTTTCTACACTGTCGAGTTTACAGTGTTTTTAAATGCCCCAATATGTTTATACTGGCTAATTTTCTCACTCTTTAGCGATTAATGATTGGCTGAAGTAACAGTAAACTTTGGCTAAAATAACCCATTGTATTACATTGCCCAGTTCTAACCAGTTTGTTTACTAACACATTTAGTATTATTTTTAATGGTGGACAGACTTGCTGGCATCAGAGTGGGCAGATAGAGACAGACAATCTCATCACTTTTATTTTCTATTTCACACTTAAGTAATAGTGATTCTGGTAATACCATTTAACCCTTATGGCATTATTTGGAGCTAGAGTTACCCAGCTGTGTTTAAATTTGAAGTTATAAATGTCTGTGCAGGCTAACTATAACAGCAGAAAAGTGACTCTATCATTTAAAACAGAAACAAAACTTTTTTTTGTACTGAATTGAATTGAAATTGGAAGTAACTGTTGTACTAGTGTAATTTTTTGTTTCTGGGCCAATTTTTTCTTGTTTCCTTATTTTATTTATATTATTTTATTTCATTTTACAGTGTCTCTGTTTACTTAGAGCACTGGTTCCAAATCTTTTTCTGCCAGTTATCCCAATTTACAAGTTAGTGACCCCACATCTTTTTCTTACCTTAGAAGCCACTGTGTTATAAGGAAAGAGGAAGGAAAGGAAATTATTTTCTGGTTAATAAAGATGCCATAGAACAGTAATCATTAAAAATACATTATAAAAGCAATCAATATGCCACCCCTTCATTAAAAAAAAGTTGTAGAGAGAAAGTTGTATTTTCAATTATATTTATTTTCAATGCCGACATTTTATTTTGTTGTTTAGAGTTCTGTTTTCAATGACAAAGCAGTGCTGTCACTTTTCTAGCCAATAAACTGGTATAGTATGTCTTTGCTTTGAGTTCAGTTATGGTTAACATATTTAAATAGATAGATATGCTTTATTGATACAAGGAAATTCAGCTTTTTAATTTCAGTACATCACAGTAATACAATCAGGCATACAGAGATTTAAAAACAAAGACATTAAAAAGTCATATAAAAATGTTAAAAAAAAAGAAAAAAAAAAACAGGAATAAGGCAGTGCAATGATTATACTGCTAATTTAAAGGTGTACTACATAACTTTTTTGGTGGAGGAAATGGAAATGGTTTTTCTCCATGGAGATGTCATTGCTCTGTTTGAAATGTTCCACAGTATGACATTAAACAGCTCTACCTTACGTGTATTGAATTACAGGCGGGTTTGTAGCTCAACAATACCAAGAAAAAAAGGCATTCTGACTGTGAGCAGGGTTTTCTCTCCACAGATCTGACCTGTAACTTGGTCTGGTTTGGTCTCCTTGAAGGTAGAAAGGTTTAATATCATACTGTGAAAGATTTCAGGCAGAGCAATAACATGTCCACATGGAAAAGTATTTGATGGACCTCCCACTAGAAAAGTTGCACGATGCACCTTTAAATATCAGTTGTGTTTAAACACCTTATAATTTTTGTGTTTGTGAATGGCGCGCTGTAGGGACCCCTGAGGAGGAGGTGAAACAGTTTCTACACCCTCCGACCATGAAGTTTGTCCGCAGTCTGTCTGTGCCTGGCCCGGACGACATCCCCCCTCCCCCCACCACCGCGCCCCCGGAACCCCCCTTCTCCTCCGCCCCGCCCCTGGGATGGAGAGCCAAATCCTCCCAGCAGCCCTCCGTCTCCATGTCCCAGGCCTCTGCCACCTCCGCGCACTACCAGTCTTACTCCCAGCAGCCCGTGCACTTCGCCCACGGGGGCAGGGAGAGGGCGGGCGTACCTGGCATGAGCTCCGGAAGTGGGGTCGGTGGAGGAGGTGGAGGTGGAGGAGGAGTTGTGGATCATAGCGCTGTTTATGCACATGCGGTCCAGAGCAGAGCTGCGTCGCGAAAGGTTGCATACCCTGGGGAGTCTACTGGTGTTGGAGTAGCGACAGCGGCGAAAACGGCGGTTCTCAGGCGTGGTTACAGTACCGCCGCCATCCCGCCTTCCAGCATCGCCGCGGTGATGCCCCAACAACAGCAAACTGCCCAGGGACAACCGCAGCGAGCAGACAGGACTGGGGTGGGAGCGGGTGGGCCAAAAGGACAAGCGAGACGAGGTAAAGGCCCCCTGGTGAAGCAATCCAAGGTGGAGGACTTGAGAGCTACGCAGGGGGCACTAGGGAGCAAAGGTTCGCTAGAGAAAAGTTCAATCCCAATACCGACTATCATTGTCAAAGCACCTTCAACTAGTAGTAGTGGGCGTAGCAGTCAAGGTAGCAGCGTAGAAGCAGATGTCCCCGGTCCAGGTGAATCGGATGAGTCCAAAACTCCACTTCCTCCTTCAACACCTGCTCCACAACCACCTGCACCTCCCTCTGTACCTGCTCCTCCACCTCCGTCAATGAGAGCGCAGGAAAATATGGACTATACAAGCCAGTTCGGTGCAGCTATCGTAGGTGCCGCCCGAAGAGATAGAGAGAGATTCCACGAAGCAAGAAGAAAGAGTGCGTCCTTGTTTATGTCTGCAGAGGAGGATGGACTTGGAGGAGGCATCAGTGATCATTTAAGCGGAGGTTCAAGGACTCAGCTTTCACAATCACAGCTTAGTTCGCAACAGGATAGCTCGTCAACACGACTACGCCCTTCGAAATCTATAGATGAAGGTATGTTTTCAGGAGACACCTTCATTCACCACACGCGCAGTATGCCCCCTGCTTTTGGACTACCTGAATACTCTTCATCAGCTTTGGACTATCAGCCAAAATCTGTACCAACTGATTTGTATACAGCAGCAGGTAGGCAGCCCTCCCCGAATACGTCAACCACCTTTATACACCCGCTAACAGGAAAAGCGCTAGACCCCACCTCGCCCCTTGGTCTCGCCCTTGCGGCTAGAGAAAGAGCATTGCGTGACGATTCGAGAATAAGAAGGGGACCGGATCATTTTACCAGGCAAATGTCTAGTGTATTCCCAACTTCTAGCGTCTCATCTCAACCTGTGTCTTCCACCGCTCAGTCTTCAAGCTCCTCTTATTTAGTCACGTCTTCGTCTGTAGCTGCTACTACCCCGACAGTGGGTCGACCCCCTTCACCCCGGATTCTTAGGGGTATGTGGGCGGATGAGGCCGCGGCGGGAGATAGAGATAGAGAGGCAGGAGGGGCAAGAGAAGGGTTAAGGGTTAGATTTTCAGAAGATAAAACTGTCCACACGCACCACTATCAATCGCAAGGGTATCAACCAAGAGATAGGTCCAGAGAGCGGGATTTGTCAAGAGAAAGAGACAAAGATAGTTATATGCGTAGGACAGAGCAAGTTACTGATAATGCGACAGGACAACAGCAAGGATCCCAAAGACCGTCGTTTCTTAGAATGGAAAGCCAATCAGATCAGTACATTTTGTCATTAACTCCACCGTCACCTCCTCCAACTAGCACGCAGCAACAGACCAGTACCACAGGTGGGTCTGGGATGATGGTCCTACCCCCACCTGCCCCATCCGTAGACGCAGATGATGAATTCGTGTACGCAGATCCCCTCCCACCTCCACTAGAGTTCGCCAATAGCTTTGACAGAGGTTTAGGTAGCGCAATGGCGAGGTACGCTCAAGGAGGCATGCATCGAAACATGGCGGCACGTCAAAATCAACAGGAAGTCCCGCCCCCTCCTCCACCTCCACCACCGCCTCCACCGCCGCCTCCGCCCGCTTCCCAACAGAAGGAGCAATTCGGGACTGGTTTCCCGGCGCCGTTAACGTCTCCGCAAGCAGGTGATTCCACAGCGTCCAGCCTTACGTCATACGATAGTGAGGTAGCTAATCTAACGCAGTCTGTTCCGTCTCCATCACAAGTTTCGCCCAACCCTCCTCCGCCCGCTTCGCCATCCACGCTTCAACCCACTTCGGTCGGAACGCAACCCCAACCTTCCGTGTCCCCTCCGCCCCAAGCTGGTTCGTATCATCGTCCCTTTTCGATGTCCCATCACCATCTTTACAACAGCAGTCACCCCCCTGCTCGCTCCTCTTCACCCACCCCTCCTCAACAACACACAGTAGCCCCTCCGCCAGCGTACAGGGGACCTCCAGCGCACCCCCAGGCGACTGCCACCTCCGCTCCCAATCGGGGCACCACCGTTTCCCAGGCGACGACGGCCACCTCCGCCCCGACCACCACTTCCTCCACGCCTTCCACAACTAGCACCTCCACACAGCTTTACCACGAGCGGACTTCTCATACAACTACAGTTATAACAGGAAGAAGAACTGCGGAGCAACATCGGACTGCCACAACTGCCAAAAAGGGGGAGTCCCAAGAGACAGTTGTCGATTCTGGGATTGAAGAACTCGATAGTCGTAGCAGTAGCGATCACCATTTGGATAGCATTTTGGGTTTGAGTGGTAGAAGAGGAATAGATGGAGGAAGGTTGACTGGTAACAGTAGCAGGGTGGGGTCAACTGATTCAGACAGAGCAGGAGATTTCTTGGAGTCATACATGAGCTACTTGGATGGACAAAGTTTCGAAATGCAGAACGCCACAGCAGCCGCAGCGTCAACATACCCCAAAACAAACCGATTCAGGGAAGGAGGACGCGCTGGGGATTTGCACCGTCAGACAAGCACCGCACCCGCATCTTTTCACCGAAGACGAGATGAGCACGAAGAGGAGGACATCGAGGAAGGAGGGGTTGAAGAGGACAGCGGGCAAGAGAGCTACACAGTACGAGATATGCAGAATTTGGGACGTCCAGCTTCGCCCTACTACGAGAGGCCACGTACCCCAGAAATGAAGCCTCTCTGGGGGGAAACGCAGAGTGCAGAGTCGGCGGCGCTCCTGGAGGGTAAAAAGGTCTACCCACCGTCTTCGAGTATGAAACCGAATATCATCAACGAACTGAGCAACAAGCTGCAGCACAGAAGCAAAGAGAGCTGGAGCAGCCAAAGGGCCCTCAGCAGACACAGGTACTCTATCAACACAGCCTAATGAGGTTTAATAAGTAAAATATATATAGTTACAATTATAAATGCACCGTAGAGGATAAATTAGTTAAGTAAAGAATCTATGGGTCTTAATGAGGTAAAAAGGTGCAGAGTGCAGATCCGTGGAGTCAGCGGTCCAGCTAATTTAAAGTACAATGGATAGTTTTTTGCTATTTTTTGTAACTTTTCAGGGTGGGGGTCCGCTACCATAGAGATTCTTTTACTTTTATAACTTGTAACTTTTAGAAGATGTATTGTGAAATGATGGGTGTTTTTTAAAAAGACTTTTAAAAACATGCATTCTTACTGTGAGTGGTGTCGCCACTTCACAGATCTCACCTGTAAATTGGACTGGTGGTGTCTCCTGCTTGTTTCTATGGAGAAAACTGTAATGCCTTACTATGAAGTATTGGAGGTAAAGCAATAATATCTCCATGGAGACAAGTAACTAGCAGCTATCTACCAGTGCACCTTTAATGAAACTTCAAAATTAAGTCTACACTGCCACCCACAAACATGCATGGGAGAAAAATATTTAATCACAGATATGTTCTAGTAAATTTAATAATAACTTCAATATTGCAGCAAATTGTGTTGCTGTACATCTCCAGCTATAACCTTGTGTTTAATTTCAACAAAATTCCTTGACTTGAATAGATTTTGCCAATAGTCTATAATAGGTTAAGAACTGTATTAGAGATGCACTGTGTAACTTTGTGTTGCAGGCTTCACAGTTTGCTTGGTTCTATGGAGATGTTTTTGCTTTGCATGGAAAGTTCCACAGTATGGCATTAAGTTTATCCATCTTTAATTTTTTTAATGAGAAAAGTGTTTTTCATTGCAAAAAATACCTTATAAAAACATGCCTTCTTACCGTCACCTCTCCACAGAGCTGACCTGTGACTTTGTGGCATCTGCTGGTTGTCTCCTTGGAGAGAGACATGCTTAATACCATATTGTGGAACATCCCAGGAAAAGCGATATGACCTTCACAGAGACAAGCAAGTTTTGGACCCCAAACTACATAGAAAAGTTTCATAGTGCCATTAACCGAAGGGTATCTGGTTCAAATCCCACCCATCCTCATACGTGTTCTCCATTGCCCACTCCAGAGAGACAGGGCATCAGGCATAAAAATCTGCCAAATTAACATAAAAAAGGAAGAATCAGAAGTAGGATTTGGACCAGATATTAATATTATTGTATAGTATAATTTGACATCTATAATTACAATCAATATTCCTAATTGCTAATATATTATTTATTCATTTTTTCCAGATTTTCCGAAGATTCTGCCTCTGCTCTGAGCCCTCCGTCGGTGCGCTCCCTCTCTCCCTCTCCCATCTCTCTCTCCCAGCCCTCCCTCTCTCCCTCCCCCACTCCGGCCTCTCAGTATCCAAACTGGGGCCGCTCTCCCTCCCCTCAGCCCCAGGTCCAATCCCAACCTCCTCGCTCCCACTCCCCCCTCTCCCCCACGGGCTACTCTCCTTACCCCACCTCCCCCAAACACCGGCCAGTCTACCGCTCCAAAGCTCTCGAATTCCAGTTTATTCCCAGTCGAGAGTCTAGAAAAGCTGAGTCTCACATTGCGCGCAGACGTGCACCTAGCCCGCTAATTTCCCCAACGGAGCGCCCCAAACACGCACCACCACGCCCTTCATCTCTACCCCTGCTCCCTACCTCTCCTCTCTACAGCGCCATCTACGATTTGCGTGGGTCAATTACACCCCCATCACCCGCAAACCCACTTGGTGACCCCTACTTCTCACCCTCTCCTCCTTTATTTGCCCCATCTGGCGCTCCTCCACCTCCAAACTCCACTTTAGTTGTTTCGCGATCGCTATCTCCAACTCATTTCCTATCTGGGACCTCTTCGCCACCTTTACACCCTATCCCACCTCCGCCATGTCTGAGCTACCCTCACCTTCCTCCGCCCTCGCCCACGAAACCGTTTGCTTCCAAGCCCCTGCCCTATTGGACCAAGTACGATGTGGCGGACTGGTTGACGTATCTGAACTTGGGCGAGCACAGGGAGAGGTTTTTGGACAATGAGATAGATGGGACGCACCTGCCCTCTCTCACCAAGGAGGACTACCTGGACCTGGGCGTGACTCGAGTTGGGCATCGGATGAACATCGAGAGGGCTCTGAGGACGGTAATAGACAGGTGGGTATGAGAAGAATTGAGGTCCTATATTACGCAAAATTGACTCTTGTGAGTTAGAATGTCATTTCCTCATCAAAAAAAGACCTGGAGTTTTGTTTTGTTTCATTCACACATGTTTGAGTAATCGTTCATTAGTCTGTGTACATCTCCAAAGCTCAAAATGCACTATTCCACCTTGTGATGTCATGTAGTGGTAGTTTTCAATTCAGCAGCTACCTTTTACCTTTTGTTCAGTAGAGATTCACAATTCCAGGTCAGAAATCATCCAAATTATTCTAGTGAAGGTGTATGGAGTTTAAAAACACTTCCTGTATTACCTCATGACATCACAGAGTGTTTTCTGTTTGAGACGAGATGCACACAGACTAACAGCAAGGGGTTACTCAAACGTGCGAATGAAACAAAACACAACTCCAGGTACCTCCACTTTTCAGACCCTCCACTTTTCTGGTGGAAGGTCTGTCAGCTGCTTGTCTTCATGGAAATATTATTACTTGTCTAGAATGTTCCATGGTAGAGATTAAACCTATCTATCTCAAAGGAGACAAATATAGGGTACATTACAGGTCATATCTGTGGAGAGGCAACCCTATTCACAAGGACAATGTTATTAATGCATGTCCTGAAGTCATAGTGTTGTTCCTCTGTGAAGTGAGTTAAAACTGCATAACGCACGGCTCCAAGTTGTTTAATGCACTTATACCACGGCTACAAACTGAAATGTCTCACTTGTGAATCTGGAAAGCCTGTCCATTGCATATAAAGATGTCAACTTAGTTATTTCAGTGTTTTAAATGAAGCTACTCCCTACATTGTACTCAGAGCAGTTGAGGATGTGTTTACCCTTTGCTATGTTGATGTCATGGCGATGGCCGCAGAGCAGTGATATAGAACAGTGATTTGGCTGTTGCCGGACTATTCAAATTCAAAAAAAGTTTATTGTCAATTCTTAATACGAAACATATGAAGAATCGAAATTGTGTTTCTCACTCCCAAGCGTATAAATAAATAATAAATGGTAAAAGTCCAAGTGTTGACTACAATTCATGACTACTTGTGCATTATGCAGTATTAACACATGGCAGTTAGACATTGGAATTCTCATTGACCATGGACATGTAAATGTAAATGTACTCTTATAAGATGTATTGTCACAGAAGTCAAACCCACTTTCCTATTTTTTTTTCTCTTTCCTCCCAAAATACTGTAGAAACCCCCTTCATTACCATTTCATGTCCTTATGCTCTGGTCCTTCTGCTCGTGTCCCCAGGCTCTCCAGCAGCCCGTTCCCCATTTCCATGCTCTCTCCGCGGGAAGGCCAGAGTGACATGAGGAGGGACGATGGAAGCCGCAGCTGAACGCGCGAAACTCTGCGACGGAAAAAAAACAACACGAGACACAGAATAGAAACTACAACGCTCGGAATCAATGAGGGGGCAAGACACAACTGCTGTGGCTTCACTCCATAAATTAAAGGGGGGTAGACCTCTCGGTGAGATGGGGAACGCATTTGGGATGTCCTGAAGAGAAATGAGGGAGACACAGTGGTTCATGATGCGTTTAGTTTAGTTTGGATGAGAGAGAGGAAGAGAGAAAGAGGAGGAGGAGATGTGGTTTGAGTCGTGTCATCACAGAGTTTAATTTTTATCATCCAGCTCAAGATATGCTCGTGACATTGGTAAATTCAGAGGCAACGAAACAAGGAATATCTGTGTTAATTACTAAAAGGTTTTGAGTTAAGGTTATGAACTTGTTTTGAGAAGTTTTGACTTTTCATTCAAGTCTGGTTCATGTAATTTGCAGTGTAGAATATTGGGGAAGTCATTTCATTTCTGCAGTTCAACTCCAACAATCTAAGCAAGTGTGCAGTCGTACCTAAAGGTGCATTATGTAACTTTTCGGTTGGGGGTCTGTCGTATGCTTATTTCTATGCATATGTCGTTGCTCTGCCTGGATTGTTCCACAGTATGACATTAAAAAAGTTCTACTTTACATTTATTAATTTACAGCTCAAAAATACCTAGTAAAACAGCCATTCTGACTGAGCGGGGTTGCCTCTACACAGATCTGACCTGTAACTTGGTCTGTTTTTGTTTCATTCCAGACAAAGCAATAAAATCACCATGGAAAAAAGCATTTGACAGACCCTCCACCAGAAAAAGTTACACAGTGCACCTTTAACATGAACCACATCGACAAGGTGACCAACCTGGGACTAAACCAGAACTAAACCAGGACTAGAACAGGATCAAATGAAGTCTACAGCTGAACTTAACTGGGCTTAAAACAGGACCAAATCTTGACAAGTGTGAATCTGCTCTAACTTGTATTAATTCAGCACTCACACTTTATAAACATGAACAGTTTTCAAATTTTAAAGTTGGAAAAATGACAAAGTTATGCATTTTTTGGTCATTTTTAAGATAAAAACTGAAAAGTGAATAAACGTGAATTGAAAACACATAGAAATGATTTGTATAGCATAAAGTACTGATGGGTTTCACACGGCATCACAACATTATATAGGCCAGTAATATTAAAAGAGATGGGAAGATGAGCTTTTTGTAATACAGAGAGTTCTTTGGTCTAATCACTAATAGAAATAACTGGGTTCAACTATTATTAATTTACCTTTTATTTATTACATGGCAAAGTACAATGTAATCAATGGGGAAAATCTGTCTCTTGCCTCCATCTGACAGTATGACATCATCACATCTAGAATCTGAAATCCACCAATGAAATTAAAGCTTGAAATATTCGCCATTTTCCACACAGTAACTACATAATATTTGTGTTCAAATGTAACTACAGAAATGAATGGACTTGCACAATATACTTGCGTTTTAAGTGAACATACGGTACGATTTTATCACTCTACTTTTACAAAAATATATACCACCACCAAAAAATTATGGATTTTATTAAAGAGACTATTTTCAGAAGGGTTGAATGTGCAATAGTTAAAGTATAGTCCTTTATGAGTGGAATTATATTTGTAAATGTAATTATATATTAGACATTATCAAAGCTTAGTGGTTAGTTAGAAGGCAATCTGGTGCAATGCCGTGGAGATTAAATCATGTGATGCAGTAAAAACGGGCCAGTTATATTATTTATTATATATTATTTTTAACTATAGACCCTTTAAAAGTATGTAAACAAGAATAGTCGAAATTCTGTAATGGAAGCAACTGGAGGCAAAAGGGAAGTGGAACATAATGTTATTTCAGTGGAGAAACTAGGATTAACTACAACATTCAGGAGGATAGAGTAGCCAAAAAATTTACTGAAGTAAGAGTAATGTTACTGCAAAATAATATTACTGAAGTAGAAGTATCCAACAGATTACTTAAGTAAGAGTAACTTAAAGAGTAACTCAGGACGTAACATCTGATTTATAATTTGAAGATAATGTATTTTGAAGGACAAAACATCAAATAATGCACAAAATCTGGTACTTTCAAAGGATCAACACAAATATTAGAAAAATGAAGTAATATCTGAAGGAGCGCTGCAAGAAACACAAATATTCAAATCATTTATTGTCAACATAAAGCTTTTTTTCACTTGAAGACGAAAGAGGAACCAAAACCTTTACTCAAGTTAAATATTATCAAGTAGGGTAAAAGTATACTGTGAGAAAAATACTCTGAAAAGTACAATTTCTGTATAAAAGTAAATGTAACTGAGTACTACCCACCTCTGACAATCACAATCACAAATTATGGCAAACTACTACTCGTATTTACATTAATTGTATTTGTTAAATCCGCTTTTTTAGGTTTTACTGGACAAATGCCCATAGAAATGTCGACTCTACGATAGACTTTTCATCTAACTATTTATGTTACATCCTCGATCATAAATTATAGGCTACTTTTTGAGCAGCAAAAATACTATTTAGATGCAAGAACAAAGCATTTTTTTAAAATAATTGAAATAGAAAAACAGACTGACTGACATTTCTACGCAGGAAACTAAAAATGGTTGCTTATTTTTTGTAAAATTATTAATATTTAGATCAGCCAAAATGTGTTATATTTTTATTTAAATTTTTCCTACAGTTGCTTCCATTTCAGAGTTTTGAATATCCCGATGACACAATATTTTAATGGGTCTGTTGATCTGGTATGTGGTATAAGTCTTCAAATTTCGTACTGACAATGAAACTAATGTATATGTTACTGTTCATAGACCCCAGAGCACTGTATCGTACCCCTAAAGACACTGCCATTTTATCATATATAAGAATGACCTTTTTTTATTTTAGCACTTGCAGATTAGCCAAATATGAGACAGCAACAATCACATTAATAATATTATATTGTAAGGTGGACAAAGGTTGTAAACTAGAGCAGAAATATAAAAAGAAATTCTATTAGAAGTGAACATTTTTAAAGAATATTTAAAGTATTGTCTGTGTTTTATGAAGAATTCTATATGAAACAATCAGAGTCGTGGATTAAGGCTTGTGATCATTTAAAGGGAATGTCCGCTGTTTTGTAAAAGTGGTTTGAATGTAGTTTATTAAAGGTGCTTTGCATAGCTTTTGATAGAAGATACGCTTTTTTCCACAGAGATGCTATTGCTTTGTCTGGAATGTTCCTCAGTATGGCTTTAAACGTATCTATCTAGTATACTATCTCAATTTGGATGTTTTTCTTGTTTGTTACTGTGAGCGTGGATGCCGATAGATGCGTTTAATGTTATACTGTGGAACATTACAGACAAAGTAACTACATTTCCATGGAGTCAAGCAGGTGAGTGTTGTATCCTCAACCAGAAAAGTTACACAATGCACCTTTAATGTAGGCAATTAGATTTTGATGTTCTAGCTGAAAATCAGTTCTCAGCGTTAGACTGAGGTAAAATGAGCAAGAATGAGAACCAGAACTGAGAACGACATGGAAACAAGCCCAGACAGTTGTTTCTTTATCATGGTTTAACGTCACAGCGAGAGAAGGAACCAAGTGGGCGGGGCTAACAGTCTAAAAGTTCATTTTAAAACTCACTCAAGCAACAAAATCACATATAGACCTTTTAAGTATTTTTTTCTATAAATTTAATCCTTCATATTTCTGAAAATAATTACTGAAACTGTGCAATAAAATAAATATATATATAGAAACCTCTTTTACCAAGACAATCCCTTTAAGTTATTACAAATAAAGGAAACAGCTCCATCTAGTGGCTCATTCGTGCTACAGGTTTGGATGTTGGAAAAGAAGTGACAATGCATTTATCTATCAGATGTTTTTTTGTTGTTTTTTTTCCTTAAAGATGCACAAGATGTAACTTTTCTGTTTGACACTGCTTTTATAGTCTTCATGGAGATTTTATTGCTTCCCTGGAATGTTCCACAGTATGGCATTAAACCTATCTTGAATTACTTTAAATACACATGTTTTTAGCGCTCAGATGTACTTTTTAAAAACATGCATTCTTGTTGTGAGCACCTCTCCATAGATTTGACCTGTAACTTGGTCTTGTGGACTGACCTGTTTGTCTCCATGGAAACAGATAGGTTTAATGGCACACTGTGGAACGTAACAGGACAAGTCAACTCCTCCCGAAAAGTTACACAGCGCATCTTTAAACACAAAAAGTTAAAAATGTATCAGATATATTTATTTATTTATTTATTCATTCATATATTTAACATTTTCATACAATTCCACATTTTATTTTGTATTTCCATTGCTATTTGGAGAGACGTTTTGGTTGAGAATTTGACAACGAGCAAATGAAGCGAGATCTTGTGTGTTGAATTAACTGGCTGCTGGTTTAACTGTGCTTTGACTTTACCTCTGAAATCTCAAAAAAAAAAAAAACTCTTTATACCACGTTAACTATTCATGGGTTTCAGCTTCCTGTCACGGGCGCCATTTTGAGGACTTTTAAAAGATAAGATTTAAGATATTTTGTTTTCGAATCGCGAATCGCTCTAGTAACAGCGTCCGTTTTCGAAACCATCGCTCTGAAACCTATGGATAGTGCTTTGATAGCGACGCATTATCAGACTGGTCACTGTACCACAACATGTGTAGCAAAAACAAGTGCCCAAGTCTTCACAAACATTAAGAAAACGCACACATAAACGTATATAAAAACAAGATGGCTGCATGCATACACACATGTAGACTCTTCCAATGCACTTTGAATAGCAGTGCAAATATGGGACACGCTATATATACCAACATATTTAAAAATGGACTTTGGATATTATATCTGGGAATAACTCTCCCAAACGGATTTTTATTTATTTAATAGAAGATCAGTGGAAGAGCTGTGGATTTTGGGACGGGACAACCACACGAACTGCCAATTATCATATAGAGACTTTATACTGTCCCAACATATCCACGAAAATGAACGAGAAGGACCCCAGAATACATGGGACGGACCGAAAACGTGCTTCTACTGAATATATGGAGTTTTAATACCACTCTTGTTCTTACGATTTTTAAACTTTAAAATGGGAATATTGATATCAAGAGATCTATTGTTGCTATATTTGTCATTACTGTCATCGTCCTTACTGCTATTGGCTGGAGAGAATGGTGAAACGTTTAATTAAGAGTATATTAATGAGGATAGGTCCGCAAAGGAGGCCGAAATTGAAAGAACATCTGTGTATAGAGCGTAAATATTGGAAAACCTTAATGTATTCAAATCTTTCATTGCAATAATTATCCACTTTTAACATTTGAGTTCTGTAACTTTTCTGGTGAGGACCCTGCTACCTGCTTGTCACCATGGAGATGTTGTTGCTTTGTCTGGAATGTTTCCACAGTACGTCATTCAAACTTATCTATTTTGTATTTATTCAATTACAGATGTTTTTCTAGCTCAAAAACACCTTAAAAACCACATCTTCTTTCTGTGAATGGGCTTCCCTCTCCACAGATCTGACCTGTAACTTGGCCCACTGGTGCCACATGTCCATCTCCATGAAGATAGACAAATTTAATGCCACACTGTGAAATATTTCAGGCAAAACAAGAAGATTTCAAAGGTGTTAAGTAGCCGGTAAGCTCTTCACCAGAAAAGTTCCAAAATGCACCTTTAAAATTTGGGATTAGTGCTTTATTATTATTGTTCTTAACTATATATTTGTTACGGAGTATTTATAATTTATTTTTCTTCCCTTTTCATGTGCTTTCTGCAAATGTTCTACTAATTTTGGCCTCTTCTAAGGTAGAGTGTGTAGGTCTTTTTGAATTGAGTCCATTGCTTTTTTAACACTGCCACATTTAACATTTAACATTTAACTCTTAATGTGAAGCACATTCTTCACAATTTTATTTTAAGTTTTCAATGTCGTCGTGACTGTGAAGCTTTAATTACTTACAAATGGCTATTTTCAAATCATTTTGGCCTAAAATTTTGAAGTTTAAAAGTTTGATTAAGACGTGAAAAGTAGTTTATTACAGATGGTGTTATGCTAATGACATGCAACTGTGTGTAAAGGCAGTAGAAGAAAAAATAATAATAAATCAGTACGCATCGCTGGATCTGTAATGGTGGACTTGTTCTTATTAACTTCCTGTATTGCGGTTTTAAAATGTTAACTGTGATGATAACCTAATAATAACGTTACACACTGCAAAAAAAAAAAAAAAAGTCCACATTTGCAGTGTAAACAATGTAACAAAGTCAGCTTGAATTGAGTGTTTTTTACTACTTTACAAATTTCTCATTAGTCGAAGATTAATTGATTTATTAATGACTAGGGATGTAACGATATCCAAATCCCTCGATACGATATTGTTACGATATGCATGTCTTTTTCCTATTCAAATACCTTGACAGTCCTTTGGTTCTGTCATAACTCAAAGAACTAAGATTTAAAAGTGTTTAATAACATCATTTCTTCATGCTGTTGTGCTGAAATGGAGCAAAGGATCATGGTCTATGTAGTTCCCACTGCTTTTTTTGGTGATGCTTCAACATAACAATGAATTTAAGCGAAGAGGCTTGTAAGTTGATATATTGTGATGGCCCACAATGTTATTGTGACTTCTGACAATACGAGATCACAATATTTCAATTATTGTTACATCCCTAAAACAATTAACCATCAAATTTTATGAAGTACCTCAAACAAGAATGTACTTGCTGAAAGAAGTTTTTTCTTTAAACCTATATATCTACGTATTTTTTGCTGGCAGTATAGTTTTATAGCATTAAGTTGTGTCTATACTTGAAATATTAGGCAAGAATAATTTTAAATAAATAATAATATATGTATGTTAAAAAAAATACTTACAAAAAATATTTACAATACCCATGGAAATACTACTGTTAATGATTTAATTTCGCAGTCAGCCATCTTTCTACTGCCTTTACGACTAAACAATGCCAGTTTACTGAACAGTATTTTAACATATATTAATTAAATCTAGATATTATTATTGCGTACTTGGTCAAAAACAAAACCTTTCTTTTGTCATTACCACGCATACTTCAAGGGCTCTCTCATCCCTATCTCCAACGTTACAACTTAGACTGTACATACTACCCTATATTAACCTATCCATAACACAAATAACTCCATATTTACACATGTTTTTTCATACGTTTTAATTATTTTGTGATGTTTTTAAATGCATTCACTAGTGGGTTACGGCAGATTTCTTTGTATGGGAAATAGCAATAAGGACGATGAAAATAACGGTTGCATTGTCATGGTTTAAGATGTGTACAAGTCTCAAAGTTCTACCCAATCTTTGTCTTCCAGATGTTTAACACAAAAGGTACAATGTATTTATTTATATATATTTATTTTAAAGTGCTTTTTTTGCAGTTATGGCCACTCTTTACATGTACGCAAGTAAGTTTCACTGTTCGGTTCAGACCTGGTGATATTCGCGAGTGAAAGTAAAGTTGAAGGAAAAGTTTTTGTAAAAATCAAGACTTGGAACTTGGTATTGATAAACCAAGCATATTTCACACAATTTTGGGAGGATAATTTATTTGCAAAAACGAGAGATATTTAAAGTGAAACTAAATACCTAAAATAAAACGTAGGATTTCAAATTGAGCTGTCAAAGTGTCAGTACCTGGAGGACAAAAGAAAAGAGTGAGGAGAGAAGAGGGACATTTTGATTGGACTATGATGTAACACAGAACCAGATTTAATAGACAGTTAATGGTTTTATTATTAGCCACTCTCCTTTTCCTTAAATCAATGTAAATACAGACACTTAAAGAACTTTAAGCTACAGCAGAGGGCAGTCATGCTCTTTTTTTTATCGTGCAAACCGCCATAAAACTCCAATAATAATAAAAAGAAGTTATGTGTGATGTCACCAACTACTTGAAATTACAAACACAGCTGAAGATTTTGGCATTTTTAACCAGAAAGCTGCAAATATACCTAGTTTCCATTAAAAGCGCTAAAAAAAAGACTCTGAACAGTAGAAAATGCTATAAAAACACCATATACAAATTTAAGTAGCAAAAGTATTCAGGATTTAGTGTCTAGTTCCACTTTAAGCTTGAGGATAACACCAGTAAAACAATTTTAAACAATGTGGGAGAGTGACCAAGACTGCACAAGAAGCAGCACTTTTTATTTAAGAGAACTTTTAAAAAACGAGAAAGAGACGAACGCTAACTTACAGAATATATGAGTATATGTGGTATGCATATACCCCTTCATATGAATATATATGAATTTCAAATGTTTTAAGAGATAATAAATTGTTAGAATTATAATAAACAGTTTAAACAATGGCTGGAGTTGTTACTGAAATAGTGAATGATTTCTAAAGCCACAGTATGTAACTTTTGAGACAATAAATAGACCTTCTGTCTGTGTTTATTGCACTGAAAAACATGTGTCCTTACTCTGAGTGGGCTTGCATTTCTACAAACCAGACTCTTACTTGGCATTCCTATTTGTTTCCATGGAAATGCTGTTCCTTTGGCTCTAATATTCCACATTACAACATAAAACGTATCCATCTCCGTGAAGAATGTTTTAAAGAATGATTTTTACTTCAAATTTCCATGGAATCATACCAACTCCAGAAAGCTACATACTGTTCCTTTAACTTGTTTTGTTATGAAATGTTGATTTAACCATTTGTTTTGCTGTAGTTAAAAAATACAAATGGAAGAACAGCAACGGGGTGAGTAATACACAAATACGTTATTTCAGTAACTTTTTAAAGGTGCTATATTGCACAAAATTGACTCTGTTTTCTAAGTCATGTTATAATGCTGTTACCTCCTCAGAAACAGACCTGGAAATGATTTTTCATTCCCAGATGTTTGAGTAATCCTTTATTATTAGTCTGAGCTTTGGGGTATGGACAGTCCTTACACTGAGAAACCAGAAGCTGTACAAGTTCCTAACCCTTCTGTTTACTTCAGTCTTTACTGACATTTTCTTTGTTAAGGGTGCATTGCACAAATTTTCTGGTGGAGGCCCCGGACCTGCTCGTTTCCATGGAGATGTTATTACTTTATCTAGAATGTTCCACAGTAGAGATTAAACCCATCTATCTCAAGTGAGACAACTATAGGCTACATTATAGGTCAGATTGGTGGAGAAGCAGCTCTATTTTAACCACATTTCTTCAGATAACACCATTATCAAATCGACTTAATTCAATGCAGCACACATTTCTCCTGGTCTGAATTGAGCAAAATCTTTTTAAGAATGGGACCAAAGTATCATCCAAGGAGGTTTTAGGCTGTGCATTCATTATTTATTGTTTAAAGATTGCTGACGCATAAAGACACTTCTGAATACATTATTTGTACAAGTATTGATGTTTATTAAAACTGAGTTGTATCACATTTGATCTGTCCATGTGCCACTCTTAGTCGCTCCCTCCAGAGCCTGTTCCATGTGTGCTCCAGATGCTGTGAGTGTTAGCTCAGTGTGAGCAGGACACAGGCTTTGCTTCAGAGGAGCCGACTCTGGAGGAGTTCCACTAAGTGGTTTTCCGAGGAAAGACACCCAGTGTCTGGAAGCGCACTGCTCCGCAGGTTTATGTCCGATAACCAAAACTCTGATCAGCGTCAAATCCTCCCAGGTATTCATCTGGGTCCTGGCCGATGAGGATTTGGCCCCCACTACAAACGTTGTGCTTCTGGTAGATTTTGGTCAGACTTTTCTGACCAAAATCCGATGTGAGGGATCCCATGTAATGCACAGGTGTGTCTGTAGGGGGCCCAGTGGAGGCATCTGGAAGAGCACGTCCTTTCCGCTCAGGTACAGGCCGATTCTGAGGGAGAGACACAATTTAAATATTGTACACAAAGTTACAGGACAGATGTGTGCACAAACTACATACCCAAACTTCAATTCAATCACTCACAGCAAGGAGGCGCCACTGGCTTTCAAATAGTTCAGATCTGCCAACCTTTGTCTTGTCTGATCTGGTCCACTTGAGTCGTGTCTGTGCTGGTTTGCTCGTCTTTTTGTGTTGACCCAGTGACCTCTGCCACCTCTGAACTCTGCTCTGGATCGGCTGGAGGCTTGGCCGGCGTCCCCAGTGGCGTTTTACTGTATCCCAGCCTCTTCAGCGCCCTCCTGGTGGTCCGTTCTGATATAGTCTTTTGCTGTCCATCGTTGTAACGCGCGGTCAGCTCTGCCACTGTAGCTTCTCTGTCTCCCTGAATCAGTCTGTCCAACCTCCTCTGCCCCCGATCATCCACGAGGCATTTTCGCCCACACGACTGGCGAGAGCTGGACACTACGCGCTTTTCGGACCACTCCCTGAAAACTCGAGACACGGTGGTCCGAGAATAGCCCAAAAGTTTAGCTGCTTCAGAAACGCTAAGTCCGGCCCTCCTGGCGCCGACCACCAGACCACGGTCAAACTCACTCAGATCACTCTTCTTCCCCATATTTAAGATTCCCAAGTCATTCAGGGCACAGTTAGACCAATAACAAAAGGGCAGTCATTTGGACGTGGTCTGTGCTTCATATTGTTGTATAGATTACAGGTAGACTGCAGGGTTACAGGTGGTACAGAGTCTGGAAAACAATAAGTGAATCTGTACAGCTATTTGAAAAAAACTTTAATAATTTAGACATGCAAACATGGAAATATTTTGGTTTGTTTTAAGTACGTTTTTTCCTTTTCAGAAACTCAGGCTTGTCAGGCCAGAGATGCACTTTAACTTCAGGATCATTCAGAGCCCAGTGCAAGTCATCACAGAAAGAAAAAAACTCCAAAATACATCCAATCATACTTTTAGACAAGAAAATACAAGGAAAAGACAATTAAAAACATAATATTTATATCTCATATCACTGAATATTGGCAAAATCTGTCACCAGAAACTTGGCAGTAAACTGTACTTTTGTTTTGGTTTATATTTTAGCAAAGTTAGATAAGGACATTAAGGTAGTTGCACCTTTAGTTTTAACAGAACTTCTACCAAAAACCTCAGTACTCACCTTTTGAAAACATTGCTGCAAATGTGGGCTTTATGTTCATCACAATCTGCAAAACAAAGGCACGTGTTAATATACTGAATTAACTATGATATCTTACAAATAGTTTGGCTTATTTTCTCTTCAGAAAACTCCAGCTTGTCAGGCCAGAGATGCACTTTAACTTCAGATTTATTCAGAGCCCAGTGCAAGTCATCACAGAAAGAAGAAAAAAAAAAAAAAAAGACTCCCTGAATATATTTAATAGCATATTAGGCAAGAAAATAAAGGGAGAAGATAAATTAAATGGTAATGCATATTTCTTTATGAAACCAGAAACTTTGCTCTAAATTTACCTCTGTGACCTAAAATGAATCTTTATTTAATCCCATTTTAGCTTTGGTTTAGTATTAATATTAAAGTCTGGAAGGAAATTACAGTTTAAGTTTTAACAGAACTAAAATTATAAACTGACTTCCAACCAAAAACTCACCTTTGCTGCAACATTGCTTTAAGTTCAGTCTTCACTATCTGCAAAACAAAGCCATGTGTTAATGTGCAGAATTAACTATATTGTAATATATAATTTTGGCACATTTCCTTTTCAGAAAACTCAGGCTTGTCAGGCCAGAGCTGCACTTTAACTTCAGGTTCATTCAGAGCCCAGTGCAAGTCATCACAGAAAGAAAAAAGTACTCCCTGAATACATTTCATAACATGATTAAACAAGGAATTATAGGGAACATATAGGGCCTTATTTGGCTTATTTTGGAATGTTTGGAAAGTCTTTACAGCCGACTAACGCTGCTTCTGATGTTCGCGTTTAGAGCTGCAGCTGCATTGTGTAATTTTTCTGGCAGAAGGTCCGTCAAATGCTTTTTTCCATGGAGATGTCATCACTTTGTCTAGAATGTTTCACAGCATGGCATTAAACCTTTCTATCTTCATGGAGATTAAACCAGACCAGGTACAGGTCAGATCTGTGGAGAGGCGAACCCGCTCACAGTCAGAATGCCTGTTTTTTTTTTAGGGATTTTTGAGCTATAAAACCACCTGTAATTTAATAAATGTAAGGTAGAGCTGTTCAGTGTCATACTGTGGAGCATTCCAGGCAGAGCAATGGCATATCCATGAAAAAAAGCAGGAGACAGACCCCCAACCAAAAAGTGACACATTGCACGTTTAAATAAGGATTTTGATTGCAGCCAAACTACCTTTACTCTGAAAATAACTGGAATTTGTTGAAGGCACACTTTGTACATTATTTCATACCATTTGAATGCAGAAAAGATGTATTTTTGTCTTCATGAGGACATCATCACCACCAAACTCTGTACAACAAAAGCCATGGGTTACCGTATTGCAACAAACAATTTTCCACATCTTTTTTTAAAGCTATTTCTCTTCAGAAACTCAGGCTTGTCAGGCCAGAGATGCACTTTAGCTTCAGATTTATTCAGAGCCCAGTGCAAGTCATCACAGAAAAAAACTATACTGCCAATGCCAAAAGAACAACCTTTACTAAGAGAATAATTGTATTCTCCTGTAGTGGATATGTTGTATATAATTTCATACCTTTTATGAATGAAGAAGAGCAGACCCATCTTTATAGGACTGCCACTAAACTCTGAAAAACAAATGATATGCGTTACTGTATTGCATAAACAAACACTTTTACCAACTTTTTAATTATAATTCCCTCTTCAGAAAACTCAGGCTTGTCAGGCCAGAGATGCACTTTAACTTCAGATTCATTCAGAGCCCAGTGCAAGTCATCACAGAAAGAATAATGAAAAGAAAATAAGTGCAACATAAATTATAACCGGTTTTATTTCATGTTATCAACATGGGACCAATTCAGTGCCTTTTGCATATTATTAGAATATTTTAACAGCTAGAAAGGCAGGTGCAAAGCTCTTTTGAGTTTTTTAGAGTCCACACACCCAGTATGACTAAAGCTGGCTGAGCTGAAAGTTAAAATGTAATAATTGACACAGTCTTTTACTTTAGTCCAGAAGCTGGCTAGGGGACTTTTTTAATTAACACATTTTATTCCAGCAAAACAGAATGAAATGACACTGGAGTTGCATATTAGATTTGCATAATATTCTGCATTATGACAAAATATTAATAATAACAATAAATAAATAAAGTAATTTCCCTTGTGGATCAATAAAGTTTGTCTATGTCTAATAGTAGGATATTATTTTTATACCTTGCTAAGTTGATTGATTTTGCACAGATTAGCCTAATAATAGTTTACATACCTTTTGAATTGTGGTAGTGGAAGTTTTGTTGATTAAGTTCACCAAAATCTGAAACAAAAAATACATCGTTACGTTACGTCGTTGCTATAATCTTTACAAATTTTAATTTTCATTTCCTCTTCAGAAAACTCCGGCTTGTCAGGCCAGAGATGCACATTAACTTCATTCAATTCAGAGCCCAGTGCAAGTCATCACAGAGAGGTATACAAAAAGAATTTATTGAAACTTATGCAGGATTATTTAGGAGAGACTTTTCAATTTTATTTCTACAAAGGATGCAAAAACATGTGGTATGAGCTAGTGGCAGGCTGTTGCTAAAGAGCTAACCACGTGTAGCAGCAGTGGCCTTTATTGGAAAATTTACAATGACAAACTGATCATTTTAGGTTACATATTTCATCTACAAATGCAGACTTTTGCTTTTAGACACGACTAATACGCGTTTCCAATTTGTTCCATTTGATACTGGTAACATGCTGTAGCTTCTATCTGTAATTAATTAAGTTTTTAATAAACGTACGCATTTGTTCTAGCAGACACACACTAAGAAATTAAGACAGCTATCCGTAGATTGTATTATAGCTTGCAAACAAAAGTGATCTTTGGTTATTGACAAGAAAATCGTGCAAAATAGACGCACGTTTTACCTTACGTACGTGTAGTAGCCATGCTGCGTCCTTCTTCTGTATAGAGGAGCAAGTGTGATTACTGCTTTATAACACAACAGTGACCTCCAGTGGAAACAAGTGGGACTGCAGCAGAGGTGTATTGTGGGAAGTATTTGACCACCAGATGTCCTCGTTCTGCGTGATACAAAAACAGGTCAGAAATGTGTCGGTTAATATTGTTTTGTTCTATTGTTCTTCATATCTTCCTTTGGTATCACAGGATGCTTAAAGACACTATAAAACTGTGAAAAGAGCGTGTAATTGTGCATTGTCGTGTCAGTCATAATCTAAAGGACTTCTGTCGCTGCATTTTTTTTCTTCTTCTGTATGAACATTTTCAAACACGGTTTTCTGTATTTTGGCTAAACAAATGATTATTTATGCTTCTCTTTACTGCTGGCAAGATCAGATTCGTCAAAAATTGTGACCTGATGTAGTCCTGGTTTAGACGTAGTGTAGATAAAATTGGTCAAATTTAGGGACACCTGGGACATTTCTTGTACAAAACTGAGACTAATCAGTGGTTTTGAGTAAATCTGATGAGACAGGGGGCACAGGGCTGTCCTGGGACTTTCCCGGGTAAATAGGGATCTTTGGTCACCCTAACTGTGTAACTTTTCTGGTGGAAGGTTTGTCTACTTGTCTCCGTGGAGGTGTTATTGCTTTTTGTGACATGCTCAAAAATGCCTTGAAAAAAATGCATTATTTGTTACCAGAGTCATCTCTTCACAGATCTGACCTGTAACTTGACCTGGAAGCACCACAAGTTTAATGCCATGCTCTGGAACATTCTCTAAATAACTACATATCTCTGGAGACCAGCAGGTGGGGGACTCTCCACCAGAGCATTTGCATAGTGCATCTTTAAACAAACTGAATTTATAATCTTATTCTACCACTCAATTACTTGCATAATTCTTTTTTTCTCCCTTTAAAACTTATTGGACATGATGGATCTAAGCATGAAATGGGACTGAAGAGTGGGGAAGGACATTCAGCAAATTGACAGTACCGTGAATCTCAATGAGGTAAGACCAAAATAAAAGTAAGTAATTTGAAATGATTATTTATTATGTCTGCCTAGTTTTCTTCTATTATGATCATTGCCATAGTGATTAACGATTCAAAAATAATAAGTATATGTTTTGAATGGTAAAAAAATCCTCTAGATGTTGCGTAATAATAGCTGAAACCCTTCAACAGACCTATGCCTCTCCAAATGTAAACATGAAATAGGGTGGTGAAAGACAAAGTCATTTTTATTTGATCGTATGATTGTATGTATTAGGTCTGCTTCATTTTTCTCCATTAGGACCGTTGCCATAGTGATTAAGAATTCAAAACTAAAAAAAAGTATAAGTGTTGAATGGAAAAAGCCCTCTAAATATGACATAATACCTGGAACTGTCCAATAGGCCCTTGTCTCCCAAAATGACAGGAATCTAAACTTGACAGGAGCGTCGTGTTGACATCTGCTCTTCCTGTATTATCCGTACACAGTAATAACAGGCTGAGTCAGTATCTATGGATTACGGGGTTTCCTGTAAGAGCAGGTTACAGTGTTTCAACATTCCCAACTCAAGTGTCTTATTTTACAAGTTGTGACAGGGACAAACTCTGAGTCAACTCCGGCTTTTCTTATGGATGGCATCTCCCTTTGGTTTGACCTGTTCGATAATAAGTCACATTAGTGTAATTATGACAAATACAAGGAACAATATCTGATTTCAAGGCATCAGCAAATTTACATTATTACTTTTTTTTTTTAGATCAGATAAATTAAAATAAACCTTTATTTGTGTCATGATGGGGAAATTACAGCTGCAAATTAAAGTTCAAGAACAGCAGGAAAATAAGAACATGCATTAGATAAATAACTATAAAAAGCTTAAAGGTTCTTATGCAAATTTGACTCTTCTGAGCTTTTAGCCATGTTATAATGTTCCTCATCAAAAACAGACCTGGAGTTGTGTTTTGTTTCATTCACACATGTTAAACACACAAAACTGAGTTCTTTCCCACTTTGTGATGTCATGTGATAGTACAGGAAGTGCGCCACAGTGTTTTTAATCTGCATACACTGTCACCAGAATCATTTGGATAGTTTCAACCCTGGAATTGCCAATCTTTACTAAACAAAAGGTAAAAGACTGCCATTAAATGCAGACAGACTAATAATAAAGCATTACTCAAACATGTAAGTTGAGTAATCCTTTATTATTAGTCTGTCTATCTCCAAAGCTCAAAATGCTCAGCTCCATCTTGTGATGTCATGAAGCAGTAGTTTTCACTTTTACCTTTAGTTCAGTAGAGACTGGCAATTCCAGGAGTGAAATTCCAGTACAAATGATTCTAGTGAAAGTGTATGTATTTTCAGTTTGAGAGATGAACAAAGCCTATTATGCTTGAATATGTGTGAATGAAACAAAACAGGAATGTTTGTGATGACGAAACTACATTATAACAGATCAGAAGACAGTGATATGGGGCCCTTTAACAATAGACAGAATCTAACATGACGCTGAGCAGAGTAAAACTATAAGTCTACAAACCTACAGTAAGTGGCTATGACAGTGGTTATGTACAATGCTGCAAATAAACAAGAATAAATAGCAATTAACGGGACTACGTGCAGATGATCCAGTCCAATCCAAGTTTATTTGTATAGCAGATTTTATAAACAAGATTCCAAAGTTTCCAAAGTGCTTCACATGATAGCAATATAAAACAAACATTTAGCTCTAAAACTCAGCACAATTCAGATAACAAATGGAACTAATAAAATCAATTCTTCAGACATAAAATGTGATTTAATAAAGCTACTTACATGCAGTAAAATAAGATCGTATTAGACTAAAAAAGTGCACTTTTCTGGGTACAGAACTTGTCCCTGTGGAGATGTTGATTTGAATATATGTTCTTCTATATGGCATTAAACATTTATTTCACATTTATTTCATTTATTTTCTTTCTTTGTGTACTTGGGTTTGCCTCTCTCCACAGATCTGACTTGTAACTTGGTCTACTGGCTTCAGCTATTTATCTCCATAAAAATAGATACGTTTCAATCAGAGTCCACCAGAAAAGTTACACAGTGCTCTTTTAAGTGAATCATTTCATTATGATTGGATCGGCTGTTAGCTCACTATGGCATCCACATGTTTGCGATCTTCTAAAGTGCAGTACTACACTATGAATTCAGGTAAGATGATTCTGTTTACAGCCTATTTCCGTATTTTCAGTCATGCTCTATTGTCTTTAAATTTAGACACAGTTCCTCTTTCTTCAGAACACACTGCCCCTAACTCCTGTGTTATTGTTGGGAGCAGATCATGTTCAGAGGCTACCACTTCAAAGCTCTCTCTCTCTCTGTCTTCCTTCCTTCCTCTCCTCTCTCTCTCTTTTCCGCTCTTACATTTCCTCTGTCCCTTTCTCTTCCCCTCTTTCTCTGGCCCTCTGGCTCCCTCCTTGGTTGGACTCTTCCTCCTCTCTTTCTCTCTCTCCCTCCTCTGTTCCTTTCTCGTCCCTTCTTTCTGAACCCGTCCCTTGTTTCTCTCTCTCTTCTCTCTTTCTGTCTCTCTTTCTGTCCTTCTCTCTTTTCTCTCTCTCTCTCTCTCCGGATGTGAGCCCCAGCTGTGTCGGGACGTCCCAGGGGAAGAGGCCCAGAGGGGGCGACGTAAGCGCACTGCCTTATCTGGTAATGAGCTTTGGGCAAAAGCTTTCTCTTTCTCTTCTCTCTTATCTCTCTCTCTCTTCGCTCTCTCTCTTTCTCTCTCTCTCCCTAACTCTTACTCGGACCTCTGTTTTTGTAAATAGTGTAAATAGTATGTATGTAATGTCAATACTTTTTATGTAAATAGCGCAAGTTGTGGATGAAATTCAATCAAAATGTTTTTTACAAACACAATAAAGTCTGTCAAAAATCCAATCTCTCTCTCTCTCTCTCTCTCTCTCTCTCTCTCTCTCTCTCTCTCTCTCTCTCTCTCTCTCTCTCTCTCTCCTCTCTCCCCTCTCTTTTCCCTCTCTCTTTCTTTTTCTCTCTCTCCCTCTCTCTTGCTCTTCTTTCCCTCCAACCCTTCTCTCTCTCTTCCCTCTCTCTCTCCCTCTCTCTCTTCTTTCTCTCTCTCCCCTCTCTCTCTTTTCTTTCCCTTACTCCCATCTCTCTCTCTTCCCTCTCTCTTCTTTTCCTCCCTCTCCCCTCTCTCTCTTCTCTCCTTACCCTCTCTCTTTTATCTCTATCTCCCCCTCTCTATTCTTTCCCTTCTCTCTCTCTCTCTCTTTCCTCTCTCTCTCTTCTCCCCCCCTCTCTCTCCCCTCTCCTTCATCTTTCTCTTTTCTCTTACTACCTTCACTCTTCTTTCCATTGCTCCCTTGTCTCTCTCTCTCGATTCTTTCCCCCTCTCTCTCTCCTTCCTCTCTCTCTTTTCTCTCTCATCTTTCCTTCCCTCCCTTTTCTCTCTCTCCCCCCTCTCTCTATTCTTTCCATCCCTCCCCCTCTCTTTCTTTCTCTGTGCTTTCATGCTTTATTACCCTGAGTGATGCATGTGACTGTGACATAGACACAACACTGGACTCACTGCACTCAAGTTGTCCTCTTACATTTGCCTCATATTGCTCTGATCTGTACAATTAAACCAGCTCTAATTTATTTATGCACCATGTGTTTAGATAAAACAGAACTTGCTTTCGAACATAAAAGTTTATTCTAAAATAACTTTCGAACTGTCAAAGCGGTGTAAAAGATAGGATCTGTGTTATGAGAAAGATAAGGCAGGTGAATGGAGGGAGGCCAAATATGGGGTTTGTTTTGTTGCACACGCCAAAGTTGTTACGTCTACTTCGGGGATTTCTGTATGTTATAACTATTCTCTGGACTTTTAAAGATTCACTGTGTAACTTTTCAGTTGTGGGTCCATCACCTGCTTGTTTCTGTGGATATGTCAATGCTCTGTCTGAAATGTTTCACAGTATGACATTAAACAGCTCTACCAACAATGAAAACATGACAACTGTGAGCGGGATTGCCTCTCCACAGATCTGACCTGTAACCTGGCTTAACATCTCCATGGAAATGTTACTAAACGCACCTTTAAAAACAAAAGTTGGCTTATTTCATCCAACTTTTGATGTTTTTGCTGTCAAGAAGGAGGAGGAGTCGACTATCTGCTTGTTGTCATAGAGATGTTAAAGCTTTCCCTGACATATTCCACGGGATGGCATTAATTAAATGTATCTTTTTCCGTAGGGACAAACAGACAACGCCAGGGAACGGTATAGGTCAGATCCGTGGAGAGGGGACCCCACTCACTTTAAGAATGCATGTATTTAAAGCTATTTTCAGCATTAAAAAAGTAATTCAGTAAATGCAAAATATATCAACTTAATGTCATACTGAGGAACATCTGTAACTAAGCAATAACATCTCTAACACAGAGACAAGCAGGTGGTGAATCCTTCACTAGAGTGGACCTTTAATAAAATGAATAATATGACATTAACAAACTGAGAACTTCGAGAACTTCCTGAAAAATGTTTTTTGAAATGACCTTAATTTGTTCCGTTAAAAGAGTCAAAGTTTGATTGAAAACTGTAGCTGCTATGACTGAGTTGAGAGAAGTGAAAGTGAAGTGAAACAACATTTCTTCAGTGTTGTGACAGTTGGGAAATTAGTTTCAATATGAAAAAAGTACATCAATCATCCAGCAATATCTTAGTTGGGAGAGACATATACCTGTTGTGTCTTTGGGCAATACACTTACCTCCAGTGTCTATATATAAATCTTTGAACACTTGGTGCTTGGACTCCAATCCGAATCCAAATATCAGTACATACTTTGACAGAAATGCGTTTACTTTTAATCCAGTTTTAGTCTTTGTGATTACTTTTTAATTCATTTTCAAAAATGTGATAAAAATATTTTAGTTAACGAAATTAAGGCAAGGCAAGTTTATATGTAAAGCGCAATTTGTACACAAAGAAATTCAAAGTGTTTTACAGAATAAGAAAGATTAAAATCACAATAAAAAAACACATTAACTAGGGTACAACTAGGGGTGTGCAAAAATATTGAAATATTGATATATTGTATCGTTTATTGTGATATACGGTATCAATATCATGGGCTGCTGTATCGATCTATCACCAAGAGTATTTTTTGGTATATTTTACTAAATTATTTTGTGACAGCGCTACAGTTTTCTTGCTTTTTTAGAGGAGGGAAACTCGTTTATGTGACACATTTGAATTTTCACTGTTTTGATGATTAAACATGGGTGTGTTTTATATGAACTTTGCTCAAGAAGTGGTTTAACAAAGACTTTTAGTATCACAGCCATGATTTAGTCTTTATTTTTTATTGAACTGTATCAAATCAATTTGAAATATATCATATCGAAACGAAAGTGCACTGTATGGAGATATTGTCAACTTCTTAATAATACCCAGCCCTAGGTACAACACTGGAGTAAACCAGCTTTATAAATGTGACTGTAACCATTGTAGATAGATAGATAAATGGATGGACAGATGGATGGACAGAAAGATAGATCCTTTATTGAACATAGAAACAAACATGGCAACATAGCAGTAACTAAGTTATGTCTTCTTCAGTTAGTAACAGATATTTGACCTGAAAGGAATGTCCCACTTATCCTCAATCTGTTTTACAGGGAAACCAGAACAGAGACACAACAGACGTCAACACAGAGAGAAGATACAACTGCCATACAGTTGAGTACTAGTAGTTGTAGTAGTTGTAGTATTTGTGGGTGTTGTGTGGTAGTTTTTGTAGTAGTTGCCGTTGTAGTCGTAGTAATAGTTATTAAATGTATGTGTCATGTCTTTTGTAGTATTTGTCTGTTGAAGATGGTGACGCAACTGACCGAGTCATAGGTCAGATCTGAGGACCGGCAAGTCCCCTCACATAAAAATGTACTTACTTAAATGCACTATATATGTTATAATGTATAATGTTTAATGCAATATATACATTTAATGCCACACTGCAGAACATTCCAGGCAAAGCAATAACACCTCATGGAGACAAGGAAGTAGCAGAAAATACAGTGCTGTTGTAATGATGTAACAGGTTGTCATGGTAACGTTCTTTCTTATCAGTTTTAAAAGTTTATCTCTGTCTTGAAATTCCCATAGCCAGCTGCAAGAACTTTATTTATTTTTTTATTTATCAACTCGGATGCCTTTCCTGTCTAAACTATAAACAAATAGTGACAACTGGACTGAGCATATGTGGGTGAAGTGTCTTGCCCAGAGACACAATGCCCCAGCTTTAATCCTCAGCGCACTCTTTAAAAGTAATGCAGATTTGTCTCTTGTTTGCCTGTTTAAATATGGGTGGAGTATGGGCCTGTACAAACACTACCAACGCTGCATTCGTTTGTGCCAGTGGAAGACAAGAGCCACAACGTCACCAACCACAAGAGTTTGACAGCGCGTTTCCTTTGCAGCTGTTTTTTGAAGAACAGAGGAGAGAAGGAGAAGAGGAGGAGGGAGGGAACAAGGAAAGAGGAGGGGAAAAAGGAGCCAACTCATCTGACACAACAGTGGGCCAGAGAAAGGGGACGCAGACGGAGTGCTGGAGCTGGGCTGTCCCGCCGAAAAGACTCTAAGAAAACTCTGAAGAACAAGTTAGAAGAACGATTCGGACTTAGCTGCAAAAGAAGAAAAGAAAAGAGGTGAGTGGAGTTTGCAATGCAGGGACTTTTTGTATGTTAATTCTGGTTTAGTCCTGGTTTAGTTCTGGTTTAGACCTGGTTTAGTCCTAGTTTAGTCCTGGTTAGTGTCCAGTTTAGACATACTTTTATCCTGGTGTCTAATGGGTTAGGATTTTGAAAAGAGTGAAGTTTACAATGCAGGGATAGTGCTACTTTCTGAATGTTAATCCTGATTTAGTCCTGGTTTAGACCTGGTTTAGTCTTGGTCAATACCAAGTTTAGACATGGTTTAATCCTGGTTTGTATTGGATTAGGATTTTGAGGTGAGTAGAGTTTTCAATGCTGTTATAGTGTGATTTTCTGCTTGTTAATCCTGGTTTAGACCTGGTTTAGACCTGGTTTAGTCCTGGTTTAAACTTGTTTTAGACCTGGTTTAGTCCTAGTTAATCCTTCTTAGTACCCAGTTTAGTCCAGCTTTGTATTGGGTTAGTGTTTTTTGAGGTGAGTGAAGTTTGCATTGTAGTTATCATGCTGCTTTCTGCATGCTGCTCCTTGTTCAGTTCTGTTTAAAACATTACACCTCATTTAGACCTGGTTTAGTCCTGGTTTAGTTCTGGTTTCGTCCTGGCTTTGGCTGGGTTTAGTCCTGATTTAGTCCTGGTGTAGTCTTGGTTTGTACTGGGTTAGGATTTTGAGGAGAGTGGAGATTTCAGCGCAGTGCAGTAGTTTAATTCTTGGTTTAGTCCTCATTTAATCCTGGTTTAGACCCAATTTAGACTTGGTTTAGTCCTAGATCATACATTCATTTATTACAAATGTACCTGCTTTGAAGTGTTTTAGTCTTGGTTTAGACTTTTAAGGTGGATTGAGTGGCTACAATGAACTGGAGTGACTTGTGGTGTAATCCTGGTTTAATACTGGTTAAGTCTGGGTTGAGTCACAATTTATCTGGTTTTAATTCTCATTTTCTCCCTGATCCTGCATAGTCCAGATTTGGGATTTGGAGGTGACTGGAGGTTTTCAGTGCAATAGTCACGTCACTACTTTGAGCATTTTTGGTTGTTGTATTAGTCCCAGTTTAGTCCTCATGAAGTCCTGGTTTAGTTCTGGTTAATCCTTATGTCTCTGAGATAATCTGTTGACATTATGTTGCAGTCACAGTACTAGTCTAGGATTCTTCAATGCAATTAACATGCAACTATTTTCTGCATGTTATTTACTAGTTACTAGTTTAGATCTGGTTTAGATCTGGTTTAGACCTGTTTTAGATCTGGTTTAGATTTGGTTTATATCTGGTTTAGACCTGGTTTGGACCTGGTTAAAATGTGCTACTACTTTTTGCATGTTAGTTACTAGTTATTCCTAGTTTAGACCTGGTTGAGACCTGGTTTAGACCTAGTTTAGACCTAGTCTAGACCAGGTATAGACCTGGTTTAGACCTGGTTTGGACCTGGTTAAGATGAGCCACTACTTTCTGCATGTTAATTACTAGTTATTCCTAGTTTAGACCTTGTTTAAACCTAGTTTAGATCTAGTTTAGACCTAGTTTAAACCTAGTTTAGGCCTAGTTTAGATCTAGTTTAGACCTGGTTTAGACCTGGTTAAAATGTGCTACTAATTTCTGCTTGTGAGTTACTAGTTATTCCTAGTTTAGACCTGATTGAGACCTGATTTAGACCTAGTTTAGACCTAGTTTAGACCTGGTTTAGATCTGTTTTAGACCTGGTTTAGATGTGGTTTTAGACCTGCTTTAAATCTGGTTTAATCAACGCAATAATCATGCTACTACTGAACATTTGTTACGACTATACAGCAGCCCTCCCCTCTCTACAGCAGTCTGGAGTTTTATGTGACAGAAAGAAATGGGGTCGAGGGGGAGAAAGGGGCGGAGACTGGGGCAAAGCTTTGGGGCCAGTCCTGTACAGATTTAGTGAGTTTTCAGTGAAGTTGTTGCAGTCAAATTGTAACTCAGTTTACTCTCAAAGTCTCAAGATTTTGTTTCTCAGAAGTGAACAGGAGAAGACAGAAGTTTGTAATAGGATCTGCCTGGCTAACTGTTGGTGAGTTGCCTATGAGTAATGCAATGATATGTATTTAGCGCTAGCTTAATGTTCCAGCAATGCAACCGGATCATGTAGTCTGCAGAGTAGGAAATATTTGCAGTTTTACAGTTTTATAACAGTTAAAGGGCCCGTATTACACTATTTTCTGATGTTATAATGTAGTTCCTTCATCACAAACATGCTTGGAGTCGTGTTTTGTTTCATTCACACATTCTTCCCTACTTTGTGATGTCATGTGACAGTACAGGAAGTGCACCACAGTGTTTTAAAAGTCTATATACTGTCACTAGAGTCATTTGGATCATTTCAACCCTGGAATTGCCAATCTCTGCTAAACAAAAGGTAAGCTAGCCATTAGATGTAGACAGATTAATAATAAAGGGTTACTCAAGCATGTGTGAATGAAACAAAACACAACTCCAGATATGTTTTTGAAGAGGTAACAACATTATTACATGGCTTAATGCTCACGAGAATCAATTTTGCTCAGTGGTTTGTGTAGTTTAAAGTTTGAATGGAGGACTGGGTCCAAGACTTCTGTGTATTGACAGGTAAAAGCTAATACAATTACATATATTTAGTATTTAGCACATGACAACTTACCTTTGTTTATGTTAAATCCCAATTCTATTTGATTTGTTCTAAATTTTATGTAGAACACACATTTGTAGGTCTGAGTGAGTTCATACTTTAACATATCTTAACAAAACTAGTATTAAGCAAGTTGTAGCTGTCTAAAAAGCTGTAATAGTAGTCGTAATAGTCCTGGTAGTAGTATAAGTTATCAGTGTAGTAGTAGTTATAGTAGTTTTAATAGTGATGGCTGTAATAGTAGTTATTATAGCAGCAATAGTAGTAGCAGCAGCAGCAGTTGTAGTAGTAGCTAGTATCAATAGCAGTAGCTGACAGTATATGAGTACAGTAATTTTAGGACATGCTTTCAAATGGCCTGCCTACAACTTTTTATTTAATGCAACAAGTAACTAGTAAGTAACAGTAAATGGGATGGGCTTATTTTATTTTAGTCAAATATTCTTAGCAGTAGTGATGGTGCTAGTAGTAGTAGTAGTAGTAGTAGGTCTTGGAAGTGTTAATAGATCAAGTTTATTCTAGGTGCGTTGGATTCTCAGATGGGGTCTTCTCCTCTCAGGTTACTTTGCAGTGTACAAGTATACTTTATATAGACATTTTTTGGCATCTTCTTTTAAATACCCTTCCATTTACTGACTGATACTAATCAAAGCTTGTAGCATTAGTAGTGGTGGTGGTAGTAGTAGTAGTTGTTGTAGTACTAGCAGGAAATATTTCACAATGTCTCTACACATCTATGTACTGGCAGTAGAGTCATTTTAGCTTTTAAATAGCCTGCCTACAACGTTTTCATTAATGCAACAAGTACCATAACAGTTTTAGTTTGCTTTAATGGGATAGGCTTATCTTAGTGAAACAGAGTAGTGATAGTAGTAGTAGTAGTAGTAGTAGTAGTAGTAGTAGTAGTAGTAGTAGTAGTAGTAGTAGTAGTAGTAGTAGTAGTAGTAGTGCTAGGTCTTGGAAGTGTTAGTAGATCAAGTTTAATCTGGATGCACTGGATTCTTGGATGTGGTTTTCTCCTCTCAGGTTTGTAGCTCACATTGTAGGAGGAGTATAGACATTTTAGCACCTTCTTTTAAATAGATTGATAGATAGTAGTAGTAGTAGTAGTAGTAGTAGTAGTAGTAGTAGCAGTAGTAGTAGTAGTAGTAGGAACAGTAAGCACACCACCTCCCATCTGTGTGAACTGGGTTTCACCTCAGACTTGAGTTTACATTTGGTTTAAATGAGATTTGGTTTTGTATTAACATGAATTCTTGGTTCTGTCACAGACTTTCTATAGACTTAAACTGAAAAGATAAAAGCTCTGTGTAACCAAATACGCCGACGTAATTACATTTTATATTTAAGACCATTTCAAACAGCTCTTAGTCTCGCTCAAACCTGCACTGGTGAGTTTGCTTAGTATTATATTGTTAAAATTTAAGATACACACAGGGAATTTTTATTTATTTTACAGATTTATTTTCAAATTCTTTCTTATTTCAAGCTATAACTTAAAGGTGCATTGTGCAACTTTTCTGGTGGAGGGTCTGTCACCTGCTTGTTTCTATGGTCATGACTGCCTGGAATGTTCCACAGTGTGACATTAAACAGCTCTACCTTACATTTATTCTATTACAGGCAGTTTTATGGCTCAAAAATATATGTAAAAACAGGCATTCTGATTGTGAGCGGGGTCGCCTCTCCACAGATCTGACCTTGTAACTTGGTCTGGTTTGATCTCCATGAAGATAGAAAGGTTTAATGCCATACTGTGAAAGATTCTAGTCAAAGCAATAACATCTCCACGGGCAAAAGCATTTGACGGACCCTCCACCCGAAAAGTTACAGAATGATCTGTTTTTTAAAAAAATCACTTCAAAGCCACGACAATGGTTCTTACTTTGTTGTTGTTGTTTTAATAATAACTTTGGAACGTAAACAGAAACATGCTGGATTTCTGGCTAAATATCTAGACCTTATATGCAAATTAGTCTGAGTTCACACTTGTCCTGGTTTGATCCTGATTTGATGAAGACTTGGTTGACATGATGAAGACTTGGTTTGATTCTGTTCTAGTCCTGGTTTAGTCTAGTTCAGGTAGGACTGTGTTATCAATACAGTTTCAATCAACATTCCTGTCATTTTGCTAGTAAAGGAGTGCTGTTTGTTGTAGGGTTTAGACTTTAAAGAAAGGTTGTCAAAAGTATCAAAAATCAGTACTAAAACTGCTTCTGAAAGTAGACACTTTGAGCTGTATCAGAACAAGTATAAGAGCACATAGACTAGTATACGCCCATGGAACCTACCTGCACCACTGAGGGATTACACACATATAAGACCACGTGGAAATATAAAAGAAAGTACTACATTTTAATGCTGAAAATTAAATCCTGTTATCATTGGAGTATCGAGTCTGTTACTTGAAATTTTAGTATCATGAATCGTGACAACACCACTTTGAAATATTTCTTGTTTCTTTAATGGCATTGATTAAAAGTCTGTATGGTTTATGTTCAGGAAATGAATATTTAAAGCAACATATATGTGTAGTAGTAGCAGCAGTAGCCGTAGCAGTAGGAGTAATAGTAGTAGCAGTAGTAGTAATAGTAGTAGCAATAACAGTAGTACTGTTAGTAGCAGTAATAATAGCAGTAGCAGTAGTAGTAATAGTAGTATAGTAAAGGAAATTAATATTTAAAGCAATATATGCATTTTTGATATGAAAGTATAAAAACAAACCTTGAATGGTGACCTTGCAAGATAATGCAAGATATGACATTTTTGGTCACATTGCACAGTCCTGGTTTGGTCTCACTCAAATCTTTATTGCAAAATCCTCAATAGTATTACGAGTCAAGCTGAAAAGTATTGATAGATTGGTCCTTTTGTTTTGTTTTGATTTATTTACAGTGCACTCAGTATATTTTCCGTTTTCGTGACAGTCTGCACGCCACTAAGAGCAGTAAAGGAAATACTCGCTGTTATTAATCCTTTGCTGGGGACATAACTGCTCCCCTGCATCCGCGTTCCCTGGAAACTGAGCGGCGGCCATGTTGGAGACAGGAAGTAGAGGTCAGGGGTCAAACTGGGAGGCTGTGGGATGTTTGTGTGACCTTCCCTTCGTGTTAGCGTGTGATGAGGAACAGGGCTGTACACAGATTTGTTGGTATTTTGTTGATATTTTTAGGGACAACATAGATAACCATGTTTTGACCACGCCCCTGGTCCTTCTTTAGTACTGTATTCTGCTTATGTAGTATTAATAGTACTAGCAGTAGCAGTCATAGTAGTAGCAGTAGTAGTAATAGTAGTAGTAGTTGTTGTTGTAGTAGTAGTAGTGGTAGTAGTGATGGTAGTGATGGTAATAGTAGCAGTAGTAACAGCAGCAGCAGTAGTAGTAGTAATACTAGCAGTAATTGTAGTTATAGTGTAGTGGTAGTAATGGAAGTAGCAGTAGTGGTAAATTGTACTAGTGGTGATCGTAGTAGCAGAAGTAGCAGCAGCAGCAACAGTAGTAGTAGTAATGTAGTAGTAGTAGTAGTAGTAGTAGTAGTAATGGAAGTAGTAGTAGTGGTAGAAGTAGAAATAGCAGTAGTAGTAGCAGTAGTAATAGCATCAGCAGCAGTAATAGTAGTTGTAGTTATAGTAGTAGTAGCAGTAGTAGTAGTACTAGTAGTGATGATAGTAGTAGTAGCAATAGTAGTAATTGTAGTAGTCATGGTGGTAATAACAGCAGCAGCAGCAGTAATAGTAGTAGCAATGGTAATAGTAGTAGTAGTAATAGCAGTAGTAAGAGCAGTAGTAGTAGGGGTAGTGTAATGATATTAATGATAGTAGTAATGGTAGTAGTGGTAGTAGTAGTGGTAATAGTAGTGGTAGTAGTAATAGTAGTTAGCAGTAGCAGTATGTACAGCAGAGCTTTACTCAAATTTGTTGTCCTTTTCAGTACTTTATTCTGCTTATGTATGTATACTTTACATGCCTACAGTTTTTTCACAACTAAAGTCTCTGCACCCCTGGTTGAGAAACACTGCTTTAGTTTCACATACTTTTCAATCTTACTTAATATGACAGAAACTTCTAATCTTGCATTTTTGTGGTTTGTGTGTGTTTGGGTTATGTTATACGTCATATAGGCTGTTACGCAGAATTGCTTTGAGCTGTGTTATAATGTTGTTACCTCATCAAAAACATACCTGGAGTTGTGTTTTGTTTCATTTACACATGT
This sequence comes from Boleophthalmus pectinirostris, assembly GCF_026225935.1. Classification (NCBI taxonomy): domain Eukaryota; kingdom Metazoa; phylum Chordata; class Actinopteri; order Gobiiformes; family Gobiidae; genus Boleophthalmus; species Boleophthalmus pectinirostris. The sequence goes on along the minus strand of NW_026571115.1, from coordinate 7,494,700 downwards.
TTGAGTAATCCTGCAGTATTGGCCTGTCATCTGCAAAGCTCAAAACACTCAACTTACGATGTCATGAAGCGATAGTTTTCAAGTTGACAGCTGCATTTTACATTTAGTTCAGCAGAGATGGGCAATTCCAAGACCTGAAATTATCCAAATGATTCTAGTGAAGGTGTATGGAGTTTAAATACTCATAACAAAATAGTGTAATATACGCCCTTTGAGCCTTTGTTGAGCTTTTAAACATGTCATTGTGTGGTACACGTAGGATTTGGCTGTGTCACGTAGTCATTTTGGAACACATGAAAGAAAAATCTGCTGCTGCTGGCGTGATCCATAGAAGGTGCCGACCGCAAACAGGACTTTGTTGAGATGACGTTTATAGCCGGCAGGAATCAGAAGTCAGCAAACTTGTTTCGTGTATTGATACTTTGTAGTCACTTCATGCTGGGGGCGTTGTACTTGTATCTCTAATGGTGGAATGTTTAAGCGTTACCATGGTGACATACATTAACAAACACTGGCAAGAAGTTTTAAGATTGTCTAAAAATTCAAGAAAAAAGGAGTCTGTGATCAATCATGGTCCTGTTTAGGTGTTTGGATTTCAACAAAAAGGTGAGAATGACTAACTGAAAAACTGTAATGAGATTTGTTTAACAGCATAAATCAGCTCATCTGTTGTAGTTCCAGCTCAGTCAGCTCTTTCTGGTCAGATTGTGTTAAAATAAAGCTTAGATTAAAGTCCAATAAAGTCTCAGACACATCAGTGCCTAGAATTAGTCACACCCCTACAGAATATTGAAGACATCAGCTGCAAAGTATCAATTAAGTTGTTTTAGATGAATACTGCAACTTAAAATGTCCAAAATATAACATCATGATCCTCGGGTGTCATAGATAACTACTTGAATAGCAGACAAAAGCATAACAAGTCCTCTTTAATCCTAGTTTAGAATTTAGTCCTGGTTTAATCCTGTTTAGACCTGGTTTACTCATGTTTTAGTCTTGGTTTAGCCCTGTTTAGACCTGATTTCCTCAAGTTTTAGTCTTGGTTTAGTCCTGTTTAGACCTGATTCTTCATGTTTAGTCTTGGTTTAGTCTTGCTTAGAACTGTTTTACTCATGTTTTAGTCTTGGTTTAGTCCTTTTTAAACCTAGTTTACTCATGTTTTAGTTTTGGTTTAGTCTTGTTTAGGCCTGCTTTCAAGTTTTAGTCTTGGTTTAGTCCTTTTTAGACCTGGTTTACTCATGTTGTAGTCTTGATTTGGAGAGGACAGGGTTTAGTCCAGTTTAGATTTGTTTTCCTCATGTTTTTGTCCTGGTTTAGTGCTGTTTAGACCTGGTTTCCTCCTGTTTTACTCTTGATTTAGTCCTGTGTATACCTGGTTTGCTCATATTCTAGTCCTGACTTGGAGAGGATAGGGTTTAGTCCCGTTTAGACCCGGTTTCGTCATGTTTTAGTCTTGGTTTAGTCCTGTTTAGACCCGGTTTACTCATATTTTAGTCCTGGTTGCGTTTGCAGAGGACAGGGCCTGTGCTGTTGGCGGTTAGTTGGAGCATGTGATTCCTTGTGAGCTGCAGGATGTACAGGGAATCTAATTGTAAAAGAGTTATGTGCCTGAAGGGAGAGGCACGAGTCTCTGTGGACTACAGAGGTCTGGATCAGCGCAAAGACAGAAATAATATAGTATATAGGAGCATGTCAAGAGCGTTTATATACAGTGTGGAGAAGTAACTGAATTAGGGTGACCAGACGTCCCTATTTACCCGGGACAGTCCCAATTTTGAGCCCTGTGTCCTCTGTCTCTGCAGATTTCTCCAAAACCACTTATTTGTCCCATTTTAATACAAGAAATGTCTCAGCTGACCAATTTGTTATCTACCAACAGTAAAGAGCCAATAAAATATAGAAAACCATGCTTGAAAATGAGCATAAGGCAAAAAAGTAAAAAAGTCCTTTTAGATGTCCCAGTGTGTCCCAGTTTTTAATTTTGAATAGCTGGTCACCCTAAACTGAATACATGTATTTGAATATATTTGGTACAGTTACTTTTTTTTGTAGTCTGTTTTTTTTTTTTTTGTTTTTTTGATCAGACATTTGATTAGGTTTCAAACTGCACAAAACCACTGAGAAAAGAATCAAAACGCAGCTCCTCATAGCGTGTGCATGTGTAGTTTTTCCTTTTGCAATTAGTGGCAGGAAATGCAAAACAAACATCAAAACAAATATGACGCAACATTTTTAATCCTATGTTGCGTTTTTACACTATAATTTAAATGCAACACATATTCTAAGTGTACAAAATACAGGACTGGGATTTGCCCATACATCGGAATACATGTGCAAAAAATTTTAATGCAGATATTCATGTATGTATTTATTGATTTGGGAACCACCTTATAATAACTACACTTTAATTGTTTGTTAAGAAGGATTCAGTAGCAAATTAATTAAGTGGTTAGGGCTAAGAGTTATTAAGGGTTTTAATTAAGTAGTTGCTGAGACTAAATCATTCTTACTTAAGTATTTGTTGCTATGAATTATACTCTTTGTCTGTGTAGTGTAGTGTTATTATAAAGTGTTTTGCCATTTATTTATTTAGGAATTAATGAAGCATGTATGGAAACCTTATAAAGACATGTTTTCGCAGTGTCTTTCAACATCAAGAGAAACCAGATCTTGTGAAACTCATGTTAAACCAGGTCCAAATATCAAATCCAAGCCACAGATGCCCGTGTCTGACCAGGAACTAATCCGGGACTGAACCAGGGACTAATCCAGGTTTCAACCAGAACTAAATGCAAAACCTAGAATAAAGACGGGTCAAAACCAGGACCGCATTTTTACCGAGCTGTGATACACCAGAGCCGGACTGAAATCCAGATCAAATTTAGCTCCATGAAATAACGAAATAATAACAAAATTTGATTACTATGGCCTGACTCCATTCATATTTAAATCTGTTTTAGATGTTCTTGTTTTGCTGCTATATTTCTTTTTTCTTCTTTTTTTTTTTTTGCTTGTCTCCACATATATGTTTTTTCTTTGCCTTGAATGTTCCACAGTATGGCATTACACAAATGTAGCAATTATTAATGTCTGGTTTATTACTTAAAATATACCACTAAACATGCAATCTTATTATGAGCACAGTCCCCACTCCACAGATCTAACCTGTAACTTGGCCTGGTGGTGTGTCCTGCTTGTCTCCATGGAGATAGGCAAGTTTTAGGCCATACTGTGGAATTTTTCAGGCAAGTATTAACATGACAAGCAGGTGGCACACCCTCCACCGTATTGTTACATAGTGCACCTTTATGTTTTAACTTTTATCTCTGTTATAATCTTGTTTCCTGATCACAAACAGACCTGGAGTTGTGTTTTGTTTCATTCACACATGTTTAACACACAAACCCTGCATGTTTAGGTTGAGTTCTTCTCTCAAACTAAAAACTAAAAACTCTGTTCCACCTTTTGATTTACTCAAACATGTGTGAATGAAACAAAACATAACTCCAGGTCTGTTTTTGAAGAGGTAACAATAACACGGCTTAAAGCTCACAAGAGTCCATTTTGTGTAATATAGGATCTATATGTTTTAACTTCAGTTTTTTTAAAGGCGTGCTATGTAACTTTTTTGTTGGGGGTCCGTCACTTGCTTGTTTCTGTGGATATGTCATTGCTCCGTCTGGAATGTTCCACAGTATGACATTAAAGAGTTCTACCTTACATGTATTCAGTTACAAATACCTAGAAAAGCAGGCATTCTGACTGTGAGCGGGGTCACCACTCCACAGATCTGATGTGTAACTTGGTTTGGTGTCCATGAAGATAAAAAGGTATAATGCTTGTGCTATTCTATGAAACATTCCAGGCAAAGAAATAACATCTCCATGGATAAAAACAATTGACGAACCCTCCACCAGAAAAGTTACACAATTCATCTTTAAATGGTCTTTGGTATTAGTTAGAATTAGAATTAGAATACCAAATGTAGTTGCAGCAGCTAAAGGAGATGTATCAAAATGAAACTAACAGCTAACAATTTGAGTAAACACTGAAGCATCCACTGTTCTTCCTGTGTAACTCCACATGCATCTAACTCTCTCATTATACAGACAATAAGTTAATCTGCTGTGAGAAAATCAGTATTGACACAGTCATGGTGTTGTGTTGATCTTTAGCCCCTGGTTGTTTCAGAACAGCTCGCGTTTCGAAGCAGGGAATCCTGGGAGGGTGCGGACCGAGCGTGCTTGGACATGCCCCTCACGGTGCCCTGTAGCTGCGTGGCGTCTGGTTCAGTTTCAAATGTGTACAGTGATTTGATGTGCAACAGATACTCTGGTCTAACCCAGGACTGAACCAGGACTAACCCAAGGACTGAACCAGGACTGAACCAGGTCTGAACCAGATCTAACCCAAGACTAAACCAGGTCTAACTCAAGACTAAACCAGGTCTAAACCAAGGACTGAACCAGGGCTGACCCAGGACTAACCCAAGGACTGAATTAGGACTGAACCAGGTCTAACCCAAGACTAAACCAGGTCTAACCCAAGGACTGAACCAGGACTAAACCAGGACAAACCCAAGGACTGAATCAGGTCTAAACCAAGAGAAAAAAAGGACTAAACCAGGTCTAACCTAGGACTAAGCCAGGACTAAACCAGGGCTAAACCAGGTCTAACCCAAGACAAAACTAGGTCTAAACCAGTACCAGTCACTAAACCAGATCTAACCCAGGACTAAACCAGGTCTAACCCCGGACTAAAACATTTCTAACCCAATTCTAACCCAGGACTAAAACAGGTCTAACCCAAGACTAAACCAGGTCATTATCAGGACTAAACCAGGTCTAACCCAACACTAAACCAAGACTAAATCAGTCTTAAGTCTTAACACAAGGGCTATGTTAAATTCAACTTGTATTACACCAAAACAGGACTGAAACTAAGTGTTGATGTAGTCAGAGAATAGTCAGTAGAGTACAAACCTGTATCTTGGGTGTTGATTGACACTTGGAAAGAAATTATTTGAAGAATGAGCAGTTAAATATTTTGACGTCTGGGAGAACTGTATTTTATTTCGCCCATCCCTGAGGCAGTTTGTGATTTAATCCCACTTAGTGTTTATTTTGATGTGGTGTGAATGTGCAAGTGTGAACACAGCCTTAACCCAGGCCATTCGTATTCTATTTTTTTTTTACAGTTAATTAAACATTTTCTGTTTCGTTTTTCCTGATAATCACCCTGCACATCACTAAAAGCAGTTAGTTTATGTTATTTTATTTTATTTTATTCAGTTGAGGAATTTAAACTGTGGACAGCAGGAAGACATCTCACAGCAGCTGCATTTCAGATCAAACCTGGATCACACAGAGCAGAGAGGGGAGGGCGGCTTATGGAGGGGGGCATGTGGTTTCTAAATTAAAGATATGATAGTAAAGGTGCACTATGTAACTTTTCTGATGAAGTGTCTACCAGGTGCCAACTGCTTGCCTCCATGGAGATTTGGTTATTGCTTATGATGCGCCTTGAATTCCTGTTACATTTTGAGGACTGTTTTCCATTAAAAAAAGTTTTTAAAGTTTTAAATTGCTAAATCGCTATGGCAACTTTCTTAATTACTCATTATTCTGAAAACAAATGGGTGTTGTTAGAATAAATATCCTGAAACACATGTTTTCTTACTGCAGAGTTTCTTACTGTGACTTACGAGTCACAGATCTGACCTGTAAATTGACCTGGTGGTGCCACCTGCTTTTCTCCATGAAGATAGAACAATTTAATGCCACACAATGGAACATTTCAGGCAAGGCAATAATACCTCCATCTCCTTTGCTACCCTACTTTCCAGAGGCAAAACAGGCAGTACGAAATTAGGAGAAATGTTACATAATGTACCTTTAAAGATTGAAACAGACAAGTATTGAATATCCTTATGTAAAGTTGTAAAGCATTTTGCATATTTTTATCTAATATCTTTTTTGTTTGCCCACGGACACAATCTTTTTTTAAATATAGTTATATATTTTGACAATTTGTCAAATACAATGTTCCTAATACTACCACTATCCACTATTCTCCTCCTACAATACAATACTTAGAAGTGTATTGTGTAACTTTTCTGGTGAGGGGTCCATAAAATGTTTTACTTAATGGAGACGTTATTGCTTTGCCTGGAATATTTCATAGTATGACATTAAACTTTTTTATCTCCATGGAGACCAAACCAGACCAAGTTACAGGTCAAATCTGTGGAGAGGCTTTGTAATTTTGAGCTGTAAAACCACCTGTAATTGGATAATGCAAAGTAGAGCTGTTTAATGTCATACTGTGGAACATTCCAAGCAGAGCAGTGACATATCCATAGAAACAAGCAGGTGACAGACCAGCTCTATCACACGTCAATTCATGATTTCTTCCTTTTCTTTTGTTCCTGTAGAGTCCAGGATGTCGACAGAACCCACAGAAACCAGCCCTGAAGATGCAAACCACCGCAGCTTCTGGATGGTAAGACGATATGTATACATTTTCAAACAGTCCTATATTCTGTCTAAATGTGTAAATAAATATACAGCATTGTTTTGACTGGCTCAGAATAACCACTGTCTGTACTATAGCGTTTAAAGCAGCCCCACCACACCCACTGTTTGGCCTGATAATTGTCCCAAATCCTCTTTTTACAAGAACTGTCACCAAAAACTAACCACTTTAACCGCAGCAGTAAAAAAAAAGCACTGGTATTTCCCATTTAAAACCTATGTGCTAGAGACATATACGTCAGTTCAATTTAAAGTCATTTAAAGTGGTCTACTTTACTGCTGAGTTGTGTTGGAAATGTACAGAGCAAAGATGATTTCTGTGCAAAAATGTTGTGCATATGACTCGGTGTACTGTGTGTAGGTTGTTCCTATAATTGGAACATAGAGCTGTGGGAACAGAAGTATGCTCTAAAAAGTATCTTGTGTTGAGTCGTATAGTTAGTAGATTGTCCATTGCTACTATAGATTTTCATGATGTTTGGAATCAACAAAACCGTGATTGTATTTTTGTGTATTACTTCTATAATCATCCACAGATTTTTCACTCTATATTTATGACATGTCTTTGAACCCACTGACCCCAGTGCTGACCTTAAACCTAAGAATCACTTTAGACAAGGCAGTACTTCTTCTCACAATGAACCTACTGTATTTCTACATGGCTGAATCAAATGACTTTTCTAAAGGCCCTGTAAGATTTTTCCTTATACTAGAGCAAAATGCGGCATGGTGGCTGACAAAGTTCTGTGTTACATTACCAAGTCATCTGGGTCTTTTTGTGTGGAGTTTGCATTGTCTCCCTGTGTCTGGGTGGGCTTCTTCTGGGCACTCTGGTTCCTCGATGAGGTGCCCCAGATACATGGAAGAATGGGTCAAAAGCAGAAGACATTTAATTATTTATATAAAATGTGTCTTGCCTCAGTACAGACATTGTCTAAGCATAAGCGGAGTACATCCACTGCAACCTGTCTGCATTTAATTAGAAAGCATTTCATTTGTCAATAATCAGGAAGTATGTAGGAAGCATGCTAGTTGTTAGCTTTATCGTCACAGCGAAACTGCTCTCTGGTCTCTGAAAGTTGTGAAAAACACTTATAAACTCATTGTGGTGAATAATTAGGGTGTTTTTAATGCATAAGGTAAAAGAGCATTAACTTCGAACCACTGCAAACTATTCGGACCAAATGAAATATTTTTTAACAGTTTTTTAAGAAGTCAGAATTATATAATGCGTCTTTAATATTATGAATTCAAATGAAATCTAAACCAATGTATAGTATTTTTTCCTTTGAACTGGGTTTCTTGTTAAATCACATAATTTGGTCGACACGTCACCATAATTTGTTCTTTTCCTCTTTACCTGTTGTATTATTGCTCCATAGCTTCACAAAGGGGTAAAAGACTATAGCTGTGTCTTGGCTCTTGCTGTGTCTTAGCTGAAAAGTGTGTGAGTTTGCAGAACATGGAGGTGCAGAGTGGAGCTGAGCAGCAGGAGGTCAAACTCATAAAACACTCACATTTTACCAGAAGCCACGTCGTCTCACGTTTTAACAAAGTTTTTTACCCTTTGAACAAGCCAGGTGTCTAATGTTAATGCTAATGCTGATACAACACACGCCGCACCCACAAAACTGGAACACACTGGGAACAGATTTTCTCTGTTCTCCTGTTTCTTAGTGTTAGATTTAACATTATGTCAGATGTCCCACTCAAACCTATTTAACAGTTATTAGAGTTTCAGTGCAATATGTAACTTTTCCGGACAGGAATGTTCCACAAGTATGGCATAAACATAGACGTATATATAAATCATAGAACTGTAACAAAATCTGGAAGATGAATTCAAGATGGTGTCATATTGTTTTCAGTGGCCTGTGCTCAATGGTGCATGGGCCCAAAAAAATTTTCTCTTCCACATTTACTTCCTCAATAGGGGCTAGCGCCTCCCACCCGTGTGACGTCTGTATCATGCTCGGCGTGGAGCGTTTGGAACAATCTAGCACGGCTCAGAGCATAGCTAAGATAACTTTTACAAAGTTAACTTTTAGGCGCTTTGAAGATTTAAATTTTTTTAAAGTTTATGTTGTGAAAATATAAAACAATCCCTGCAAAATTCGACCTTTGTGAAATTTGTGGATGCCCTGTCAGCCGAACACGGGCAGTTTGAATTCCCAGAAAATGCATTGTACTTCTGTGGGAGAATTCTGTCTGGGCCCAAGCTCCAGGAGCTGCAGTACCTGGAGCGACCACTAGTCGGTCTCGAGCCAGGACTGAGGGGGGATGTCTTATCCAGCTTTTATTATAGCTCCATGAGATAAATGGACATAGCTAATGCGTTGGCTGGCGCATTCCAAATAGGAAGTTCATATGCAGGCTCTTCCAGCTCCTACTGACTCTGGCTCCCATTGACTTTCACTGGAATATTGTGGCTCCTCTCTCTGTAACTGCTGCTGTGAGCCTCGTCATTTTGGTCTTAAAGTGTTTGTATTAACCTGCTCTACAGGTGTCCGTCCAAAAATTCCTATTCATAATATAGAGCCTGGCTCCAAATTTGCTCCGTTAGTGTCGTGAGCTTCTTTTGAGTGGCGCTGAACGCTGTGGGTGAGGTCACACTCGCTTAGTTCACTTCTTTATACAGTCTATGGACATAGTACAGCCTTAAAGGAACTGTATGTAAGATTTAGATTTTAAATTTCATAGACTTGACCTCTCCATGCCCCCATAACAAGGTTCAAATCAAATAGCTTTTGCTGTTAACCTACTATTAACATGATGTCCCATTCATTTATGTAATTTGGTGTTTTGGTCCCAAGACAATTATCCAATCAGAAAACAGAAAGAGCCTCGCATGAGTCTCTCATTTGCGTTGCCAGGTTCAATACTGAAATCCAGCTGGTTTAAACCTAAAATGGCTCTCTCTGTTCTGAACGGTCACTACCTAAACCCCAGCACATGCAGCCAGTCATGAATCAGTGCGTGAATTAGGAACTGGATTCTGGAGGTTCTGAGCTTTCACAAGAGGTCTGACCATAAACTGAGAATGAGAAACACTATCTGCAGGTTCAGGCACTGGCAATACACGTGCAGTTCATACCTTTTTTTTTTTTTTAATAAACATACAATACACACTCTTACACAGCATTGAAAGTCATGGATACACTGAGAGAAAAGCAGTCATCTTATCTGATCAGTTTCCTTTATTGTTCTTTTAAATGTGATTTTGCTGTTTGAATCTTTTAGCGTGCAATGCTAATCTTCTCAAACACTGGTGTCTGTTCATATCTGGACTGTGGATGATTTGACCCAGATTTTCGTAGCTTTAAGCTGCTCAGACAATCAGGGCTCTGTCTGATTTTTCCATTCTGTGACTCTTCCCTCTGTGCTCTGTTTATAAGTGGCCATTTTGTTTTCCAAGGCTACAAATAACACAAAAAAAACCTGCAAGGATTTACTTTGGACAAACCTAAGACTTAAATGTGCACCTTTTTGGCAGAGGACCCCAGTAGTGTAGCATAGCATCAGACTCTTTTGTATTCACTTAAAAATGACTTTTTGCCATGAAAAATCATTGATAAAACATGTTAACATTTATAACATTTAAACATTTATATGGTGACTGATGTTTCCTGTCCTCACAAACATATCTGGAGTTCTGTTTTGTTTTGCACACGTGTTTAACACACAAACCCTGCATATTTACGCTCAGTTCTTCTCTCAAACGGAAAACACTCTTTTCCACCTTTTGATGTCATGTGGTAACACAGGAAGTGCTCCATTGTGTTTTTAAACTCCAAACATATTCACTAGAATCATCTTGATCATTTCAGCCCTGGAACTGCCAATCTTTACTGAACTAAAGATAAAATGTAGCTGTTAACTTGAAAACTACCACTGCATGACATCACAAGGTGGAACAGAGAATGTTGTGATTTGAAGATGTAGACTTATAGGAGTGTAACGATAAGTCTCACGATACGATATCTTCACAGTATGAACCTCACAGTACAATATTTTTTGCGATATTGTGGGAAAGCTCACGATTAGGGATGTAACAATATCCAAATCTCTCTGTACGATATTTTCATGATATTTATCTCACGGTACGATATTTATTGCGATATTTTGTGATATGCTGCTTTTCCTCTTAAAATGCCTTGACAAGACTTGATCCAAAGAACTAAGACTTAAAAGTGATTAGAACTGTTATTTCTTCTTGTAGTCTGCACGGAAATGGAGCAAAGGATCATGGTCTATGTAGTTCCCTCTGTCTTTTTTTTTATTGCTGCACCATAACTCTTAATCTTGTAATTCAATATATTGTGATGGTCCACGATATATTATTGTTAGACTTTTGAAGATACAATATCACAATATTTCGGTTTCAAGATCATAACAGAGAGAGGAGTCAGTAATATCAGTCCTTTAAACAAAATTACTCATACCACCAGTGTTACAACCCCTTTCATATGCCCTGTTGTTCGCTTGTTAAGAATCCACCCTTTTTTGCTCCTTCCCTCTCTCTCATCCTCCTCTTCTCTTCTTCTCTCTGTAATTTGGGCAGCGTCCCGTAGGTTTTGGCCTTGTTTCCAGGCAGTTTCCTCTCTGTGTCATCTGCCCTCCACACATGGAGAGAGACAGTCTGTCATTAGTCCCACACAGGGCACTGCTCTGATTCACACAGCTCCAATTAACAGCACTGACCCGGGCTCCAAAGAAAACCCCCAAAACATGATGATGCTGGCTATTCATCTAAAGGAATTTCACACAAAGAGAATGAGAGATACTGTGTAGAGACCAGTGTTTCTCATACTCACACATGTTTGTCAATGGATCTCTGGTTCGAGAAGTAAACTTTCCATTAATTTCCCCATAGACGTTTCAAAAAAGAAAAATATTAAGAGTTCAAAAACATTGTGGACACTAACCAGCTACATCCTAACTAATAACTTAATATAACTAATAGGGGTGTAACGATATCTAAGTCTCACAATACGATATTGTCACAGTATGAACCTCACGGCACGATATTTTTTTCGATATGGTGGGGAGGCTCATGATTAGAGATGTAACAATATCCAAATCTGTTTGAACAATATTTTCACGATATACATCTCATGGTACAATACATATTGTAATATTTTGTGGAAGCAAACAAAACTGTGAATATGCTTCTCTTTCCTCTTAAAATGCCTTGAGAAGACTTAATCCAAAGAACTAAAATTTAAAAGTGTTAGAACTGTTATTTCTTCATGTAGTGTACACTGAAATGGAGCAAAGGATCATGGTCTATGTAGTTCCCTCTGTCTTTTTTTTAGCTACTGCTGCACCATAACTATTCATTTTAAGCAAAGAGACTTGTAATTTGATTTATTGTGATGGTCCACGATATTATTGTGAGAACTTACGATATCATGATATTTCAGTTATTGTTACATCCCTAGTAACTATTAATTCAGTGAGCTCTTGGGTTTAGACAATAATTTAACATTGAAAATACCAGGTTCAACATTGTGAATTTACTTTTTATATATTTATTTCATGCCAAAGTACAATGTAATCAATAGGGAAATCTGTCTCTTGCCCCACTTTTGGCAGTATGGTGTCATCACATTGTAGAATCTGAAACTCACCAATGGATTTCTGGTTCTAGATGTAAATTTTCCTTTCATTTTTCCCATAGACTTTTTGAAAAATTCTAATATTACAAGTTCAAAGGCATAGAGGAGGCTAACCATCTAACTGCTAATAATTAAAAGCACATTTAAAACGCAAGATTAGGCCAAATGCTTTAATAACTTAGCAGTTTATAAAGTTTCAGACACATGTTTTAAATAGAATTATAGGACATTAGTCACTACATAGCTGGTTAGCCTTGAGCCAGACTTCAAATTTTAATAAACTTTTAATATACTTTTTTTTGGGGGAAAGTCAATGAGAAAAAATAATGAAAAATGTACTTCCAGAACCAGAAGTTGAGCTCCATGCCCGGTCTCGTCACATCCCCGAAGCTAAGCAGGGCTGTTTCTGGTTATTACTTGGATGGGAGGTCACCGGGAATTCCAAGTGCTACAGTGGGGCAGCAGTTGTTCTAGTGGAGATTGTTGTTGTGTCCTTAGGCTAAACACTTCACCCACTTTATCTAGTATGAATGTGGTGCGTGTGTAAGTGTTGATGTTGCCAGCCTTGTTACAGTGAGACTAAATCTAAACCAGGGACTAAATCAAGACTAAAAGGACTAAATCAGGGACTTAATCATTAAGAAACAAAGATTAAACCAGGATCAAGACTAAACCAGGACTAAATCTAAAAGATTAAACCAAGACTAAATCAAGACTAAACCTAAAAGATAAATAAACTAAACCAGGACTTAAACCAGGACTAAATCTAAACCAGACTCAAATCTAAACCAGACTAAACCAAGATTAAATCAAGGGACTAAATGACTAAACCAGGACTAGATCAAGACAAGATTAAACCAGACTAAATCAAGACTAAATCAAGACTAAAACAAAGACTAAACCAGGACTAAATCAAGACTAAATCAAGGGCTAAAAAAGTCAGGACTAAACACCAAGACTAAACCAAAGACTAAACCAAGACTAAACCTAGGATTAAATCAAGAATAAACCAAGACTAAATCAAGGGCTAAATCAGGAAGAAACAAAGATTAAATCAGACTAAACCAGGGACTAAATCAAGACTAAACCAGGACTAAACTAAACCAAGACTAAAAGACTAACCAAGACTAAATCAGGGCTAAATCTTGACTAAACCAGGACTAAACCATGACTAAACTCGGACTAAGCTGTGGCCGCAACTAGTGGCGATTGAGCTCCATCTGGTGGTATGTAGATCCCTCTCCAAAAGCAACACAGTGACAAAACCAAACCTCTGTAAGATGTTTGCATTTAATCACAAAACATTTTATCAATCAAAATCAAGGAACATAGAAAATAATACTATAACTTTTGGGATGAGAGCGTGTTGACTGTGCTGTTCTTTATAGTTTGAAAAAAGCTGCTTTAAAGCCATGCACGCTCCTGAAATCTGCTTGTAAAATGTTTGTGGTTTTTTGTACTTCTGTTCTGTGAGTTGTGTCCTTTGCCTGTGCAACTTGACCAGTGTTGTAGACTACACACAACTGCAGGTATCTTTTTATTTTGTTGTCAGTTTTTTTTCTCTAGAGGAATTTTGAGAAGCTCGTTTCAAAACACAGCGGGGGGGGCATGGCTTTTGTATTCTTTTCTAAACCTCCTGTCACAATATTTCAACCCCATTACCCCCCAAGTCTCTGTCTCACTCTTTCTCTCTCTGTCTCTTTTCTTTTTTTCTCAAACTTCTTCCCTATCTGCTTTTTCTCTCTCTCCCATCCCTCTCTCCCTCCTCTAACTTTCTCTCCCTCCTCTCTACCTGCCTTTTCCTCTCCCTCTCTTTCTGTCTCTCCCTCATTTCTCTCTCACCCCCCCCCCTTTTTCTCTCACTCCTCTTTCTCTCTCTCCCTACCCTCTCTCTCTTTCTGTCTCGCCCTCTCTCCCTCTTTCTCTCTTCCATCTCTCTCTCTCTTTCTCTCCCTCCTCTCGCTCTTTCTCTCTCCCTCTCTCTCCCCATCTCTCTCTCTCCCTCCTCTCTTGCTCTTTCTCTCTCTCTCTCTCTCCCACATCTCTCTCTCTCTCTCCCTCCTCTATCTCTCTCCCTCTCCTCCCTCTCTTCTCTCTGTTTTGCCTTATACAGTGGTGTACCTGATGTGAATAGCGTCTCTCTGCTCCATGTTGGATTCTCTGAGTCTGAGCCCTGGATCTGAGCTGCTGCCTTTGGCCGAGACACAGGATTCCTCAGCTGCTTCTGCTTAAGTCATAGAGAAAACCAAACTAGAACTAAACCAGGACTTAACCAGGTCTAAACCAGGATTAAACTGGACTCAACTAGGACCAAAGCAGGACTAAAACAGGAATGTTAAATCAGGACTACAGCAAGTTTAAACCACGACTAAACCACGACTAAACCGAGACTAAACCAGATCTAAACTAGTACTAAACCAGGACTACACCAGGGCACAACAGGACTAAACCAGATCTAAACTAGTACTAAACCAGGACTACACCAGGGCACAACAGGACTAAACCAGATCTAAACTAGTACTAAACCAGGACTACACCAGGGCACAACAGGACTAAACCAAGAAGACCACATGACTAAACCAGGGCTCTGTAAGGACTAACCCAGAACTAAATCAGGACTAAACATGGACTCAAATAGTTAAAAAGTCAGTACTAAAAGCTACGGACAACCTAACCAGGACTAAACCAGGACTGAACCAGGACTGAACCGGGACTAAACCAGGACTAAAACAGCATTAAACCAAAAACTAAACTAATAGTAAAGAAGAACCTATGCGCCTATAACACTTTCCATGCATCTACCTTATTATTTTAGTTTGTTAAAAAATACTTTTGCAGATGTCAAGAATAAAGAATAGAACAGAATAAAGAGCTACACGGAACTTTAATGTCAGCTATAAAATGCAAGGGACCAGAGGAGTTTCTTGTTTTGTTTTCTTGGAGCAAAAATAATGCCCAAATAAAGCATAAATACGTGACTATTCCAAACACTGCAGCGCCTCCTATTCTGTGCCATATTTAGATGTGTGTTTACGAGCAACATGAAATACAAAATACATCCCGCCCAGACCCACAGCTGTATTTCCCATTCATATTTACAAGGGCTCAGTTTATGACAAAAACTGTGATTTTAATAGCTCCAAAAACAAAAGACACTTCGCCTGACATGCCCCCAACAAACCCAGAAAGTATAATCCCTGCTGCTGGCTATGAATACTTCTCTTGTGTCCTTCAGCCCCACCTCGCTGTTGTATAAATCTGTGTCTGATTGGTTACAGTTGGGGAAGCTTTAATACACTATTTTTAACAGCACACATCAGTTTACCTGTCGTAGATCCAACAAAGTCAGTTCTTTCTGGTCAGACTGTGCTAAAACAAAGGTCAGATTTAAGTCTAACAGAGCCTCAAACATAGCAGAATCTCTAATTAGAATCACACATCCAGGGAGTCAATACTATCAATACTTGGCCTGGATCAAATCAGGACTGAACCAAGATTAAACACTGACAAAACCAGGATACACTTTAAATTAGAGCTTCAGTGTCTGTATATTTTTTTTTCCCATGTATTTGAACAAAATTTGTTTTACTCCAGTGCAGATATACGCAGCTCTTTAGGTCAAAATAGGTTTGCTGTGTACTATCTGCATCTAATTATAAAGTGTGTTATTGTCTGACACTCAAAAGGTGTGTGGTTAAGTGTGAAAAGTGCTTACAAACTCATCATGGTGAATAATTGGGATACTCAGAATGCATAAGGTAAGTGAGGGATAACTTTGGACCACTAGTTCTGTTTTTTATGTTAATCAAGACTAAACTAAGATTTAACCATGACTAAACCAGGTCTGAACCAAGACTAAACCAGTACTACATGTTTTCTACCACCTAAAGTCAATAGGTAAAACTGTACTGTCCCTAATACAAGTTAAAAAAGTATTAGAATGAACCTCCAGCTGCACACACTACAATGGAATTTATTGTATTATTTGATAAGACACAGTGAGTTTAGATCCGTTTGTCACAGTCTCTGAAAACCTTTGTGTGAGAAATCTGTCTTTTATTATAAATTTTATGGACAGAATATGGATAACTTCTGTGTTAAACTAAAAGTAAAAATAGATAAAAGAAACAGGAACTTGAGCTGGATGTGTCTTGGATGTGTGACAGATTTCATGGACACCATATTAAACGAGTGAGCAAATGGTCGGTCTGAGCTGATAAACCTCCTGCTGCTGGTCTTCTGTATTTAAGATGTGAAGTTTAGGTCACAGTCTGTATTTGGACACTGTGTTTTTTTATTTTATGCACATGGAAGTGGGTTTATTCTGCTGGGATTCTTACTTGAATAACTATACTTAAACTTCAAATTTTAAGGCCCTTATTACATTATTTTCTGATCTATGTTATGATGTTTCCTCATCACAAACCAGTGGAGTCCATATTGACGCTAAAATAGGCTGAAGGACGTCTGTCGGAGTCGCCATGTTTGTTTTGGTTTGTTTTGGTGCTTCGCCTTTGGCTTCCACACATATATCAGTGCTGCTCTGTGATTGGTCCACCCACCCAAGTACCCTTACATGAGTCTCTTAAGATGGATTGTAGTGAGTTTGTGAAGTAACAAATATTGCAAGAATTCATCTGAAGTTAGTGATTAATACGAGCATTCCTTTGGTGAGAGTGACTAATACTAGCTAGCTTGATTGTGTCTGTAATATTTTTTGAGACTGACTTGTTTATTTCCAGCTAAATCAGTTGTTTATGGTCAGATTGTGAAAAAGAAAAACTCTTCAAACAGAGCAGTGCCTCCGGTTAGCTTCACACTGCCAGAGAATGTTGATGACATCAGCTGCAAAGTATCCAGGACCTCCAGTTTATTGCTTAGTCCTCACCCAGTCACTCCCATAATGTCAGCGTACTTTGTTACTGTTTCTAGTTTATCCTTTAAATGTTAAAAGTGTCTCTTGTTCTGCCTTAAATGGTCAAATAGACTTAAGTATAAAATCTTCTTTTCCTTCGGTGTTTATTATAATCTGTAGTAAATGTAAACGGTGGGTCTGATGCTGACAGGAATAGCCTCTGGAGAAATAGTGTTATTAAAATAGCAGCGGATGAAGTCATGTGACGTCTGGGCTTCAGTTTCAAAGCGGAGTTCAAATGGGTTTACGGTCTTCACAGCAAATGCACTCAAGAGTCAATCATTTATACCTGTTTTAGACATGAAAAAACTCACACATGTCTAGTCTAGTCTAGACATTAATGAGTTACTGTTACTAAAAGTAGCTTAAAATGTATTCCATGTCCATTAGACCTGACTAAAGAGGGGGCTTATGCAAAATCAGCTTTCTGCCATGTTATAATGTTGTTTTAGATGTCATCCATGCATGTTTGAGTAATTTAGCGATCTCTCCTAGGCCTTATTCAAACCCTCCTTGCCATTAGCTGTGAGATTCTGTGCAAAGCTCCACCCACAAACTACGTCACCCATGTACCCACGCGACAATTCAACAGATATATACAAAACCATGATACAAATAGCAACTAATTGGGGAAAGAAATCCTAGCTTTTACTCTAAGAAACAAGTATCAATATTTCTTTCGATATCTCTTTGTTTTTCCTGCAGCCCGGGAACTATCAGCGCACGGTGCGGCGGACGGAGGACTCGTTTCAGGCGTGCACCGACATGGTGAACTGTTTCCAGGAGCGAGCGCGTGTGGAGAGACAGTACGCCCAGGCCCTCAGCGAGTGGACCCAGAAGTGGAAGCCTGTAGTCGACTCCAGTCAGTATAACACAAACAAAACAAGCATTTTTACAGTGTGATTTTGAGACAGGTGCCCAGCAAATACACATGAATACATATTTTTGATCAATCAATACAGGAACGAGATGATAAACTGTGCCGTACCTGGAGAACTAAAGGGGAGAGTGAGGGGGAAGAAGGGCGGGGTTTGTAGGACTAAAGGGGAGAGTGAGGGGGTAGAGGGGCAGGGTCTGTAGGACTAAAGGGGAGAGTGAGGGGGTAGAGGAGCGGGGTCTGGGGGTATAAGGAACACTGTGATGGTCTAACAGGTATCCACACTTCAAACTTCGCTCCTGCAGCCAGGAGTTTTCAGGTACAGCTGGCTGTGATCAAGGCAGTGTTTTGTGATGTCACATAGTACTTGAAACTACAGTAGCCACTGGAACAAGGACTTTTTAGTTTTTGGCCAGAAAGCTGCAAAGCTTTAGTTTGGACTTTAATGGCCCAAATGGCCAATTATTTCTATGCGCAGAATGCTTCAGTATGTGATGCTGTTTTAATATTTATTATGCTTAAAAATTTGCATTGCAAAAACATTAGGACTGAGACATAAACATCTCTCTCTAAACACAGACCTATTCTCCTCTGAAATATTCATTTTATTTGTGTACTTTTTAACATGTTATCAGCCACATCCATCTGCAGCTCCCTGTTCACAGCATCATCTTTGAATATTTATTCATTTAGCACAACTCAGCAAATACCTCAGAGATAAAACTGGACAGGAAGAAGTAGTGACGCTAACAGTGTGGTTGCCGAGCTCTAGTGTGCACAGAGCCTATTCAAACATCATATACACAGTTTACTGGTGAAATAAAGTTGGTCTTTATTTCCACTGTTATTATGACTTACCGTATTTTCCAGACTATAAGTCACTCCAGAGTATAAGTCGCACCAGCCAAAAAATGCATAATGAAGAAGAAGAAAACATATATAAGTCACACTTTTTGTGGGAAATGTATTTTATAAAATCAGAGACCAGGAACTGATATTTCATCTTGAAAGGCAAGTTATAGTAATAACAATAGAACAGAGAACAACAGGCTGAATAAGCGCTAATATGTTAATGTAACATATTAACAGTAATTAAGATAACTATAACATAAACAACATAACAAGTTTACCAAACTCTCCATCTCACTCCAAATAACTGAATCCACTGAAGTCTTCATCCTTGGTGTCACTTCTACGCATCCTCCGGAGGTAAACTCAGCATCAGTTCCAGTTAGAATTATTCCAGCCTTTCTAAATCCCGACAGGATGGTTTTGGTCACACTGAAGTTCAGGCTTTGTCGATCCATCCAGTGACTTCTAGGAAAGTTGCATGTTGCACCCTGCCGGTTGCCATGAAGCTGTGTTCTCCATCCCCGCTTTCCGCCAGTCCCTCACAAGTTTCTCGCTCACTCCAAACTTTCTTTCTGCTGCTCGATTACTGTTTTCGGCTGAATATTTCACTACTTGCAGCAAGACCGCGGCTCTTTCTGCAGGAGACATGTGTGAAGTGACAGTGGTACAGGAGTAACAGGAGCAGCAGATACTGACACACAAGCCTAGAGTGTCTCGCGGCTGTCAGTGTGAAAATTTGAAAATATAAGTCGCACCGGGGTATAAGTCGCAGGACCACCCAAACCATGAAAAAAGTGTGACTCATAGTCTGAATAATATGGTATTTACTAAACAAATTACAGGTGTTACCATGTAGTTACCATACCCCCCCTGTTCAGGTCCTCTGTACGGCTCTCTGATGAAGGCATGGCAGTGTTTCATGACGTCTGCAGACCGTTTGGCCTCTCTCCACGCCTCCATGTGCCGCGCTCTGGTGTCTGAGGACGGGGACCGCGTGCGCACCTGGCAAAAGGACAACTTCCACAAGAAAGTGTTCGGGGGATTCAAAGAGACGCAGGATATCGAGACCGGCTTCGCACGCGCTCAGAAGCCATGGGCCAAAAAACTCAAAAAGGTCTGTGTGCATATGACAGATTTTCATGTTTTTTTTTTATTTATGATTTGGGTTGGTGGGATAGTGCCTGTGGTGAACAGAACAAATTGGGGAAGAAAAGTGCAAATATACAGAACGTTGAGTGAATGCTGAGTACAATAATGGCAGTTTTTGGCAGTTTAAACTTTCATTCAACAAAACAAAGGTGCTGTCATTTATTTTTATTAGTTTAATCATAACTATTGTGTAATTTAGACAGGTTTTGAGCCTTGTTGACAGGATGGTTATGTCACACCGCCTGTCTGTGTTGAGATGAGTTACATTTAAATTATTCATGGTTTTTGTACCACACCTTCAGATACAATTTCATTTTTCATCATTTTCATCATTTACGCTTCTGCTGCTTTCCTTTCATTTACAGGAACTTGAGATTATAAATTAGTTCGTATGTCCAGACAACTACTCTTACATTCAATCTGTCTTGAGTAGCAGTTCCCCAAATATTTTTTACTCTTAGTTGGATTAATATAGAGTGATTTTGTGAACTATAGGTACTATCTCAGGAGTGTCAAGGCTACTTTCTTTATCTTATGAAACTTTTGGACATCAAACTTTGGGCATCAGATGTTAAATGATGAATGATAAAACCTTTAATGTGTCTTAATGTGCTTCTACAGACCTCACTGCTTTGTGTAATGACATGTCCATAATATTGATGGCTATTTTATGTTTAATTAACTGTCTCACCAAACAGAATCATCAGAGCACTGTGTGTTGTAGGCTACTGATTTTAAAGCTACCATCTCTACATTTATTTTAAATGTTTTTGTCAAACCTGTTCCTGCCTCCCCTCACCTGGCCCCTCCCCTCACCTGTGCTCACTGGTCTTTTTCTATCAGACCAAAGCTGGCGCACTATCACACTGTAGAAAAGTAGACAGCATCTAGTGGTGAAATGTGAGAATACAACAGGAGTGGGTCGGCCAGTCTAATTACAGATGGTAGCTTTAAAGATGAACTGTGTAAGGTTTCTGGTAGGGGGTCCGCCACAAACTTGTTTCCATAGAGATATTACTGCTTTGAATGAAATGCTTCACAGTATGGAATTAAACTCATCCATGCATTAATTTAATTACTGGTGTTTTACTGCACAAAAATACTACGAAAAACATGCATTCCAACTGTGAGTGAGTTCACCTCTCCACAGTTCTGACCTGTAACTTGGCCTGGAGGAATTGCGGGCTTATTGAAATGGATATAGATGACTTTCATGCCATACTGTCAGACAAAGCAATCACATTTCCATGAAGACAAGCTGGTGGCAGACCCTCCACCAGAAAGTCACACAATGCATATTTAAGGTCTGAGTTTAAATGCAACAGAATATAGGAGTTTTTTTGATCGTAGTCACATTTTGTGTCCTAATTACCTATTACTGGTCTTTGTTTTATAGAGTACAAATCAGTTTAAAGGTCCTATATTACAAAAAATTGTACTCTTGTGAGCTTTAAACCTGTTATAATGTTGTTACCTCCTCAAAAACATACCTGGATTTATGTTTTGTTTCATTCACACATGTTTGAGCATTTATTATTAGTCTGTCTACATCTCCAAAGCTCAAAATGTTCCACCTTGTGATGTCATGAAATGGAGGTTCACAGGTTAACAGCTACCTTTGACCTTTAGTTCAGTACAAATGGGCAATTCCAGGACTGAAATCATCCAGATGGAACAGCATGTTTTCTGTTTGAGAGAAGAACTGAGGCTAAATATGCAGGGTTTGTGTGTAAAACATGTGTGAATGAAACAAAACACAACTCCAGGTCTGTTTGTGATCAGGAAACACCATCATAACATGATCAGAAAATAGCATAATATGGGCCGTTTAAAGGCGTGGCAGGCTAACCAGCTTACCATGGGAAAACCGATATCTGTGACAAATTTTAATGCTAAAAACATATTTCATACTAATGTTTGTCTAAACATGTCTCTAGCGTCACTGTTTATAAAGTTTTGTTTTATAAATTAAGTTGTGTCCAATGTTCATTAGTTAGTTGTCGTTGATTAGCCCGGAGCAAGATTTCAAAACCGTAACATAATTATTTTGGAAAGTCTATGGGAAAAACAAATGGGAATGTTATTTTCCGAGAAGTGGGCAGGACTGTCGAGCTTTTGTCAGCATTAAATTAGTTATTAAGAAAGTTATAAAAGTTTAGATTATTTCTTAAAGGGCCCATATTGTGCGCTTTTGCGAGCTGTTATAATGTTTCCTCATCAAAAACAGAACTGGAGTTGTGTTTTGTTTCATTCACACATGTTTAACACACAAACCCTGCAGATTTAGCCTCAGTCCTTCTCTTAAACTGAAAACACTCTGTTCCACCTTGTGATGTCATGCAGCAGTATAGGAAGTGCTCTGCTGTGTTTTTAAACCTCATATACTTTCACTAGAATCATTTGGATAATTTCAGCTCTAGAATTGCTAATCTCTACTGAACAAGAGGTAAAAGTTAGCTTCGTGACATCACAAGGTGGAACAGAGCATTTTGAGCTTTGGAGATGTAGACAGATTAATAAAGGATTTCTCAAACACGTGTGAATGAAACAAAACACAACTCCAGGTCTGTTTTTGAGGAGGTACCAACATTATAACATGACTTAACAGGGGTCAATTTTGTGTAAAGAGACCTAGAAGTCCCACTGAACGTAATGGGACTCTGTTTTGTTGACAGTTGGACAAAGCCAGACAGGCGTTCCATAAGGCGAGCAGGAGAGAGTTCCTGATCCGAGAGAGAGAGGCCCACGCTCAGGGAAACCCCGACGTCAACATCGACAAACAGAAGAAGCTCCAGGAGGATCTGCAGCTCGCCTCACAGGAAGTGGACAAGGTGAGGACTGTGATGTAGGGGGGGTATTCTACATGTATGTCCACTGGTGGAAGGTTTTAAGATTGTCTGAAAACTCAAGAAAAATACAAAGTGGATTTAAAAAACACATTTCAGGAGCCTGTGATCAATATGAGTGTTCATGGTCCTGTTTAGGAGTTTGATGATGTTATTTTAAAGGGACAAATTAGTCTTTTTGGTCAAATGATGTTAAATTAATGCTCATATTAAAGTCGAACAAGTCTCAGACAGAGCTGTGCTTACAGTTAGCATTACAGCTCCTGCAAAGTATAGCACAGTTTAAGCTGAGCAGGAGGACAGATCAGAATTCTACAGTGGAATTCGCTGTCAGATTGCAGATTTGTTGTCTGTACGGTCAGTATTTTTTGTAGTAACTGTACCGGACTTATCCATGTGAAACAAAAGTAGCGCAAAGTTTAATGGAAAAACCCTTAAACCGTAAACCTGCTTCATCAAGTATAAATAGTCCAAGATGAATGGATAGCTGCTGTTGCATTAAAGAGAAAAATGGTGAGGTTTGATTTGCCAGTCTGGAGGAAAACTTAAAAAATCAATGTGTTGTGTTTGACATAAAGTTTATGATGTGAGAAAAATGTTTTGTTTTCTATTATCAGATATTACAACTGAGATTGATGCCAAAAACATGTCAAATTTGTTTAGAAGTTTCAGTGTTTATTATGCTTGTCATTGTGGTCTTAAAGGTGTAATCTTTTTCTATGGAGATGTTATTGCTTTGCATCTAATGTTCCACACTATGGCATTACTTTTATTGCTCAAAAATACCTAAAACTATGCATTCTTACTGTGAGTCAGCACCTGCTCTATGCATTGAATTCATAGTCATTTTGTTTGTGTTAGGTGCGCTCCTCGTTATGAGAAGGTTCTGGAGGAAGTGAACCGCTACGCCCCGAGATACATGGAGGAGATGGAGTCTGTGTTTGACCAATCACAGGACGAGGAGCGGAAGAGGATAATGTTCCTGAAGCAAGCTTTACTGTCCATCCACAACCACCTGGACGTCACTACCAATGAGAGGTGAGTGTGACCCTCCTGGGCTACTGTAGAGCAATTACAATGAAACATAAGGAGGGCAATGAGAAAACACAATATCAACACACTAGTGAAACCGAACGGAAAGCTCAGGTAATTACTCGTCCACACAAAAGATAAAATAAAACCGGAGCATGCCTGTAATAAAACATACATCAGGGAAAAAGGGAGGGCGTTCAGTACACAAAAAAAGGAGCATAGGACGGAATGTGAGAAAGACACAACAACAAAACACAAAGCAGAATAGAAACAACTCAAATCGGCCATTTCTGACCACTGTAAAAGAGAGAACTGACGGAGCAAGCATCACTGGGACAGAGAACAACAAACATTGTCGCTGAATTAAAGAGGCAAATAAAATACGGAAACATGCTCACGGGACTATAAACCAGGATGAGGGGGCTTTTTTACTCTCACACACCTGGGATACTGTCCTGAGGAATTCGGGCTGCAGATGGCGCTGGAGTCCTGCCTCCACCGGTTGGAAGACGGCGCCAAAACCTGTATAAATCAACTAACCGGGCACGTCACAGCAACATCACGTGACCACTCTGAGGAAGACTGTATGAAAACAAACCCGTGGTCTGAAAAAAGAACCTAATAACATAACATAAATATTAGGAATATCTGTGAACATTTACAGAAAGTTGATTTACGGTTGAGATTGTGTTTTACTAGTTTCAATACATTTTGAAACATTTTTTGTATATTCTGTAAATCAGTGCTAAGATATCTTTGAAATATCTTCAAAATGTATTGTAAGAGACAAATAAAATCAAATAAAATAGGAAAACTACAAAAGAATTCATCAACCACCCAAATCAAGATTATTTAAGTTCATGTCAATTTATAAATCATTCTGGTTCAGGCTTCCGACTTGTTGATGTTTTGATAAATAGCCTACTTAAAGATGCACTATGTAACCTTTATTGTGGGGGTTTCTGCCACTTGTGTGTGTATGGAGATGTTGTTTCATTAACTGGAATGTTCCACAGTATGGCAATAAACTTCTACCTTGCATTTACTCAATTAGATGTGTTGTTAAAGCAAGAAAATCCCTTTAAAACCTTTAAAACTTGTCCTGGTGGTGTGACTTGCTTGTTTCCATGGAGATAGATAACTTTAATGTCATACTGTGTAGTATTTCGGGCAAAGCAATAACGTTACATCTCCATGAAGTCGAGCAGCTGTCCGAAAACCAGAAAAAACTACAAAACACATTACGCCTTTAAAAAAAACGTCCACACTGGTATTATAATGGGACAGAAATGAGATCTTCCCCTGATTTGCCTGGTGTTTCATGA
Organism: Boleophthalmus pectinirostris; assembly: GCF_026225935.1. NCBI lineage: Eukaryota > Metazoa > Chordata > Actinopteri > Gobiiformes > Gobiidae > Boleophthalmus > Boleophthalmus pectinirostris. Next base: position 7,469,553 of record NW_026571115.1, on the reverse strand, counting down.
CCTCATTAAAATGCCCTTTGGAGAGACTGAATGGCCCAATTAAGCACAATTTCACACTCCCCATAAAACAGAAGTGTCCACATTTTTACATCCACATTAGCCTCAGTGCTGTACATCTGTTTAAATGCCAGAGCTGCATATGTTTGAACCACAGACGCGTAAAGACTGGGGCACAGATTCTACTCACAAGTGTCTGTGCACACAGTTTCCATATTCACTGTTCTGGTTTTATGACAGGAGGGTGCAATTATCTGACTTCTGGATATATGTATTTCTCTGACAGATATTTTAGTGTATGTAATGAAACTGAATATAATGTAATGTTTGTTTTTTTTATTATTAATGCATTTTTAATTTCAGGAGACACCCAGTAAGGAGTGGGATATTTTTAGACATACTATTTTTGTTTTTACTATTTTTATTTTTATTTACAAGAGATACCCAGTACAAATAATTGTGGGATATTTTGTCAAGATTTTTAGACATACTATTTTTATTTTTATACTTTTTTTATGTTTATTTACAGGGGACACTCAGGAGAAATAATTGTGGAATATTTAATCAAAATTTTTAGACATGCTATTTTTATGTTTATTATTTTATTTTAGTTTTTTTATTTACAGGAGACACCCAGTAGAAATAATTGTGGGATATATTGTCAAGATTTCTAGACATACTCTTTTTATTATTTTTATTTTTATTTTTATTTACAGGTGCCACTCAGCGGAAGAAATTGTGGGATTTTTTTGTCAAGATTTTTAGACATACTATTTTTATTTTAATTATTATTATTTATTTTATTTACAGGAGACATGCAGTAGAAATGATTGGGAGTGGGAGTTTTAGACATGTCTGTTGATCTTTTTTTAAAGTATTTTTTATTATGTTAAAGATATCATATATAGTTAAAAATATATGTACTGTAGTTTTTGTGCTGAACCTTTTGGAACCAGGAACTATAGCACAAACTACAGTGTCAACATCTTTTATACAGTCAAGCCTGGTTAGTACTGTTGTTGTGTCCTTAGGCTAGACACTTCACCCTCCTTGCACATAGTATGAATATGATCATATAAAACTCTTGGTGTCTTGAAAGGTGCTCTATAAATTAATTGCATTATTATTATGAGTACAACAGAGAATGCATAATGTACCTTAAATATTTTCACAAAAATAAAGGACATTGTGTGATATAAAAGTATTTAAAATGTCCCTTGTGTTTCAGTGTGAGGTCCGTGTACAGTGAGCTCCACAACACTCTGATGTCCATAGACGAACAGGACGATCTGCGCTGGTGGAAGAACACGCACGGCCCCGGGATGCCCACAGACTGGCCCCATTTTCAGGTACTGCTCTGTACCTGAGGGTAAATACGTGGAGATTTATACAGTATACTCTCAATGTAACATGTTGTTTTAGGAATACAACCCAGAGAAGAAGTCCAAGCCTAAAAAAGGGAAGAAGGAAGTGAAAGAAGTGAAGGAGGTGAAGGAGATTAAGCAGGTGGACACAGGAACCATAGAGAAAAGGTGACACTAAATATACTATCTTGTCCAACATTTATACATCAACTCAAGAATACAGTGAATACAATGCAAAGTTCAAACCATGTATCAGTTTTAAGTAATTATGAGCTGAACATTTGACGATGTGTCCACAGTGTGATGATCGGAGGAGTGAAGGTGAGAGCTCTCTACGACTATGTGGGACAGGAGACCGATGAGCTCTCATTCAAAGCAGGTAACACGACACGCATTATACTGCACTTTTGGTTTAGTAAACATATTAAAGCGTATGTAAGAGCATTTGTCCACTGGTCTGAAGGTTGGCAGTTCGAATCCCTCTCTCAGCATGAACATCAGTGGCAGTGGTCAGATCCACTATATATCCCATATATATCCCATGTATCCTTGGGGAAGACACTTAACCCACCTCGCCCAGTGTCTGCATACACTGGTGTGTGTGTCTTCCTTGTTGTAAAGCTCTTGGAGTGCCTTGAAGGTGGAAAAGTGCTATATAAAAATGTGGCCATATCCATCTGTAACTGCATGTAGCCTGCTCTGAATTTACTATAATCACAATTTAACCTGGGTTGCCAATACATAAACCTGCAGGTAGAGGACTATGGAAGATAATTTGTTCCATCAGATTTTGAATTGTAAATGCCACTATGAAAAAATATGTTTGAATTATTTTTGTTCTGAATTTTAGTTACCATATTTTTCGGACTATAAGGCGCCCTTAAAATCCTTAAATTTTCTTAAAAATCATCAGTGCATCTTATAATCCAGTGCGCCTTATGTATTAATTCTGGTTTTGCTTACTGACCTTGAACCAATTTTATGTGGTACACGGCGCTCAAAAATCTGTCGAAATGTTTTAATACGACTTTGGTAAGCTACAAACCTGCACCACTTAATGGCTTGTAAGAGCATTACAGCTGCCACAGAATTAGTCCTGACAGAAGCTGACCGCATCAGCGCACAAGGAGTGAGCTGTTTTTTCAGAGCTTATATGCAAATTAGCCATGTGGTTTTAAGTTTTGTTTCTGTAATACATAAACAAATGTGCGCAAAGCTGCATAAACACATTATTACTCAATGCATATTTGAGTCCTCCTCATAGGAAATAAAAATCCAAACTTTAACCACCCACATTCACATTCATAATACACATAGACCAAGACAGGGAGACAATGCCGGGGGAGTTACGCCACAATCTGCCAATGGATCGTGGACGTCTGGGCGCCTTATGTATGAAAATAGACAAGAGAAATCAACATTATCGATATTGCGCCTTATAATCTCGTGCGCATTATAGTCCAAAAAATATGGTATAATTTTTCAGTATGTTTCAAATTGAAAATAAAAATGTCACCTTTTTAAATATTCAGCATATATTATTTTCAAGCCTTCAGATTCAAACAGTCAAAACTCAGAGTGTAAATTTTGATCATGTGTGAGTGAGGAGGACAGAGGCTGTTTCCTATTTGGCCGTTCTCATCTGTGGCCAGGGTTTAAACTTAAGAAATCAAAAGAGATGAGGTTTTACTGAGGCTAATTCTGACCAATCAGACTGGTTCACTGCACCATTTCCTGCTTGTTGCTCGATAGATCAGATCACTTTGGATCAGTTGCTTCTGCCTTGGCATCTTTGATTTGAAAATTTTTCACTGTGAATTTTACACTCTGAATTTTCACTGTTAATTTCGAAGGCTTGAAAATATTTGTAATGAATGTTTAAAAGGCCTTTTTTTTGTATACTGAATTGTAAACACTTGAAAATCTACAAATAATTCAAACATGTTTTTTCAGAGTTAAATAATTCAAAGAGAGAAATTCAAAATCAGATGGAACAAATTATCTTACATAGAGGACACACAGATTTTTGGTATGTGGACAGGCCTCAAATGAAAGCTCAGAATGTCCAGCTCTAGAGGCTGCACTAGCACTGACTTATGACTGGCTGCAGGAGCTGGGGTTTAGGTAGTGACCATTCAGATCAGAGAGAGACATTTTAAGTTTAAACCAACTAGATTTTAGGATTGAAACTGGCAACATAAATGAACATGTTTACTTTATATCTGAGGACTCAGTTAGGTAATGTTTATGGAAGTTACAATCTAAATCTTATATACAGTTCCCTTAAACGTACACAGTTTCATTTCCTTTCTAGTAAAACGGGACATATTAGATGTTTCACCATATATAAAGTTATGTTTGAACCCATTTTGGCTTTTGCTTTAAAATGTAACAGTAACGTTCAGGTTCCTTGTTTGTGCAGGTGAGGAGTTCTTGAAGATCGAGGACGAGGATGATCAGGGCTGGTGTCGAGGGATGAAGGACGGGAGCTGGGAGGGGCTCTATCCTGCAAACTACGTGGAGGTGGTTTAATTTCAGATTATAATGTACCACTTTAAATATTTGCGATCAGGCATAGCGTTATGACTACAGACCGGGAGAACTATGAAAATGTATTTCTTTATCATCTGGGTTAGACCTGGTTCAGTCCTGGTTTAGATTTAGTTTAGTTCTGGTTTAGTCCTGGGTTAGCACAGCTCTTTGTGTTGTTCATGTTTTTTAAAGGTCAGAATGTGTCAAAGGTGCTTTAGACCTGGTTTAGTTCATTTTAAACCAGGTCCTGGTTTAGTCCTGGTTCAGACCTGGGTTAGACATAGGTTTAGTTAGTCCTGGTTTAGTCATTATGCTGTGCCTGATCACAATATTGTACTTTATTTAAAATGTGGAGTTCACAAACCAAAGCTGCCATATTAGCGAGCTCCAAACATGTGAAAATCTGCAGGCTGATGTTTCTTGAAGGACTTTAAACATTGATGCTTTTTTATGCATAAACCACTTGTATTGAAGCCATATAAATATTTAGCTTTAATGCTGGACTTTACGGTACACATTTGGTGCTGGAATGTCATATAGGAACTTTTAATTACATGTTTTTTTGTTTAGTTTTTTCTCTCTCTCTGTTTTTTTTTTTTTTTTTTTTTTTTACTCTTGGCACCTCAAGGAATTGAACTGCTTAAGAGACTGTGAGGAGAATGCCGCTAGTAGCAGAAGTGTTGCCTAGACTAAAAATATACAATTGTACTAAAAAAGTTAAAGGGCCTATATTACGCTATTTTCTTAATATAATGTTGTTTCTTCATCACAAACAGACCTGGAGATGTGTTTTGTTTCATTCACACATGTTTAACACACAAACCCTGCATATTTAGGCTGAGTTCTTCCATCAAACTGAAAACACTCTGTTCCACCTTGTGATGTTATGTGGCAATACAGGAAGTGCTCCACTCTATATTTAATAAATGTAAAAGGTGGCTGTTAACTTGAAAACTACCACAACATGACATAAGAAGGTGGAACAGAGCATTATGAGCTCTCGAGAGATCAGACGAGGGTCAAACAAAGGGTTACTAAAATGTATGAATAAAACAAAATACAACTCCAGGTATGTTTCACGACTTAAAGTTCACAAGAGTCAATTTTGTGTAATATAGGACCTTTAATTTTTTTGTAAATATACATATACATATATAATATATATATATATATATAAATTTAACTTGACCTTAGGCCCCAAAATCTTTATTCAAAATGTAATATTGAGATATAAAATGCAAATTATCAACACTTTATTATAAAAATGTTATCAGATCACTGTACAGACATTATGAAATCTTAAAATCACTATAAATAATTGATATCTTCTTCTTATCTGTTTACTTATCTTTTACAAAGTGTCTTCACAAATAAATAGCCACTTTGACCTTGTCGTAGTCTTTTCATAACTATTTTCAGTTCATTTTAATATGTTCACTCATCTATGACATGTTTTCAAAAATCTCGTGTTTTTGAAATAAACTTGTATTGCAATAAGTGGTCAGAGTTTTGTTGGGTGAATTTCCAGGTTTAAAACAAGACTGACGCTTTAATGCAACAGTGGTGCAGTCATTAAGTGTTTGCCTTCCAACCAGAGGGTATCCAGTTCAAGTCTGATCCAACGTGCACACTGACCTTGACTATTGCTTTCACTACTATTACTACTACTACCAATTCTGCAACAGCAACTACTACTACTATTACTACCAGAAAAGCAACAGAAACTACTAGTTCTACAACCACTACTACAACTATTACTAGTACTTTGAATTACTTTGTAAACAAATTGTGCTTGTACAAATAAATTTGACTTGCCTTGCCTTACTACTACTAGTACTACAACTACAACAACTATTACTACTACTACTACTACTACTACCAAATGACCATTAGGAACTACTATTTCTACCACTACTTTTATTATGACTTCTTCTACTACTACTACTACAAGCACTTTGAATTACTTTGTATATAAATTGCGCTATACAAAATTTGACTATTACTACAATTATTCCTACTACTAGTAACACTACTATACCAATACTACCACTACTACTACTACTACAACTATTACCAAATGAGCAATAGGAACTACTACTTCTACCACTACATTTACTAATACTTTTATTACTACTACTACTGTTACTACTATTTCCACTACCACTATTACCAACAATACTAACACCACTACTGCTACTACTACTACTACTACTACTACTACTACTACTATCAAGTGAGCAAAAGGAACTACTATTTCTACTACGACTACGACTACTACTACTACTATGACGAGTACTATTATTACTACTAATACTAATTCTGCAACAGCATCCACTACTACTACCACTATACAAATTAGGACTAAACAATAAACTTCAAATTGAACTGCAACTACAAAACATGCCTGTACACCAACAGCTGCTTCTGTATATTTTTGATGTTTATAATCTTTGTATAGTCCAGGATTTCTCCCTCTTCAGTTGCATCTCAGTGGTACAGTCCCATTATTCAACAGCTGAGTGCAGAAGTCCCTGTTCAACTCCGGTGAGACATAGATTTGAGTTGAGCTGAAGCGAATGGTGAATCACAGTTTGTTATGTCCTACAGCTGTCCATGTCAGAGTGGACCTGTCGCACAGCAGAGACAGTGGAACAGGTCACATGACGTCACTTAAGAGCGGACTGGTATAAAATAAGAACCTTCATCCTGTGCCCTTCACTGAACTTACATTATGTATACTTAAAGGGCCTGTATACGATTTTCTTCCATGTTTTTGAATTGTTATGTGTGCATTTTATTCTAAATAAGTAGCAAAAGTATCAAGAGACTGGTATATCTACTGGTATATCTATCTACAAGTAAAAATAAAATACAATGGAAATAAGTAATAAAATATCTCCGCTATATACAAGAGGTCATAAGGAAAACAGTACAAAGATTATATAATGATTGAAAGGACATAGGGTTATCTGTTATATAAGGGTGAGTTGTTGTACAGGTGCATTCATAAGCAACTCTTGAGTTGTTACGTTGTGTTGTTGAGGATGGTTTTGAGCTGTGTGTTATGTTGTGTTGTTGATGACGGTTGTGAGAGGTGTGTTAGGTTGTGTTGTTGAGGATGGTTTTGAGCTGTGTGTTAGGTTGTGTTGTTGAGGATGGTTGTGAGAGGTGTGTTAGGTTGTGTTGTTGAGGATGGTTGTGAGAGGTGTGTTAGGTTGTGTTGTTGAGGATGGTGTTTGAGGTGTGTTAGGTTGTGTTGTTGAGGATGGTTTTGAGCTGTGTGTTATGTTGTGTTGTTGAGGATGGTTGTGAGAGGTGTGTTAGGTTGTGTTGTTGAGGATGGTTGTGAGAGGTGTGTTACGTTGTGTTGTTGATGACGGTTGTGAGAGGTGTGTTAGGTTGTGTTGTTGAGGATGGGTGTGAGAGGTGTGTTAGGTTGTGTTGTTGAGGATGGTTGTGAGAGGTGTGTTACGTTGTGTTGTTGAGGATGGTTTTGAGCTGTGTGTTAGGTTGTGTTGTTGAGGATGGGTGTGAGCGGTGTGTTAGGTTGTGTTGTTGAGGCTGGCTGTGAGCGGTGTGTTACGTTGTGTGTTGAGGATGGTTGTGAGAGGTGTGTTAGGTTGTGTTGTTGGGGATGGGTGTGAGAGGTGTGTTAGGTTGTGTTGTTGGGGCTGGGTGTGAGAGGTGTGTTACGTTGTGTTGTTGAGGATGGGTGTGAGCTGTGTGTTACATTGTGTTGTTGAGGATGGTTTTTGAGGCTGGGTGTGAGCGGTGTGTTACGTTGTGTTGAGGATGTGTGTGAGCGGTGTGTTACGTTGTGTTGAGGATGGGTGTGAGCGGTGTGTTACGTTGTGTTGAGGATGGTTGTGAGCTGTGTGTTACATTGTGTTGTTGAGGATGGTTTTTGAGGCTGGGTGTGAGCGGTGTGTTACGTTGTGTTGAGGATGGGTGTGAGAGGTGTGTTACGTTGTGTTGTTGGGGATGGTTGTGAGAGGTGTGTTACGTTGTGTTGTTGGGGATGGTTTTTGAGGCTGGGTGTGAGTGATGGATCAGGTTGTGCTGCAGCGTAAACTTTGCGCTTGGCTGTGTGTTGTGCTCTGATAGATCTAGTTCAGCTATTAGTGACCAAAATGTCTGTTTCTGGCATTCATTATTCGTTCTATGCACGAAAAGATTTTACAATGCAACAAAATATTTCATTGAGGATGACGTTATTAAAATCTCTATTATGCACAGATAATATAACAGTATATTAGTCAGTCTTTTTATTAGGTTAAACAGGGATTTGATGACGTTTTTAATTTAAGACCCACCCACAATTGGAATCCTGGGTCGTGCCACTCTGGATATAACTGTAATCTAAAACTGTATTTAGCCGCAGTTTGTTTCATTGTCCCCTTTAAACTGTGAACGAGACCGTAAAGGACTGAACACGCTGACTCCTGTCCACTGAATAAATCTGCTCCAACACAAAGGCCACACAGGAATGTGAGTTTCCACTAACACTTCAGCACTACACAGATTGAGAGATGGAGGGAGAGATGGAAAGAGGAGAAGAACAAAGAGAGAGAGGGGGCAGATACAAACAGAGGGAGCAAGAGAGAGAGACAAAGAGAGGAAGAGGGAGAGAGAGAGAGACAGAAGCAGAGGGGAGAGACAAAGAATGAGAGAAAATGAAGGGAGAGAAAGACAGAGATAGAAAAAGGGAAGGAGTGGAAGTGAGGGTGGGAGGAGAGTTAAAGAAAGGTAGAGAGATAGAGGAGGAGAGAGGAGAAGAGAGTGAAACAGAGAGGGACAGAGAGATATGGAAGGAATGCACTCACCTTTATTTACTACTTACTGTTACTGCTTTTTGGACTAGTGTACTGAGAATAAATGTGACTTAAAATACTTGCAATATTTTAGGTGTAATAAATAACTTTTAGTAGAGATTTCACATTTTTAAGAGATTTTTAAAATACTTTTTTATAACAGTAAAATACCACTGCTTATTTGTCCCTTTTCCTCACTTATTGTGCTCCTCAAAGTTCTTTGATGATCCAGAATTCTTACTGTGAATGGGCTCACCTCTCCACAGATCTGATCCGTCACTTTCCTGGTGCAGGGTGTGTTATCTGCTTGTCTCCATGATGTCTTCATTAGTATGGCTAGTTACTGTTCAGATCTGTGGATATGCAACTGTTAAGAACGAGTATTTATGTCGCAATGAAATGTAAAAAATAAGTGAAACTGAACAAATGCAGCAAAGATCAGTTTAATTCCATACTGTGAAACATTCCAGGTAAAGCAAAGGCATCTCCATAGAAAGAAAAGTTACATAACGCACCTTTAACACGACGCTCGTTTTCTTTCAATTCCCTATTCTCCAGCAGAGGGCGCTGTGAGACCACTCCCCCCGCTCTGCACTCGATAAACTTGTAACACTGAGTACCTTTCACACGAGAAAGAAAAAAAATGTAAAAAATAAATAAATAAAACATGTTAACTCCCTGGTCTGTCACGCGCTGACAGGGAGAAGTTGAGGTTGCCATGGAGACGGGGACATAATTAACATGGGCGCGCAACTCGCTTCAGTGACTCATTACATTTGAAGAAGTTAATGGGGAAAACAGAGCGCTCCTGAAGGCGCCGCGGCTCTGTGCGTGCGTGTGCGTGCCTGTACGTGTGTGCGCGTGCGTGTGTGCGTGCTTCTAATGGTGCGTGTGATGGAGAAGGAGGAGACACATTAATGTACCGTATATGACATGTTTTCAGGAGATATGGGAGAAAATGAGGAGACGGATCTAAATGTTTTGACAAATCACGTCATGAAATCACGCTGAACTGAATTCAACCGACTGAAATGTGATTGTAGTTGTGTTAATATTTGAGAATTTAACATGATCATTTCATATAGAGGGCACGTGCTTCAATAATGCACATTGGCTATTTTTGAAAGAGAAAAGCTCTTCAAACAAACATACAGATGGTAAAACATTTTTGTTAATTAATATTATAAAATTAAATGTCCTATGTTACACAGAATTGACTTAGACATACCTGGAGTTGAGTTTTGTTTCATTCAGACATGTTTGAGTAATCCTTTATTATTAGTCTGTCCACATCTCCAAAGCTCAAAATGCTCCGTTCCAACTTGTGATGTCATGAAGTAGTAGTTTTCAAGTTAACAGCTACAGTTTTACCTTTTGTTTAATAGCGATTGGCATTTCCAGGGCTGAAATCATCCAAATGATTTTAATGAAGGTATGTGGAGCACTTTTGCTATTACCTCATGACATCATAAGTTGGAACAGAGTGTTTTCAGCTTGACAGGTTTGTGTATTAAATGTGTATGAAAGAAAAAAACAAAAAACTCCAGGTCTGTTTGTGATGAGGAAACATTCTAACATAGATTTAAAAAATATTGTAATATGAGCTCTTTAACCTTATGCTTTGAATTTCAACTGACAAGAATCATGTTTTTGGTGTTGAATAAGGATTTGTGACAGTTTTGGGTAGGCAGAGGTATTAAATATTCACGCTGTAACTTTTCTGGAGGAGGATATGGCCCCTGCTTGTTTCCAGGGAGATGTTATTGCTTTGACATGAATGGGCATGACATTAAACTGATCTATCTCCATAGAGACAAGGAGGTGACACCCCAGTGGCCATTTAACATCAGATATGTGGAGAGGCGACGACAGTCTCTGTGAGGATGCATGTTTTTATAGTTATTTTGTACGGTGGCCGACAGGGGCCAAATGCACCGCAACGGCCCAGTGTGTTTCATTTAGAGAAAACAACTTCAAGTACAGAAACGATGCAAATTCACAAACTCAAACACAAATTTAAATGAGGTACAAACAAAGAACGTGGTGGAAATGAAAAAAATGCACTGCGGGAAACAAAGACAAATGTATCATCATCAAATGTGCCGCAAATAGAAAAGACGTAAAGCACAAAACGATGAAACCAAAAAAAAAAAAAACAGCTGCAAACGAAAAATGCTGCATAAAGAGTCACTGCAACAGAAGTGCTCCAAACGTGCAGGGAGCGCCTTTCAGTTGCTGCAAAGGCCGTGCCGAAATGGAACAGGGCTAGCCCACGGAGCCGCTCCCATCGCCCAGCAACCGAGACACGCTGCTAACGCTTGCGTGAATTTGCATCGTTTTTGTACTTGAAGCTGTTTTCTCTGACTGAGACGTGTAGGGCAGTTGCAGTGCGTTTGGCCCCCGTCAGCCACCATAATTTTGAGCAATAAAAACACCTTGAATCAATACAAGCTAAATAAATTGGACGGCATACTGTGGAACATTCCGGGCAAAGCAGTAACATCTCCATGGAGACCAGCAGATGGTGCACCCTCCTCTGTAAAGTTACACGGAGAACCTTTAACCATAAATCACCTCAAACCATCTGCATTTTGACAGTGCACATTTTTCCATACCGCTGTCCGTGTCCCTGTCTTCTCTGGAGATGTTGCCTTGAATGTTCCACAGTAACACTTATTTATCTCCGCAGAGACAGCAGGCGACGCCATAGAGCCAAGTTACATGTCAGGTCTGAGGAGAGGCGAGTCTACTCGTAATAAGTCTGTGAGTTTTTAGGTCAATAAAAACCCATGCTACTGAGTAACTGCAAGGCGGAAACGTTTAATGCCACACTGTGAAATTCCAGACAAAGCAACATCAAGCATCATCTCCATGGAAACAAGCAGATGACGGACCCTTGACCAGAACAGTCACGCAGTGCACCTTTGAATCATAATATCAATTTAAAGCGATTTAGTAAAAGGAACACGTCCGCTCACTTTAGAAAACAGCGGTGCCCAGTGGGAGCTGACGTCGCCGTGAACGTCATCACAACAAAGAGCTGTCAAGTTGTCGAGAAAATTGTGAATGGGCCATTAAAATTTAAAAGGGGGTATTATTAAGTGATTTTTTTTTTAGCTTTCTACCAGGTTATAACAGTTTTGCAACATCAAAAACAAGCCTGAAGAAGTTTCCATGCATGTTTGAATAATTTAGCGATCTCTCCTGGGCCCTATTCAAACCCTACTTACGATTCTGTATTCCTACATCACCCATGCTCCCACACGACAATTCTCCGTAAATCTACAAAACTGTACGCAGCAACTTGACAAACCTGATGCGACGTGCAGTAGTTTCATTTAGCGGGATGCAATGCACGCTGGTTCTGTCGTGATAGCGCTCTGAACGGGGAGTGCCTGAGCAAAGAGAGAGGAGTGTCAGATCTTATAAACCATGTTAATATGCTGTTTTCTGCAAATACAGTCTTTTAAAAACAATAAAATGTAACACAGCGATCTAAATACATTATATAGGGCTGAACGATTTTAAGAAAAAAAATTTAACTCTGATTTTTCTGGCAGAAAATGGTTCATGTTAAACTTTAATGCCAGGTTTAAATCTTAGCCTCCTCGCGCGTTGTGGCGGTGAATTACTTCGCGGCGCATAGACCTCGACGCAGACCCATAAATCCATAAATTGGGCTTTAGGAAGACTTCAAAAAACGATGGCTTCCCAAAATCGTGTTGTCTGAGATCGCGATTTTCAGTCTAAAAACAAAAAAGCATTCACTAGTTCACAGTTAATACCCCATTGAAGTAAAATACTCCCTCTTTAACTGGAAAAATGCAGAAATCCCACTGTATACTCTATATTTAAAGTATATTTTGAAGTAAAGATTTCTGTTTGCAATTGGTTAATATTTGTGATTGAAATGAAACGTATTGATCAGTGTTAATGTAGAATCTGGAAAAGGAAAGAGCAGATAATACAAAATGACTCTTCTTTCTACTCCTTTTCATTCTTTTCTATAGTTTAGAAATTAAATAAACACATTTCAGAGATTACATAGACATTTTGATCTCTTTTTTCCTTAATTATAATCTTCATAATTCATATTCATCATATCTCAAAACTAAAATTGTACTAGTACCAGTTTTTCAGTTTATCTATCCACCTCTGCTGGGATATTTGTGGTTTCCTCTTCGTACATGTGTGAGCGTGGATGAAGAGGAAACTCCAGCGTGAGCAGTGTGGAACATTTCTTCCCTGGTGGTTGCCGTGGGTGATGTGAGAAGCGTGACTGTTTGAGAGTGACTCACCTCCTCCTCTCACAGACACAACATATGAGCCATCCGTCCAACAGAGCTGCCTGCAGATGTGAGCGCTCCCTCCCTCCCATCCATCCATCCATCCTTCTCTTTCTCTCCTCTCTCTCCTTTCTCTGTTTCTCCTCTCTCTCTTCTCTCGTTATCTCCCTCTTCTTTCTCTCCTTTCTCTCTCCTTTCTCTGTCTCTCCTCTCTCTCTTCTCTCGTTATCTCCCTCTTCTTTCTCTCCTTTCTCTGCCTCTCCTTTCTCTCTTCTCTCACTATCTCTCTCTCCTCCTTCTTCTCTTGCTATTTCTCGCTGATCTTTCTTTCTCTCCTCCTCTCTCTTCTCTCACTCTCTTTTCTCTGCCTTCCCTCTCTCTCTTCTCTCACTCTTCTTTCTCTGTTTCTCCTCTCTTTGTTCTCTTGCTATCGCTCTCTCCTCTCTTTATCTTCTCTCACCTCCCCCTGTTCTCTTGCTACCTCTTTCCTCTCTTTCTTTCCTCTCACTCTTCTTTCTCTGGCTCTGCTCTCTCTCTGTTCTGTCGCTATCTCTTTCTCCCCTCTCTCTCTTCTCTCGCTACCTTGCACTCCTCTCTCCTCTTTCTCTGCTCTCTCTCCTCTCACTCTCCTTTCTCTGTCTTTCCTCTCTCTCTTCTCTTGCTATCTCTCTTTCCTCTCTCCTTTTTCTCTGCTCTCTCTTCTGTCACCCCCCTTTCTGTCTCTCTTATCTTTCACTCCTCTCTCTCCCTCCATCCATCAGCCCCCCCACCCTCCTCTCTCTCACCTCTCTCTTCTCACACTCCTTCTCCAATCTCTCTCCCCTATCTCACCTCCAATTACCTTTCTCCATCCCTCTCTCTATTCTCCCTAATTCCTCTTTCACCCCTTTCTCTCCCTTCTCCCTCTCACCCTCTTTTTTCTTTTCCACCTCTTTCCTCCATCTCTGTCTTCTCCTTCTCTTTCCCACTCTCCTCTCTCCATCCTCTCTGCTCTCCTCCTCTCCCACCTATTCCTCTCTCCATCCCTCTCTCCATCCTCTCTCCTCATTCACTCCTTTCCCTTCTCTATTCCATCTTTCTCTCTGTTTCACTCTATTATTCCTCTTTTCTCGCTCCTCACTCCCTCCCATTTTTCTGTCTCTCCTCTCTCCGTCCCTGTCCTTCCTTTCACCCACGCTTTCTCTCCTCTCTCCCACCTCCATCATTTGTCAGTCCCAATTTTTCTTTTTCCTCTTTTTCCTCTATTCCACCTCTTCCTCTCTTCTCCCCTCTCGCTCCACTCCTCTCTATTTGCATCTCTCTCTCCAACTTCTCTCCAACTTTTTCTCTTCCTTTCTCGTCCTTCTCCTCTCGCTCTCTTTCTCTTCCTCTCTCCTCCCTCTCTTCTCCTCTCACTCCACACCTCTTCGCCTCGTCCTCCTTCCCTCCTCCTCTTCTCCTCTTGCACTTTCTCTCCCTCTCTCTCCTCCCTCTTCTCCTCCTCCTCTCCTCTTGTTTTTCTCGTGTGTGTGTGTGTGTGTGCATGTGCGTGTGTGTGTGCATATGTGTGTGTGTGTGCATATGCGTGTGTGTGTGTGTGCACATGTGTGTGTGCATATGCGTGTGTGTGCGTATGTGTGCATATGTGTGTGTGTGTGTGTGCATATGCGTGTGTGTGTGTGTGCATATGCGTGTGTGTGTGCACATATGTGTGTGTGTGCGTGCACATGTGTGTGTGTGTGTGAGCGTGTGTGCGTGCATATGTGTGTGTGTGTACATATGCGTGTGTTTGTGTGTGTGTTTATGCGTGTGTGTCTGTGTGTGCATATGTGTGTGTGTGTGTGATGCGTGTGTGTGTGTGCCTGTGTGTGTGTGTGTGCTGTGTGTGCATATGTGTGTGTGTGTGCATATGTGTGTGTGTGTGTGTGTGTGTGCATATGTGTGTGTGTGTGTGAGCGTGTGTGTGTGCATATGTGTGTGTGTGTGCATATGTGTGTGTGTGTACATATGCGTGTGTTTGTGTGTGTGTTTATGCGTGTGTGTCTGTGTGTGTGTGTGTGTGCATATGTGTGTGTGTGTGTGTGTGTGCATATGTGTGTGTGCCTGTGTGTGTGTGGAGCTGGTGCTGGTATCGATACAGCAGAATCATTAAAGCTGTTCACAGAGTTTAAGCATCGAGCACCAACCTGAAGGTCAGAGGTTCCATTCCCGCTTGGACCAAGTTCTGTTGTGTGAGTGATCGATGGTGGTTGGAGGGGCTGATGGTGCAGATTGACAGCCTCACTTGTGACAGTCTGTCCCAGAGCAGCTGTGGCTACAACACCAAGCTGAGTGAATGAAGAGTGAGTAGAGTGCAGTGCTGTGGGAGGCACTGGCAAACTTTTTAAGTGTAAGGCTTTTTTTTAACTGTTTATTTAGATTTTTTCCAGACAGACAAAAAATAAATTGACATAATTTGTCAACATCAATCAAAACTAAATATTTCTTAAGGAGGATCGAAAGTGTGGTGTCAGAGACACAGAGAGAGGGAAGACAAAAGAAGGGAGAGAGAGTGAGAGAGAGAGAGACGAATGAGGGGAGAAAGATGGTGACAGAGGAGGAAAAAGTAGGAGGGGAAAAAGGAAAAAAGAGGGTGAGAGATGGAGAGATGGATGGGTAATTGGAAGAATGCTCTAGGACAGAGGTACTCAACTGGTGGACTCCGGTCCGGATCGGGACCCAAACGCAATGACATCTGGCCCAAGACAAAAATCACTTTTTAGCCTTTTTTTTTTCATAGCGCTCATTGGCATGTGCTTTTTGGATGTGCTTCTGTATCTGCAAACATAACGAAGAAGAAAAAACACATCTAAAAGTCACACCGGACTATAACTCACACTTTTTGGGTAAAAATTTACAAAATCAGAGACCAAGAACACACATTTCATGTTGTAAAGCAAGTTATAATAATAACAATAGAACAGAGAACAAAAGGCCATTAAAACATGACATATAAACAGTTATTCAGATAATTATAGCATAAACAACAGAACAACTTTACCAAAGTCAATTGAATTCTTCATCCTCGTGTCACTTGTGAGCGACTCCACGATCTCCAGAGGAAGACGGAGCCCCGCTTCCCCCTCTACGTAGCTGTTATCTGACTGAGCATCAGTTCCAGCCTTTCTGAATCCTGACAGGATGGTTTCGGATGTCACTGAAATCCAGGCTTTTTCGATCCATCCAATGACTTCCAGGAAAGTTCCATGGCGCATCTTCCGCCAACAGGAGCAGCAGACACTGACACACGAGCGCAGAGCCTCTCGCTACTTAGCTTTGCTAAAGTAGCCATCTAGCTAGTAGATTTACTATTTATCTATCGACTACTGTATTTGGTACTTTGTGCAACTTTTGTTAGAAGTTCTAAGTTTAAAAATACACCGTGACTTTTTCGGACCCTGGAAACAGTGTAAATTTGGTAAGTGGACCTTTTGAGATTGTAATTGAGTAGCTCTGCTCTACGAGACTGTCGGAGACGGACTGTCCGCAGACGTGTGCGTCCTGACGTAAGCGCGCACAGCGCTCCTGTTGCCTAGCGCACCTAAGCGCGTGTTTTGAGTGTTGTGAATTCTGCAACTTTGGCTCCGGTCAAACCTGTGCACTAGAGAATTATTTTCGACGATTTCTTAAGAAAGAAGACATCACTTTGGGATATTTTCGAGGAGATTTCTTCTGACCACCCCCTGACTCGGACTAGCACACTTCTGTGAGGAAAAAGGTGAGATTTGTGTGTTTCTCTGTTCACCTTAGTCCCTATGGGATTTGTCAATGGAAGTACACTTGTACATATGACTTGATTATTCCAAAAAACAACTACTAGTTAAGCTCAAATGTCTTTTTTTATCAAAGTCTAGATCGTGTTTAGGCTAAGTTTACTTAAAGAAATGTGTGCTCTTTTGCTTCTGACCTTCTTTATATGAGCTCAAATGAAAAGCATTACATCAGGACATCAGGTAACATCACTGAGCATAACTACAGCCTAATAGTGACTATTGTGAGCATATAGAAGGAGAAAAGTCTTAAACATGGACTTTTAGGTTTCTATAAGTTCCTGTTTTAAGGTGCACCTGATGAAGATGACACATTCCTTTAAGTATCTCCAGTCCACTGTAATGTTCCTCTCAAATGTGCAGTCCACAGCCTGATGTTAGAGACCAAGTCTAGTCAGGACTGACAAGCCTTTTATTTCAGTACAACCTCCCACTGCCTGTTAGCTTTGTAACATTCACTACTGACCATATAGAAACAGTCTATGATTTGAATGTGTAGTAAGAATACAGTTATTATTATGTCATAACATGTCAGTGTAAAAGGACAAACATGTGTGAAGAGGGGTGAAATAGTATTAGGGTGTAAAGGGGCCATATTTTGGGGAGTGTTAAAGAACTGAACATTGCCGGCTCTGTGCTGGTAAACAACTATGGGGACTAATGAAGCAGGACAGGTCCAATTATTTACACTATCAAAGTATTTCAAATCCCTAAAATGTCACTTTTAGTGAGATATGCTTCAGCTTTGTCATAGAAAGTTTCAAGACCCAACAAATGCTCAATGTTCAACTATCAGGTCCTTCCCAGGGACACCAGCTATACCTATTCTGATATTTACCCCAAAGAATTCAGGCACAAATTGAAATGTAACTTTCCTCAAATATACAGCTTGTCTCCATTTACGATAACAGCAGATCAGGCCAAAACTACAAAGTCTGAGCTTCACAACGAAAGGCTTCAGACTGAGTTTGAATTGACTATTTTTTTCAGTGTATATTTCAAAGAAAATCAGTTATCATCTCTTAACCCAGTGGCTTTTATTTTACAAAGTCGTAATAACTCTACACTGTATACAAGTGTTTCTTGAGCTTTAGACAAATTGTACTTGTCAAACTGCAGTGTGAATCGTAGCCTTCTTGTACACTGAGTTTCAACCTTCAGGTTCTCCACTGTGGCTGTGCTCTACATGAATACTTCCATGTACTGTACATGGATACTTCCATGTACTGTACATGAATACTTCCATGTACTGTACATGGATACTTCCATGTTAGCAGTGGTGTGTGACACATTGTGTTCTTCTCCACAGATCTGTGTGATCCTTGGCTCAGTGTTCCTTCAGGCTTCCAGACTCCTACAGGACCCCGTCTCTGACCCTAAGTTTACACACACACTCACACATAAACACTCACACACACTGACACACTCACACACTGACACACTCACACACTCTCACAAGCGCACTCTGCCGCTGTAGCTATGGCCTCCCCTTCTAGGCTCCCCCTGAAGCGCTCCTCTTCTTCCGAGTTCACCTCTGCTCCTGCCAAGCTTCCTAAGATGTGCTCCTCGTCTCCTGATGCACCTCCTGCTACGCCCCTCCCTCCTGCTCTTGCCAGGCTGTTCCCTCCTCCTCGTGCGGAGTCCTCCTCTGGTCCTCCTGTGAACCCCCTCCCTCCTGCTCTTCCCACGCTCTTCCCTTCTCCTCCTCTTGCGGAGCCTTCCTCTGCTGCTCAGCCCCTCCCTCCGTCTTTAAGGTCCTCTGCGAAGCTCCTTCCTCTTCCTCCTGCTGAGGTCCTCTTTGCTCCTCGTCCTACGTCCTCCTTGGCTACGCCTCATTCTGCCCCGTCCTCAGCGGCTCCTCGTCCTATGCCCACGACTGCTCATCCTACTCCCTCCACGTACACTTGTCCTACGCCCTCTTCGTCTGCTCCTCGGCCGACGCCCTCGTCCGCTCGTCCAACGCCCTCCTCAGCTCCTCGTCCTACGCCCTCTTCGTCTGCTCCTTGTCTGATGCCCTCGTCCGCTCGTCCTACGCCCTCTTCGTCTGCTCTTCGTCCGACGCCCTCGTCCGCTCGTCCAACGCCCTCTTCGTCCGCTTGTCCGACGCCCTCCTCAGCTCCTTGTCCTACGCCCTCTTCCTCTGCTCCTCGTCCGACGCCCTCCTCGTCCGCTCGTCCGACGCCCTCCTCGTCCGCTCGTCCGACGCCCTCCTCGTCCGCTCGTCCAACGCCCTCCTCGTCCGCTCGTCCGACGCCCTCCTCGTCTGCTCGTCCTACACCCTCCTCGTCTACCCCTCGTCCTCCTCCTGTCAGTGGCCTCCGGATCATTCCTCTCCCTGACTCCATGCTCTCCGGCTTCATGGCTCCTCGTTACGCTCGTCAGGATCGGAAGCGGCGCTCTTCACCTCAGCGCACTCGTCCTGCTAAAGTTACTAAACTTGCCTCCTCTTCTCCACAGGTCCCTGAGCCGTCACCTGGACCTAAGGTGGAGCAGATGGAGGTCGAGCTGCAGGAGCGCGGGCTGGACAGGAGAGATGGGAAAAGGTAAGTTAAGCACAGAGGCCAATTCCAGCTGAAAAACACAAGTATTCTTTCATTTTTAACAAGCGACTCTTTGTGTCTCTGTGTTTGTTTGAAGAAAAAGGAGAAGATCTGGGAGTCAGAGACGACCTCCCACCTAAGTTGGACGTATCCTTTGTATATAATATGTAAATAGTAAATAATATTGTGTTATTTTTCTGTTGTAAATAGTGTGTCATTGTGTGAAAGAAAAACAAAACAAAACCAAAAAAAAGTTTTGAATTTAGTGTGGTGTTATTTTTCTGTTGTAAATAGTGTGTCCTTGTGTGAAACAAAAACAAAACAAAAAACACAAAAAAAGAGTTTAAGTTTAGTGTGGTGTGGTGTTATTACCATGTTGTAAATACTGAAAATGCCCCCAAAACCAGGACTAACTCAAGACTAAACCAGAACTAACAACATACAGAGAGCAGCATACAGAAATGGTTAGATAATTTTAGTGTGGTTTTCTGTCGTTCTTTTTGTGTTGTAAAGACAGTGGTTTATTTCTCTTTGCGCAAACTGCTCACCTCTATGAAAAAGTCTCGCTCTATGTTACAGGAAGTGTCTGCGGAGCTGAGGAGGGACTGTCATGTGACCGGAGAGAGGCGCTGTCCACCAACCTGCAAGAAATGTTCCCTGATGTCCACCTTATCCCAGGGCAACCGTTACCGAGCAACACCTTCAAAAACCAAGACTAAACAAGAACTAAACCACAGCTAAACCAGGACTAAACCAGCACCAAACTATGACTAAACCAGAACTAAACCCAGGACTAATCCAGAATTAAAACCAGGACTAAACCCAGACTGAGCCAGGACTAGCCCGGGACTAACCTGGGACTAAACCAGACCTAAATTAGGACCTAATATCTGACTAAACCCAGGACTAAACCCAGGACTAAACCCAGGACTAAACCAGGACCAAACCCTGACTTAACCTGGACTTTAACCCAAACCCCAAAAATAAAAAAAAACGTTTGATAAGTTTACCATAGTTTTACTGTTTTTATCCAAGTATTTGTCAAAAAATAAAACAAGAAAAAGGGCAACCATCACCAGAGTAAT
This sequence comes from Boleophthalmus pectinirostris, assembly GCF_026225935.1. NCBI lineage: Eukaryota > Metazoa > Chordata > Actinopteri > Gobiiformes > Gobiidae > Boleophthalmus > Boleophthalmus pectinirostris. The sequence continues at coordinate 7,449,150 of NW_026571115.1, read as the reverse complement.
ACCTAGCCAAGGACAAAAACCAGGACTAAACCAGAACTAAACCAGGACTAACCCACAGCTAACCCAGGACCAAGACTAAATTAGGACTAAACCAGGATTAAACAGGACTAAACCAGACCTAAAGTAGGACAAAAATTTGACTAAGACAGGACTTAATCCCCCAAAATCCCAAAATGTTTAATAAATTTAGTGTAGTTTTATTGTTTTTATCCAAGTGTTTGTCAGTAAACAAAAATAAAAAAGGGTAACTATCACCAGAGCAATACCTTCAACAACCAAGGGCTAACCAAGGACTAAACCAGAATTAAACCCAAGACTAAATCAGGACTAAACCAGAATTAAACAGAACTAAACAAGGATTAACCTCAAATTAAACCAGGACTAAACCCAAATGAAAATTAGGAGTAAACCAGGATTAAACAGGACTAAACGAAAACTAAAGTAGGACACAAATTTGACTAAACCAGGCCTAAATCCCCCTAAATCCAAAACAATTTTAGATAAGTTTAGTGTAGTTTTATTATGTTTTTTCCATGTGTGTCTGCAAACAAAAATAAAACATTTAGTTAAGGTCAGTTTGGTGTTCTGTCGTTCTTTTTGTATTGTAAAGACAGAGGTTCAGGATGTTACAGGTTGTGTCTGCGCAGCTGAGGAGGGACTGTCGTGTGACCAAAGAGAGACACCGTCCACCAACCTGCAAGAAATGTTCCCTGATGTCCGTCGTATCCCAGGGCAACACCTTCAATAAAGGGATCTGCTATAAGCATTTATAAGTGTCTGTCATTGACTCTAGTGTTTTATAGGTTTGGAGGTTTGGGCTGTTTTTAATTCTCATATATTAATAAAGCATATTTTTGATTTGAGGTCAAAGCAGCAGCCACAATAGTTTTTAGTAAAAGCTATGTTCAAGTTTTCATACATAAATAAAGTCCAGTAAATGAAGTAAATCTTTTATTACACCAGACTGTCGATGTAAATGTCTGTGTTGATAGAATAATGATTGAAGCTAAACTAACCTTGTATCGCATGAATCGTCGCATGTTGAGGGACTATTTTTTCAGCAGCAGCAGAATTTGACTTTGCTGGTAAGACAGGTGCCTCTGCAAATACAAGGGCTGGAATGAATATTTTTTAAAGTGTCTCCACACGTTTCCAACACAACTAGGAAATGAGGTCCTATGTCCAAAATTCCAGATTGTTCCTTTAAAAATCTATAAAAGTTAAGTCGGTTAATAAAACACCAAATGGCAGGAGCAGGGTAAAGCTCCTCCAGTTTAAAACCACCTTGTGATTTATACCCACACTGTTTGTGTATAAAGTGTTTGTGTGTCTTCTGCCTTTTGGAAAACATACAGAATGAAAAAGAAGAAAGGAGGTAATCATAAACATTTATTATTACAGCGAGAACCTTACTACATACATACACTTAACACTATGGCTCCAGCAGGTTTAAACGAAGACTTTGATATAAATCCATTTTTGTAGATTTATATTACTTGATGTTTTTGATATTTATGGCATGTATGTATATTGTCTTGTCTTTTGACTGTCTTTAAGATCATGATGGTTTCTGTGTCAGATAATCTATTTTTGTACATAGTATATTCTGTATAAAGTATGTAAAGTTTTTTACTCTTGTTGTACATAATGTTTGGACAAAGATGCCCCCTTGTGCTCACTTGTATATATATATCCCCCATTGATGTGTGACACACCCCTCTCCAGACATAAATATACCCCACCCCTGACACCTGTTCTACATCGCACTCTGATGAAGGACTTGTAGTCCAAAACGTTGTGCCAATAAATTTCACACTGGGAGCTTTAAAACAGTGTGCGGATTTGTAATTGTTCCTAAACATACAGAATGAACCAGCATGAAGATCCACAACTTCTGAGGCCTGGATTATGACAGTGACGCCTTCACTCACTAAAATGTAATCCCCTACAGATTACAGATTACATACCCCAAAATGTAGTTTGTAACATAATCCATTAAATTACTTAAAGCGAGTAACGTAATCTGAATACTTTGGATTACTTGATTTGCTGTAGAGAAGCAAAGATGAGGAAATCTTCACATAAGAAATTCTGCCTGCTTAAAACAGACTTTACTAAACCAAATTAAAAATATTATTGATAGAAGAGGAGGAGACACGGTCCACACAACATGGTTTAGTCCTGTGAAATCCTGTTTTAGTCCTGGTTTAGACCTGGTTTAGACCTGGTTTAGTCCTGGTTTAGTCCTGGTTTAGTCCTGGTTTAGTCCTGGTTTAGACCTGGTTTAGACCTGTGAAATCCTGTTTTAGTCCTGGTTTAGACCTGGTTTAGACCTGGTTTAGTCCTGGTTTAGTCCTGGTGTAATTGCCTGGTGGCAACCTTAGCGGTTTTAGAAGGAACAGAGTCAAGTTGAGCCAGTTTACAGTGCAGATCCCAGTGCATTTATTAAAGGCAAAAATAGAAAAATGTTTACAAAAGTTCCAAAAAGGTTTAAAACAGGCATAGCAGTTACCTGCGCTCACACAGCACCTCTCCCTGAACAAGGTGAGGCTGGCTTCTTTTAAAGGCCCTGTCCTAATTGGCTGAGCCCACTTTAACAATCAGGTAAGCTCCAATAATTTGTACATTTAATATCTAAAAACTAACTATCAAAACAGTGCCCAAACAATATCCAGTTACATTAATTACCAAAATATATATATATCTTTATTTAAATTAGCAGTGTTTAATGTTTTAAAATACTAAATAGAACAAGTAAAAAAATTGTGCTCCCCTCCTCCAAACAACATGGTTGGCTGCCCCAGAACCTTCTTAAGGTGCTCTGGCTCCCCGGGGACTCTTTTGGCCGGAGCACCTGAGGCAGACCACACCAGAGGGTAAGTACAATTACTTTAACACAATTACTTAGATTTAAATGCATTTTTACTTTTTACTTATTTCCTTTTCTTTTACAGGTAACTTCAATCTGCACATAATCAATTTTCAATAAACATTTCTAAAACTTTGTTTCAGTTCCTCATTATTTTACCTTTTAATTAGCCATAGGCCCAAGTAATGGACTGGCTACATTACACCTGGTTTAGATCTGGTTTAGTCCTGGTTTAGACCTGATTTAGACCTGGTTTAGAACTGGTTTAGCCCAAAATGAAAAAACAGGAAAATACCACCATGTAATCCATTTATTTCAACAAAGTAACTGTAATCCAATTACCACTCACTGAAACAGTAACTGTAACTGAATACAGTTACTCATAATTTGTACTCTGATTACGTAACTCTGGTACATGTAATCTGTTACTCCCCAACTCTGTCTGTGGCTTGTCCTGCAGATGTGTCCAGCGCGTCCTCACAGGTGCTGCTCAAACAAGTGCAAATACAAATCAAAAATGCACTTTAAAATAAACCATCTATATATAACTATAGAGTATTTCACCACTGTAAGTCAGTGAAATACAGCCAAAACCTTCCCGGACACACACAGGGCAGTGTCCTCTGTTTATTTATGGACTGATTTATTTGAACAGAAAAGTCTCCTGTGGACAGGTGTTGGAAATGTGCATTTTTTTACTCGAACACTTGAAGCATGTAATTGCTGCGGCCATTTCAAATCAAAAACATTTTCGCATATTTATTTATTCAAGCATCTTTTAGCTCTTCACTCCTCGCTTTCTTTTTCTCCTGGTCTCCTCTCTCTCCTTTTCTTTCTCTCCTCTCATTCATTCATTTCACAAGCATCTTTTAGCTCCTCCCCACTCCTCTACTTGACCACTCTCATCCTCTTTCTCTCTCTCTCTCTCTTCTCTCTTTCTATCTCCCCTCTCTCTCCTCTCATTAATTCAAGCATCTTTTATCTCCTCTCTCTCCCTTTTTCTCTTATTATCTCTCTCTCTCCCATTGGTTCATTTTACAAGCATCTTTTAGCTCCTCTCTCCTCCCCTCTCTCCTTGACTGCTCTCTTCCTCTCTTCCCCCTCTCTCTTTCTCTTCTCTCTCTGTCTCTCTCTTTTTTCTCTCTCCCTCTTTCTCTCTCTTTTCTCTCTGGCCCACTATCTCTGTCCCTCTATTGTTTCTCTCTCCTCTCATTCCTTCCTTGACTGCTCTCTTCCTCTTCCTCTTCTCTGTCTCTGCCTCTTTCTCTCTTTCTCTTCTCTCTCTCTCTCCTCTCATTAATTCAAGCATCTTTTAGCTCCTCTCTCTGTCTCTCTCTTTCTCTTTCTCTCTCTTGCTCTCTCCTCTTTCTCTCACTATCTCTCTTTCTCCTTTTCTTCTCTCTCTCCCTCTCTTCTCTCTCCTCTTACTAATTCAAGCATCTTTCAGTTCCTCGCTCTTCCTCCCTTTTTCTCTTGCTCTCTCTCCTCTTTCTCTCCCTCTCTCCTCAGAGCCACCTGCAGAACTGCCCACTGCACTTAGCGTCTCCTCCATCTCCCCGCTGATATCTGCCCCTCCTCCTCTTTCCCTCCCTCCCTCCCTCGCTCCCTCCCTCGCTCCTCCTCGTGCAGGTGTTAAACAACACGGCACACCTGCGTTTCCCTGGAGACCGGCAACCTGCAGCAGGAATACCAGATGCCCTCCCAGAGCGATTGGATTTCAGTGACAGCTCTGAGCTCCTCCCGGTGAAGTGATATCGATGGAGACGAGGGGAGCCTGTTTCTGCTCTTCACAAACACTAATTATGTCTGTGACTGATCTGAGTTTTTGCGATTAAAGGGCTAGTATCACGTATATCATCTGGTCTGTTATAATGTTTCCTCATCACAAACAGACCTGGACTTGTGTTTTGTTTCATTCACACATGTTTAACACACAAACCCTGCAGATTTAGGTTGAGTTCTTCTCTCAAACTGAACTCAAACATGAATGAAACAAAACACAAGTCCAGGTCTGTTTTTGAAACGGTAAAAACATTATAACACGACTTTCTCGTAATAAAGGACCCTTAAATCCCTCTCCCAGTCTCAATCACTTTTCACTCTTCGCTCTGAAAAATATAGAAAACCGTACGGCCATGTGAGTGGGCTTGCATCTCCACAAACCTGACTCTTACTTGGCCTGGTGGAGGGCGTCTTCCTGCTTGTCTCCGTGCACAGGTGATTTGTGACCAGAAATTCTGTAGTGTTGCTTTAAAAACAATAAATAGGTGCAGCTTTATTTAAAATGACTGATGAGGATGAATGAGTTGTACAGTACTCGTGTACACACACAAAAAAAAACATTACTTTTGCTAAATAATTATTATCAGGTACACAAGTTCATCCATTCATCCATCTGCAGACCCCCTGCCTATCTATTTTAAAACAAACTGAAAAAGTACCTTTACTACTACTACTATTACTACTACCACTACTACTAATACTACTACCACTACTACTATTTACTACTACCACTACTACTACTACTACTACTACTACTACTACTACTACTTACTACTACTACCACTACTACTAATACTACTACCACTACTACTATTACTACTACCACTACTACTATTACTACTACCACTACTACTATTACTACTACCACTACTACTAATACTACTACCACTACTACTACTACTACTACTACTACTACTACCACTACTACTATTACTACTACCACTACTACTAGTTACTACTACCACTACTACTATTACTACTACCACTACTACTATTACTACTACCACTACTACTAATACTACTACCACTACTAATGCTAGTAATGCTACTACTACTACCATTACCATCACTATTATTATTACTGCTACTACTAATAATAATACTATTATTACTACTACATCTACTACTACTACTACTACTACTACTACTACTACTACTAACTACTACTAATACTACTAATACTATTTCTATTTCTATTTCTATTACCCTATTTCTATTACTATTACTGTTACTATTACTATTACTACTACTACTACTATTACTACTACCATTACCATTTCTATTACTATTACTACTACTACTACTACTACTACTACTACTACTACTACTACCATTACCATTACTATTATTAATACTATTACTACTACTACTACTAATGCTATTGCTATTACTACTACTGCTACTAGTACTACTAATACCACTATTACTATTACTACTACTATTACTATTACTACCACCACTACTACTATTACTACTACTACTCTCTTTGGGTAAGACACATACCCGCTTCCATCTGTCTGTATCTATTTTAGCACGACTCAGCAGAAGGTCAAATCAGAACAGGAAGTGCCCACGATGACACGACGTCTGCTCTAGTGACCGACACCTACAACAATGAACATAATCATATTCAAACTTTCACTTATTTATTCATTTATTTATTTATTTATTTTACTTTCTGTTTGGGCACGGGGCAGGAAATATGACATTAATACGGGCAAAAACTTAAACAATATTTTGATAAACCAACAGGAAAACATGATCCTTTTGCATAAACTGTCTCTGCATTTTGGATTTTGGAATTTTCTGCTGATGATTTAGAGGCTCTCTGTTGTAGAAGTCAGGCCCCCACTGCCAAACCTTTATCACAACAAAATCAGTGTGCATATTATTACTGAAACTACTGCACATCGCACCAGGTTTGTGAAGTTGTAGTGTGTTTTGTACCATGTTTTTTGTGTATTTATGGAGAACTGTAGTGTGAGAGTGTGAATGCAGGCTTATGGGCGGAGCATTGGACAGAATCTTCCAGCTCGGCCCGGGAGAGATCGCTAAATTACTTAAACATGCCTGGATGACATCTAAAACCTCTTTGTTTTTGATGAGGAGAGATTATAACGTGGTGGAGAGCTCCAAAAAGTGAACAGCCCATCTTTAAATGAAACACTTATAATGTGCAAAGATTTAGAAGCAACATTAAAGCAAGTCTGGCACAGCAGCTGATGAGGTGATTGTTGACTGGTTTCAACTTCTCTCCCTCTCTTTCCTTCTTTCTCTCCCTCTCTTTTCTTCTTTCCTTTTCTCCCTCTCTCTCTCTTGCTCTCTCTATATCCCTCCCTCTCTCTTTCCTTCTCTCTCTCCCTCTCCCTCTTTCTTTGCCTCTCCCTCTCTCTCTCTCCTTCCCTTTTCTTCTCTTCTTCTCTACTTCTCTCTTTCCCCTTCTCTCCCTCTTTCTCTCCCCCCTCTCTCTCCCATCCTCTCACCCTTCCTCTCAATCTCCCTTGCGCTTTCTCCCGCTACCTCTCTCTCACTCTACTTCTCTTTCCCTCTTTCCCTGCCCCTCTCTCTCTTCCCATCTCCCTCCGTCTCCCCCTCTTTCCCCCTCTTTCTCTCTCTTCCCATCTCCCTTCCTCTCCCCCTTCTTCTCTCCCCCCCCTCTCTCTCTCCTTCTTTCTCCCTCTTTCCCTCTCTCTCCTCCTCCTTCTCTCCCTCTCTTTCCCTCTTTCCCTGCCCCTCTTTCTGTCTCGCCCTCTTTCCCTCTCTCCCCCTCTTTCCCTCTCTCTCTTCCCATCTCCCTCCCTCTCCCCCTTTTCTCTTTCCCCCTCTCTCTCTCCTTCTCTCTTCCTCTTTCCTTCTCTCTCCTCTTCCCTCTTGCTCTTCCCATCTCCTCCCCTCTTCTTCCCCCTTTTCTCTCTCCCTCTTTCCCTCCCTCTCCTGCTCCCACTCTCTCTTCCTCTCTCCCTCCTACTCTCTCTCTCGCTCTCTCTTGCTCTCTCTCTCCTGCCCTCTCCCTCCCTCTCTCGCTTGCTTTCTTGCCCTACATCTCTCTTCCTGCCTCTCTTTCCCTCGCTCTCTTGCTTTCCACCCCTCTCTCAATCTCTCTCTCTTCTGTCGGTGGGGTCGTGTGAGGAGAAGGGGCAGAGCAGAGTGCGATGAGTAAGCAGCTCGTTGGATCTGAACTGCCCCCAAAATAATGAGCAATCACCCAAATGCTTATTTCACCATTTCAATTAAACGAATTAAACCGAGCAGCACAGACACACGTGCACACTCTGTAACACTCTGTACCACTCTGTGACACTCAGTAACACTCTGTGACACTCTGTAACACTCTGTAACACTCTGTACCACTCTGTACCACTCTGTGACACTCTGTAACACTCTGTACACTCTGTAACACTCTGTAACACTCTGTGACACTCTGTAACACTCTGTAACACTCTGTAACACTCTGTAACACTCTGTGACACTCTGTGACACTCTGTAACACTCTGTGACACTCTGTAACACTCTGTAACACTCTGTACCACTCTGTGACACTCTGTAACACTCTGTAACACTCTGTAACACTCTGTAACACTCTGTAACACTCTGTACCACTCTGTGACACTCTGTAACACTCTGTACACTCTGTACACTCTGTGACACTCTGTAACACTCTGTGACACTCTGTGACACTCTGTAACACTCTGTACCACTCTGTACCACTCTGTAACACTCTGTACCACTCTGTAACACTCTGTAACACTCTGTACCACTCTGTGACACTCTGTACCACTCTGTACCACTCTGTAACACTCTGTAACCACTCTGTAACACTCTGTACCACTCTGTGACACTCTGTAACACTCTGTGACACTCTGTAACACTCTGTACCACTCTGTACCACTCTGTGACACTCTGTACTCTGTGACACTCTGTAACACTCTGTACCACTCTGTACCACTCTGTAACACTCTGTACCACTCTGTAACACTCTGTACCACTCTGTGTGACACTCTGTAACCACTCTGTACCACTCTGTAACACTCTGTGTACCACTCTGTGACACTCTGTAACACTCTGTAACACTCTGTAACACTCTTGTACCACTCTGTGACACTCTGTACCACTCTGTGACACTCTGTAACACTCTGTACACTCTGTACCACTCTGTAACACTCTGTGACACTCTGTAACACTCTGTACCACTCTGTGACACTCTGTAACACTCTGTGACACTCTGTAACACTTTGTGATACTCTATACCACTCTGTGACACTCTGTACCACTCTGTAACACTCTGTACCACTCTGTGACACTCTGTACCACTCTGTGACACTCTGTACCACTCTGTGACACTCTGTACCACTCTGTAACACTCTGTAACACTCTGTACCACTCTGTACCACTCTGTGACACTCTGTGACACTCTGTACCACTCTGTGACACTCTGTACCACTCTGTGACACTCTGTACACTCTGTGACACTCACACTCTGTGACACTCTGTAACACTCTGTACCACTCTGTGACACTCTGTACCACTCTGTAACACTCTGTACCACTCTGTGACACTCTGTACCACTCTGTGACACTCTGTACCACTCTGTGACACTCTGTGATACTCTGTAACACCCTGTGACTCTCTGTAACCCTCTGTGATACTCTATACCACTCTGTGACACTCTGTACACTCTGTGACACTCTGTACCACTCTGTGACACTCCTTGACACTCTGTACAACTCTGTAACACTCTGTAACACTCCGTGACACTCTGTAACACTCTGTAACACTCTGTAACACTCTGTGACACTCTGTAACACTCTGTGACACTCTGTGACACTCTGAGACACTCTGTAACACTCTGTGACACTCTGATACTCAGTGACACTCTGATACTCTGTAACACTCTGTGACACTCTGTAACACTCTGTGACACTCTGTAACACTCTGTGACACTCTGTGACACTCTGTAACACTCTGTGACACTCTGTGACACTCTGTAACACTATGTGACACTATGTGACACTCTGATACTCTGTGACACTCTGTAACACTCTATCACACTCTGTGACACTCTGTGACACTCTGTAACACTCTGTGACACTATGTGACACTCTGATACTCTGTGACACTCTGTAACACTCTGTGACACTCTGTGACACTCTTTAACACTCTGTGACACTTTGTAACACTATGTGATACTCTGTGACACTCTGTGACACTCTGTAACACTCTGTGACACTGTACACGGACCCAGGAGACTGGGAGAGAGAGAAAAAGGAGAGGAAAGAGAGAGAGAGAGAAGAGAGTCAAAAAAATGAAAGAGAGAGAGGAATGGAGAGAGAGAGGGAAGTGAGACAGAGAAAGAGAGAGAGAAGCGGGGTAGAGAGGAAAAGGGAGTAAAAGAGAGAGAAAGAGAGGGAGAAGGAGAGAGACAGACAGACAGAAAGAAAGAAAGAAAGAAAGAAGAGAGTACTCAGAATAATGAAAGAGAAGAGACAGACTGAAAAATAAGGACAGAGGGAAGAGAAAAAGAGGAGTAGGGAGAGAAAGGGGAAGAAAAGAAGTGGAGAAAAGTCTGGACTATAAGTGAGAGTGAGAAAGAAAGAAAGAAAGAGAGGGAGAGGGGCAATTGGAATCAATGCATTTGTGCAATACGGAGTAAGAGAAGAGAAAGTAAGTGAGTAAGAGAGAAAGAGATGGTGAGAGAAAGAGTTAAAGTCAAAGAGATGGGGAAAAAATAAAGAAGGGAAAGAGAGAGAGAAAGGACGGGGCAGAGCGAGACAAAACAAGAGAGGCAAATGGCAAATTGGATCTGAACTATAAGGGATGGAGAGAGAGAAAGAGAGAGAGGTAAATAGAAGAAGAGAGTGGAGAGAGTGAATGAGTGAGAAAGCAGCGATGACATCTGCATTTTAAGAAGAAAGAGGAGGAGGGAGAGCGGAGGAGTGATTGGTCCTACAGATGACAGGTAAAGTGTATTTAGAGTTTGAGTTTTCAGTTTAATCTCTTTAATGGGGCAGATAAATAAAAGAGATGCACGTCTCGTCCTCTCAAAGACTCTGAGGAAGAACAAAGTGCAGGTTTGGTCCTGATGGAAACAACCAGCTCCAACTGAAGGACGGAACATTTCATTGAGATGGAGTGGCCTCTGATACGAGCAAGGATTTAAGATGTGCCCTCTTGATGACGAGATGGATATGTTTAAAGCCATACTGTGGATTATTACTGCAACCATAGAGACAAACTGGTCGGTGCCCCTTTAAAACGCTGCAGGAAAGCTTAAATAGTATATACAGCACAGCGTATTTTGTTTATGTTATCACTAATCGCAGTAGCGTGCTGTGACTTTTATGGGGAGGCAAGCAGACCTGGAGTGGACATCAATATTTAGTCGATAACAATTTAATAACGCTGCTTTTTATGCAAACCACATTGCAAATGACTATATTTATTCTGACTCACATTAATTGCCTGTACTGAGCCAATCTGGAGTCAAATTAGAGAATCCTAGAGCATATAGTTTATTAATATTTGTTTATATTGGACTATATTATATCTTTGTACAAACAGGGCTGTTTGTTTCTGCTCCTACATCTTATTTATGCAGCTGAGTATTCAGGACTCTTCTTATCTATGTAATTATTATAATGCTTCTAAAACCACATAAATGGCTCATGACAGCTCCACACATGTGAAATGCACTACACAAAATGTGCATCATGACAACAACAGTGCATTAGTCAGACAGGTGCACTGGACAGACAGGTGCATTTATAATACATAACAGAGCCTGATGTGTCACAAACATCTTCTTAAACTCAGTCTTCTATTAGAACCATGGACTTACAATTTGGTTAGAACAGCGCGTTATCACTCACCTCTTACAGATGTAAAAATACATCTTTCTTGAAGAAACATCCTGTATGTGGGAGCCTAAACCCAGTTTTGTCATTTTTCATTACTAACATAATTATTCTTATTTTGTTTGATTTAATATTTACTTAAACTGCATGATTTTTAGGATTTTGGTCATTCTATTTGGTTAACATGACTATTTGTTGATTATTTCCTTAAAAATAATTTGATCTGTTTACATTTTTCTTTCAGTTAATTATTGCTTATGTTAATCATAAGTTTACCTAAGTAATGTTTATTTTTTGTATTATTTTGTGGTCTATGGCTCCTTATTTAAGGCGAGCGCAGGTGCACCAAGGGAGTGGAGTAGAGCCAAACAGTTTTTTGATTTCCTGTCACCTACACCTTCCGTCATGTTAAAGTTCCTCATTTTGTAGGTTTTGTGTGTTCCAATTATGTGAATTTTTCAAGTAAAGAGTTTTTAACTGCACTTGGATCATTCTCTGTGGATTCTTTCACTTCTGAGGCAATTTAAAAGGTGGAACAAGGTGAGCAAAGCATTAACTATGGCTTCACAAATGTTTGGACCTTACACTGTATTTCTCTTAAGTGCAGTAGGTCCAGAACACACACATGTTCCTCCACTCATGTGTAATAGTCACATACTAACACACACACACTCACAGAGCCGCTCACTCCACTGCTCTGTCCGGATCCTCCATTTCACACAATCTCGCCCTGAAACTAGCTCACTGTTTAATTAAATGAAGCCTGTATTTCTAACTAACATCTAATCATTATAAACGTGAAGCTACAAACAGTGACTTGTCGTTAAAAGTGAGTTATCGTTAGACACTTGTGTTCAAACTTAGCACTGCTGTTGTCGTCTCCTGCCGCATATCTGCCCTCACATGGAATTGCGGCATATCTCCTTTTCCCATGGATGATGATATGGGTTTATAGGATGTATTCATGTTCAGAAACATACAATGACAACTTCTGGTGTTGTTCCTGACACTGAGCTCACCGACCAGCTGTGATAAAACCCACTGAAGTACATGTAAAATGACTGCGTATGTATGTGCTGTTTGGAATCATCTTGAATTTGACACCTCATCTCTTCTAATCGCATGTACCCAGTGCACTCGGAGTTGTGTGTCAGTGGGGAAATGATGAAAACTGAGGTGTGGTTGTAATTGTTGATTCACCGAACATAAAGGAACACTACAATGACATGGAGATGAAGAAAACTGGGACATTTTCTCATTCTTCCTAGATTTTGTCAGACTTACTACTGCAAACAGAGCCCGCCAGAAGTTGTCGTCCAAACGTCTTAGTGGTTTGTGACGTAAGTGTGATTAGAGCCTGTTCAGTGCTGTTTGAGCCGGCTGTGGCTCTCTGGTTGTCAGAGCATATGTAGAAAATATAGACTGTAAGCCGCGCTTTCCACATGTTCCTCCAGGCCTCCGTAGAAAGCCAAAACAACATAAGTTAATCAATCAATCAAACTTTATTTATGAAGCACTTTTCATACAAAAATGTAACACAAAGTGCTTTACACAGATTAAAAACAATCCCACATTTCCACCCACCCACCAACCCAACCCCCACAGCTGCCCGACTCGACACAACCAAACATCACAGACACCCAAACACCCCCCCCCCCCCCCCCCCCCCACACACACACACACACACACACACATTAACCTGCTAAAATACATAAAACGACACATAGTAAAATGTGAGGCTGAATACAGGCGAACCAGTTGAGAAAGCACCATCAGAGGAGCCGTCTACACCAGGAGCAGAGAGACGTCCACCACCACCAAGGAACCGCCACAGGAGCCAGGGGAGAGATGAAGCCCAGGCACCATCCCTCCACCAGGAGCCGACGGGACAGACCCGACAGCTACAGCCGAGGGCCTCTGCTCCTGATGCAGAGGGCTCCTACAGAGGTGGGTGGGACCAATAGTATTAAGCAAGCACAGTAATGATAATGAGTTAGAAAGCACCACCCACCTCATTTTATTTTATTTTATATCAGATTTGTATAAAGGAAATTTAATTAAATTTCTTTTTTAATATTTCATGTGCACAAGAAACAGATACGATTGTAGACAGGAGATATGCTGGGGATGCGCGCAGGCAGGGGAAGGCAACTCGGAGGGGGCCTCGCAGGTCCTAATTGTAAAGTGTGCCTGGACGTGAATAGCGTGATCATAAATGTATCTCTTGTGTTTCAGGTGAGAAATGACAATTTAAGTGAATATTTCTTTTGATAAACATAAGTTTGTAAGTTAGACGCGTCCTATGTGGTGTGACCTAATTGTAAAGTGTGCCTGGACGTGAATAGCGTGGTCATAAATGTATCTCTTGTGTTTCAGTGCATACGGCATTAAATGGAAGTAAATATACACTCTCTGAAGCCTCTTTATCCAACCGCAAGTGCTACAAATGTGATGTTCAGAACCGCGGTTGTGGCAGTTTGCACAGTGACCAGAGGAGAGTAGTAAAGGACACCGTGACTACAACCATGTTTCAAATGTAGAGAAGTGAAAGGAAAACGGGATTATTTGGATATAAGTCAAAACTATTTAATTATACTTTTGACACATGATGATTTTAGATTTTATTTGTCAACCACTGCTTGCCTTGATTGCCCTGACAGCACGCCACTGACTAATCGTGCACTACGTAATTTTTGTGTTTGTGGAGTCTGCTTTTCTCCAAAGAGATGGTATTTCCTGTAATGATCCACAGTATGGCATTAAACTTATCTTGCATTCAGATACCGGTGTTTGTATTTGTTAGAAACAGAGTGGTCCCGTACTGTGGAAAATACCAGGCAAATAAATGTCATCTCCATGGACACAAGCAGGCAGCAGATCCTCCATCAGAAATGTTACGTAGTGTATTTTTAATTTAAGACACTACACTAGTTTTCGATGCAGACCTCCCCCTCCTCATGTCCAGTCCCTCCTCTCAGTTCGAAGTGACTCACTGAACCACATGCTTCTGTGGTCACGTCCGGACTCACAGTCTGGACCGAGCAGTGGACAGACGGACAGCTCCTCTCTCCATCTGTGCCTTTTTCAATCCACCATCACTGTGTGTGTTGTGAGTGTGTGTGTGTGCTGTGTATTGTGTGTGTAAGCACTGAGTGAGTCATGTGACCAGAGAGCAGGTCAGGTGATCACAGACAGGAAGTACAGGTTCAGATTGTGGCTTTCCGAGGGCTTTTACTTCCACGTCTTGTACTACTGTAACTACTGGCTGAACCAATAATTCAATTAATATTTACATTAACAAAACCCATAACAGAGGAAAAGAGTCAACAACGCCTCCTAGGCCCAGCTAATATAGAAGGTATACAGGTTCATTGTTGATGAACTGAGGCATGGTTCACATAGAGCAAAAGTGTACAGTTTATTCATACATCTTCCATAAATCAATAATAGTTAGGGCAATTCGCTTCACAGTTCACTGAAAGACTCTTGGTTCCAAAGACCGAAGTTCAAATCTCCGGTAAACAAACCGGAGCACAGGAAAGGAAAGGCAAGGTGACGACTTCAGCACCCACACCGCAGTCCAGGAGTCACATCTAGAAATAAAAACGAACTTACTTCTAATCCTATAACTAAACTCTAAACGAAAGTCTGGAGCTCCAGCATCCCACTTTTGCCTCACAGGAATGTACACTGTGTGGCTCCGACAGACTTACCGCAACTTTCTTTGGCCAACGATCATGTATATGGAGCAGAACGTGCAGCGCTAGGGAACAGGACACAGCACTAAATGACACAACCGTGTTAGAATCAAACTAAATTATTAAAGTCAACTAAAGAGCGAAGAGCAGAGGACGCGGAGGCATCAGAGGGCGAGTGACACAAAGGAAGCACTATTTATTGATTGACAGGTATCGTGATTGGCCAGTGGGAACAGTCTCGACAAGGCCCCGCCTGCCGGTTACACTGCCATAACTACTCCCCTAGCCAACTAGGGGTGTGCAAAAATATCGAAATATTGATATATCGTATCACTTAATGTGATGATACAGTATCAATACTGTGGGCTGCTATATTGATATATCATCAAGTTGTTATTGTTTTGTTGTTGTTTTTATGTATAATTTACTCAATTATTTTGTTACAGTGCTACAGTTTTGTTGCTTATTTAGCAGAAAGAAACTTGTTTATGCGACACATTTGACATTTTCACAGTTTTGATGATTAAAATGGGTGTTTCATATTAACTTTGCATAAGAAGTGGTTTAACAAACACTTGTAGTATCACAGATATATATGTATGTATCATACATGATATGTATCTTATCATGGCCTATGTATCGAGGTATGTATCGTATCGTTAACTTCTTAATGATACCCAGCCCTAGTCCCAACGATTTAAAATCTCATAACATAATAATGCTCATTCATCCAAACATCAATCATACTAAGGGGAGAGGACTAGAAAGCACACCTCTTCTAAATTTATAACCACTTAAAATGACTCGAGTCGGCTTCTCCAACTGCCTGAGCTGCTCACCACAGCTGCCTCCTCCTGCCCTCTTTATCCACATGATGGGCCTGAACAGCGACTTAACCAGCAGCTGAAATGACACAGCCATCACATCAGATCACACACATGCATCTGGGCATGGTGAACTACCCCTTTAAAGGCAACAACAGCTCAACCCAGATGACCACACTAAAAACATGGTGACTTCTAACTGGTACAGCTCCCCAGACTCCTCTTCACACATAGCGCTGGATGAAGCGTCCTTAAGACCCCCAGTGTTTGGAAACTCAGCCTTTTCATGTGTGGCTGTCCATCATTGAAACATGTTACCAACAGAGCTGATCACATGTACAAAGTACGGCACATTCTCACACCTGGAAAAACTGTGGCTTCTTTCAAACCAAACCTGCGCCCATAATGTGAACAGAAGAGAGTCTGGAGAGAGTGTGATGTTCTGGAGTGAATGAACTGAATAATGGCTTTGATAAGGATGATGTTTTTAAGATGCTGAGAGAACTGGATGTGAATGATGATACAGAATAGTTATATTGCTCCAGACATTATTCTCCTTGTATGTTTGATTTTATGAACTATAACATCATCCTGCCCAGGGACGACAGGTGGAAATGAGCACTGGTGCTATAACCTGGTACACGGCATCTCTCCTGTTAAGGTTCATGTAGATTGTGCACTGTCCCTGTCTCATTAAATAAATAAACTAAACTAAACAGTAAAAGCAGTAGCACACCACCTTAAAAGCAACTTTATCCATACTTGCTAATGCTGTGCTCAGGCTGAAGAATCCTTTATCTCGTCTCACATCCCACTGCTGAGGTTTATGAGCCACCCTCTGGAGGCTGCGTCTTGGACAAAGCTGCTGTGACCCACACACTCTCTTCTAGTAACTCCCAAACCTCTCCACGACCACTCCTGAACTTGAACTTGTGTCACAGAAGAAGTTGATCATCAAATTTGCTGTAATCACTGTGGGTTTAGTTTAGAGGAAATCAAATCTGTTTTTGTTTTTCATTGACATCAATATTTATTTTACTTTTTATTTCTGTAATTGTATTCCTTCTTCTTCTAGTCAGGATTTGTCACTGGGGATTTCAGCATCAGTATTTCTGATTAGAGCTCAAAGTGACTGAACGTCTGAGTGGAGCAGATCAGAAGTGAAAGGGTTAAGTGTAATATCAGTACTTAGTCAGAGAGAGGGACAGATGGTCCTGTCGAGCTGTGACAGGAAATTAGCAGCTGACACAGCGCCACCTGCTGGGAAACTTCAGGAAATTTCAGCACTGGAATTAACAATCTCTACTGAACTAAAGGTAAAAGGAGCTGTTCACTTGAAAATCACTTCTTCACGACATCACAAGGTGGAACAGAGCATTTTGATTGAACTGAGTAATAATGCAGGATTACTCAAACATGTGAGAATGAAACAAAACACACTCTGACAATGTTTTTGAGGAGGTAACAACATTATATCATGACTTAAAGCTCACAAGAGTCATTTTGTGTAATCTAGGACCTTTAAACCCTATAACGTCAACGCGACCTCTACCATAACACAACACCTGGTCCCATACCTGCGCTTTTTATAGACTCCCATCATGCATTGCACACACGCCGCTCGTTTGCATACTAATGTTCACAAACAGACAACATGGTGAAGATTCCCAGGTCGTTTTGTGGATGGACCAATCGCGCGGCGGCTCCCGCTGGCCCCTCCCCCTGTCGTCTCGCCCGGGTGCACACAGTTAATTGGCTCCGGTCTGATTGGTCTCGTTTACACCAGAGACCGAACGCAGAGGCAGAGACAACAACAGAAGTGACCCTCCAGAGAACACATGTCTCTAACGCTAAACATCACCATCACATTTGCTAATCACCTTTTTATCATCATTATTATTTAAAGGGCCCGTGTTACACTGTTTTCTGATCTGTGTTATAATGTTGTTTCCTCATCACAAACAGACCTGGAGTTGTGTTTTGTTTCATTCACACATGTTTAACCCACAAACCCTGCATGCTTTGGCTGAGTTATTCCCTCAAACATACAAAAAACACCCTGTTTCACCTAGTGATGTTATGTGGTGATACATGAAGTGCTCACAGTGTTTTTAAAGGTGCATTTTGTAATTTTTCCTGGCAGAGGGTCCATCAGATACTTTTCTCTATGCAGATGTTATTGCTTTGTCTGGAATATTTCACAGTATGGTATTAAAATGTTCTATCTTCATGGACCAAACCAGACCAAGTTACAGGTCAGATCTGTGGAGAGGCGACTCTACTCACAGTCAGAATGTCTTTTTCTAGGGATTTCTGAGCTGTAATTTATAAATGTAAGGGAGAGGCAGTAACATCTCCATGGAAATGCCACACACCTTCACTTGAATCATTTGGATGATTTCAGATCTGGAATTGCCAATCTCTACTGAACTAAAGGTAAAAGGAGCTGTTAACTTGAAAACATTTTGATCTTTGGAGACGTAGACAGACTAAAGGATCAATCAAACATGTGTGAATGAAACAAAACACAACTCAAGGTCTGTTTTTAAAGAGGTAAAAGCATTACAACATGACTTAAAGCTCACAAGAGTCAATTCTGTGTATTGCAGCACCTAAACACTAATTGGGGTAGCTCTATAAGACTATACAGGGGTTCCCATGGTCACGGAAAGTCATGGAAATTGTATATGTCATTTTCCAGCCCTGCAAAACTCATGGAATTTTGTGAATTCAATAAAAGTTTTGGAAAAATCATGGAATTTTAGTATCTCTTTCACACAACCACAGTGTTCTGTTAAGTTATCTTTAGGTATAATCATTATTTCTGAATTTCCGAAAGAGACGACAATAAATGCACTGACAGTATTTTGAAAGTTAAAAAACTATAATACCAAACCATAAGGTGAGTGGAAAGGGTTAGCATTTCAGATTTAGCCCTAAAAGTCTGATCAATTCTGCACATGTAGGATGCTGTAAAGTCAAGGAAAATTCACTTTAGGTCATGAAAAAGTAATGGAAAAGTTTTGAAATTTGGTCAGTGAAAAAGAGTGGGAACCCTGACTATAGACTTTATAACTCTGACCATGTGAGCTGCTTGTGTAACGGTGTAATGAGGCAAGACAAATTTAACTTTATAAAATGAAAAAAAAGGAAAAAAAAAGAATGACAGCCCCTTTAACCAGCTAAAACTACTATATGGCTTCAACTATAATGCGATTTAAATGTGCATTGCGTAACTTTTCGGTTGATGTCCTTCACCTGCTTGTTTCTGTGGATTTCTACGTCATTGCTCTGCCTCGAATGTTCCACAGTATGACTTTAAACAGCTCTACTTTACATTTATTCAATTACAGCTGATTTTATAGCTCAGAAATACCTAGAAAAACAGGCATTCTGACTGTGACTGGGGATTGCCTCTCCACAGATCTGACCTGTAACTTGGTCCGGTATCAGCTGACACTCCTCTCCTCTGGGACGACCGGAGAATTTAAACTGATTTTTAATAAATGAGCGTATTTTTATTACACAATACTGCAGTGTTTAATAAGAGCTAAGACAATAAGAAAATAAATTCTAAACTATAGCAGAGATCTAATTAAAATCTTGTATCACGAAGATAAACAAATGTGCATGTTTTTGTAACCGTGTGTTTTCCTGATGCTCATTATGATTATCATGTTTTCCAAAAAGAAAAAAGTTATCCCATCTGTTATTGTTCTTTCTCACATTTTTTTCTCCTCTTTCTCTCATTCTCAACTTTTGCATATCCCTTTCGTCATCTCTCCCCCTTTCCTTTCCTCTCCTCTTCCTCTCCTCTCTATGCTTTTCTTCTCACTCCTCTTCTCTCCTTTCTATTCCCATCTTTCTCTCAGCCGCTCATTTAACCTCCCTCTCTCCTCTCTCTCTGTCTTGTCCCTCCATCTTTCCCTCCTCTCCATCTCCCTATCTCTTTGTCTCTCCTGTCTCTTTGCTTTCTCTCTCTGCTTTTCTCCTTTCTTTTTTCCTTTATCCCTCTCTCTTTCTCTCCCTTTTATCCGCTCCTTCTCTTCTTTATCTTCCTTCCCCTCTTCCTCGCCTCTCTCTCTCCTCCTCTTGTCTGTTCTGGTCCCTGCTTTTGTTTATAGGTTCAGGGTTTAAGGTTTTAGTTTTTTGCTCCATTCACTTGAACAGATGAGAAACCTACAGCTCAGTGTGTGCTCTGTGTGTGCTGTGTGTGTGCTGTGTGTGCTCAGTGTGTGTGCTGTGTGTGCTCAGTGTGTGTTGTGTGTGTGCTCACGTGTCAATTTTTTAAAAATATTCTTTGTCCAGTGACTCAGATTTGCAGGTGTGGGAATTGAAGGCCACAGGAAATGCTGAGAAAGATATGACTTTATATTTTTCTATTTCTTCAAGGCCATACAGTTTCATAGATTCCAGCCGTGCATATTCATACTTTGCAGCGGGGTGGAATGTTCGTCAGCTACCATGGTAACGCAACTCACACTTTAGTAAACACAGGCAAAAAAGTTGTTGAGTTGTTGGTCTGAGAACTCAAGAAAAAATACAAAATCCATTTAAACAGCACGTTTTCAGGAGCCTGTGATCAATATGAGTTCCAGCCACTGTTTCTGGTCCGATTGTATTGCAATAAATCTCAGTTTACAAACAAAGCCTCAGACAGAGCAGTGCCTAGAGTTAGCTTCACACCCCCAGAGAATGTTAATGACCTCAGCTGCAAAGTATCAGTTTGTCTTGGTGTAAAATATTGTATTGTTTTGTATTTATTTCATTGAATTTGATAAGGATACACGTATGTTTCATATTGTATTTTTTGGACTTTAAGTCGCACATTTTTTAATGATTTGGCTGGTCCTGTGACTTATACTCTGGATGCAAATTTTCACACTGACACCCGCGAGAGCCTCTCGTCTTGTGTGTGAGTATCTGCTGCTCCTGTTCCTCCTGTACCACTGTCACTTCACTCTACTGCACATGTCTCCTGCAGAAAGAGCCTCTGTCCTGTCTGTATCATCTCAGTCAATCGCACTATTACCACTGAAAATTTTAAATTTAAACAAACTTATAATGACAACTGAGAAGACTGAACACAAATGACCCCAAAAAGAAAATCATGTTTTGCAGATTACAAGCTGCAAGTAGCGAAATGCAGCTGAAAACAGTAATCGAGCAGCAGAAAGAAAGTCTGGAGTGAACAAGAAACTTGTGACAACCAGGAGAGTGCGCCATGCAACTTTCCTGGAAGTAATAACACTACAACATTTTAGACAAGACTAATTCCAATTGATGCTTTGCAGCTGATGTCATCAATATTCCCTGGGAGTAGGAAGCTAACTGTAAGCACTGCTCTGTCAGAGGCTTTGTTACACTTTAATTTGAGCTTTATGTCAACACAGTCTGGCCATAAAGAACTGACTTTAGTTGAAACTACAACAGGAGAGCTGATCTGTGCTGTTAAATGCTTCTCTCACACATAAAAGTTTTTTCAGGTAGTAACTCTTACCATTTTGTTGAAAAACCAAACACAGTACAGATCACAGGCTCCTGAAAATGTGCGGTTTAAATCAAGTTTTCAGACCATAGAGATTCATGTAGAACACCCCCCGCATTATGTCAAGGCGAAGTAGTAAAATTGTCTTAAGTGTTAAGGTGTATTTGTCCCTGTGTCAAAATTTGTCCACTGCATTTGACCCATGACTCAATGTGGGCAAGATTTTTACTTTTTACATTTTCCTGTTATTAAATTTGGACTGTACATTCTATGTAAGGTTTCTGTTTTAGTGTCTGCCACTTGTTTGTCTCCACAGAGATGTTACTGTTTGACCTTAAATGTTCCACAATATAGCATTAAAGAGACAGTCTGGAATTTTGAACACAGGACCTCATTTCCTAGTGAGCCAGAGTGTTGGAGACGTGTGGAGACACTTTTTAAAATATTCCATCCAGTCCTTGTATTTGCAGAGGTCGCTGGTGCTAGGCTAGTGCATGTCAATGGCCATAGTTATCCTGCCACTAAAAACAGTCTTACCCACTCCACAAAACACCCAAAGCAAATCTTATTATTATAATTATAAAGCCATACTATCGATGTGCGTTTACCCTAAATATGTACAAATGTGTTCTGTATTATTGTTTTTGCAGTACATCGCATTTAGTTCTGTCCCAGTCTTTTATTTTGAAGTCCTGATTAGAAACAGGAAGTT
Organism: Boleophthalmus pectinirostris; assembly: GCF_026225935.1. Taxonomy (NCBI): domain Eukaryota; kingdom Metazoa; phylum Chordata; class Actinopteri; order Gobiiformes; family Gobiidae; genus Boleophthalmus; species Boleophthalmus pectinirostris. Next base: position 7,426,926 of record NW_026571115.1, on the reverse strand, counting down.
ATGACAGGAAGTCAGACATTTTTTGTTTTGTTTGCTCTCAGTAGCACATGAGTCCATCCTCTGCCATCTACCTTTTTGTTTGTGTCTTTGACCTCACTGTCTGTAAGTGTGCACTGTGCTAAGTACAGTTTTCTTTTCTGTTTTTCAGTTTTACTCTGTTTTGGAACTATGTTTGTGGAGAAGTAAACTGAAGCTATGGACGCTAGATCCTGACTGCATGTTTCAAAAAGGGGTTACACTTACTGCTAAACTGTGTTAGAGACACACATGGAGAGCGGGAAAATGTGAATGTCTGTGTCCATAGAATAATTTTAGAAGTAAAACCAGCATTGCATTTGAAGGATTTATGTCTGAGCAGCAGCAGGGAGTTGTATTTCCTGATAGAAAGCTTGGCAGTGGCGGACTGATATCATCTAGCACCTATCTTACCGGCAAAGTAAAATTCCGCTGCTGCTGAGAAAATAGTCCCTCAACATGCGACGATTCATTCATTCATTATTTCAAACATTATTCTATTAACACAGATATTTAGATCTGCTGCTCAGACATAAATCCTTCAAATGCAAGGTTGGTTTTACTTCTACAATTATTCTATTGACACACACATTTAACATCGACAGTCTGATGTAATAACAGATTTGCTTTCGGGTGTTTTGTGGAGTGGGTAAGACTGTTTTTAGTGTCAGGATAACTATCGCCATTGACATGCACCAGCCACCTCTGCAAATACAAGGACTGGATGGAATATTTTAAAAAGTGTCTCCACACATCTCCAACACTCTGGCCAACTAGGAAATGAGGTCCTGTGTCCAAAATTGTGCTCTGTCCCTTTAAACTTCTCTATGTTGCATCTTATTACAGGTGTTTATATTACACAAAACACTTAAAAAAGGAATTTTGCTTAGAACGTAAAGACCTGAGAATATAAGACTTTTTATAAATTGTACTCAGATAAAGCTGATGTGAAGCTGCTTGAGGACATCCTGGTGGAGCATACTTACAGACAAAAGACTAATGCTCACATTTCCTGTGTCATTTGTCATTTGTATGCAGTTCCTGATCTGTCTGAGTCATAAAAGTCTCTTCTCTCAGCTCATGACGTGTTTTGGAGCCTGTGTATACACCAGTGAAAGGGCCCATATTACACTATTTTCTGATTTATAATGTTATAATGCTGTTTCCTCATCACAATCAGATTCATAGTTGTGTTATGTTTCATTCACACATGTTTAACACACAAACCCTGCATATTTAGGCTGAGGTCTTTGAGTTCTTCTCTCAAAGTGATAGTGAAAAAAAACAAAGAAGCTGTCCATTTCAAATTGAGGTCTGTCCTTCTAACTAAATCCTTTTCTTCCAATTACTGTAGCTCCTCCACTCTGTCCCATAGGTGTGGTTTCGAGAGGAGAGGGGGCAGTCTATAGGAGCGGAGGTGAGTGGACTTTGCTGCAGTCGGGACATTGGTGTGGGAGCCTGGTATGACCTGCTTTGAAAAAACCGTGAACTTTCTTCCTCTTATCTATTTTTAATGACAGGAGCAGCATGGGGCCCTCTGCTGGCACCATCACCTCACAGCACCTCGCCTTTGTGTCGCATACATACTGGATTTACAGGATATAATGGTAAGAAAAACTACTGCTACTGCTACTACTGTTATGCTCCTATGAAAGAGCGGGTTTTACAGGTTTTAACATTTTGTGTGAAGGCAGGGGTACAAATCATGTTAGTTTGAAGAACAAATGTTATGCATAAGTTTTAAATTTATTGTCTTTTAAACAGGTTCTTAATTTAGAAGTTAAAATAATGCATTTTTTAAGGCCATAATTTCACAGCTTGAGTTCTCCCCATAATTTGCCCTGGTACAGTTCGCCCTATTGGCAGCAGAGGGAAAACTTAAACTAGGTAATGAGAAACATGCAGGACACTTCAGCCACCTTGATTAGTATGAGTGTGAGTCAGATTAGCCTTAGATTTCGCTTCTGTCAGTCTGTCCCAAGGCAGCTGTGGCTAGAGTAGTAGCTACCAAATATGTAATGAATGAATAATGCACAAAAATAATGCACACAATTTAAAAGTTTTATATTTCTATAATTTGATCTGCTGTTATAAATGTATTCATTCATTTATTTGGTTTATTTGAATAGGGACATAGCAAAAACCTTGACTGTAAAACCGCAGTATAGCAGCCCAATGCATTCATCATAGTCCTTAAAGCCTGAGCTAATTCAGCACTTGTTCACAGAAGAACTTTTAACACAAAACACAGAAGAACAGTTCTTCTACATTGTGTGTGTGTGCACAGTTATTAGGCAAGTGGGTATTTTGACCATATCATGATTTTTATGCATATTCTCCAACTCCAAGCTGTATAAACTTGAATTCTTATTGGATTTAACCATATCCAGTGATGTGTATTTGTATAACGAAAGAGGATGTGGCCTAAAGAGCTCAATTATTATCAATCGATTATTAGGAAGCTTCTTTTCCTCAGGCAAAATGAGCCAGAAAAGTGATTTAAGTGACTGAAAAGTCAAAAATTTAAAAAGTCTTTCAGGGGTATGCCGCACTCTTGTTTGATCACAGAACCATCAAATGTTTTGTTGCAAATAGTCAACAGAGAAAATCTACGCAAATTAACTGCTTTGAGAAAAATCAAACATGAAGCTACCAGGAACCCATTATCCTGACAGATGAAGATAAACAAGTGAGAATGGAAAATGTTCATATTTCATTTAGGTGTGTAATAATTCTGCACATTAATAGTTGCCTAATAATTGTGCATACATAGATTTTCTTGTAAGAAAACCAAAATTTCACTTTTACTTTCTCAGATATTCAAGTTTGAGGTTTATTCGCATTTTGGATTGATGAAGAGCACTGTAGTTGTTCAGTTATAAAATGAATCCTTATAAGTACAACTTGCCTTATAATTATGTACCTGCCACTCAGCGTGTTGTAAAAGCAACTATTTGAAAACAACTTAAGTTTCCTGGTGTTTATACATTTTATCAGACATTTTATTAAAATAGAACCACACATTCACAGCCAGGTGAGACACTCGAAGTTCCTCATGATTATGCACATAGTTGGATCAGACTTTTTCTGAGTGATGTAGTGATCCTGAGTCTGGAGCACGGGCACAGCTTTGGAGAGCTCTAAAAACAGCTTTATCACAGCAGCTGTTTGTTCCCTGTAAGCTGTAAACAGCTCCTTAATTGTTTTATATGTGGTACTTTTTTATGTATCTGTAAAGTTTCAGCCTGGAGCTCGTTTTATACTTGATCATGTTTGGATCAGCTCTGTGGCTCCTTCATATTTCTATTGATTTTATGTCTGAGTTTTATGTATTGAAGCCCACTCCAGCTGCAAACCAATTCTACCTGCTGCAGGAGGAAAGAAACAGTACCTGAACCTCAACTAAAACTATCCCACAAATACCACTTTACTCTACTTCTATATACTACTCCAAATACTACTACTTTTACAATTTCTGCTACTAGTACTACTACTACTTCTGCGGCTGCAATTACTATTATGATTCCTACTACTACTATTAATACTACTACTACTAGTACTACTAATATTACTATTACTGCTACCACTACTATTATTATTACTACTACTACTACTACTACTACTACTACTACTACTACTATTACTACTACTACTACTACTATTACTACTTAATATTACTACTACTACTGTTACTATTACTGTTACGATTACTACTCCTACTACTTCTAATACTATTTTTACTACTACAACTACTACTACTACTATTACTACTACTGTTACTATTACTGTTACGATTACTACTCCTACTACTTCTAATACTATTTTTACTACTACAACTACTACTACTACTATTACTACAACTACTACTACTATTGCTACTACTACTACCACTACTATTACTACTGCTACTATTAATAGTACTACTACTACTACTATTACTACTACTGTTACTATTACTGTTACGATTACTACTCCTACTACTTCTAATACTATTTTTACTACTACTACTACTACTACTATTACTACTGCTACTAATAATATTACAACTACTGCTACTGGTATTATTGCTGCTACTGCTACTACTACTACTACTACTACTATTACTACTACTACTACTACTACTACTAAGATTAATACTACTACTACTGCTACTAGCATTATTGCTGCTACTGCTACTATTACTACTACAATTGCTACTAATGCTGGTACTACTACTATTACTACGACCACTGCAGCGCAACCTTGATCCACCTTCAACTTCCTCTCCTCAAATTGTCTGTAAAGTTGTTCTCACTTTTTAAATGAATCCCTGCGGAAATGTGCTGTTATAGATTTGCAGGTTACTAATGAAGCCCAAATGATAAAAAATGACCAGGAAGTGAGGTGGATTGTGGGTAAAATGAGGTCATCTTGTTTATTTAACATTCAGTGGCGGCCATGTTGGATCTCCCCATCGATCACAGGTGACGATTTTTAATACCCTTTTTAAGAATGAAGTACTTAGAGCTACTACTACTACAACTACTATACCTAATATTACTGTTTTTACTACTACTACTACTACTACTACTACTACTACTACTACTCTACCACTACTATTATTACTACTGCTACTACTACTACTGCTACTACTACTATTACTACTATTACTACTGCTACTACTACTACTACTACTACTACTTCTACTACTATTACTACTACTACTATCACGAGAACTATTACTACTACTACTACTACTACTACTACTACTACTACTACTACTACTACCGCTTGTTATGGCCCCAGGCCTTCAGTTGTAATTTGTTTTGTGTGTTTTAAATTATTTTGCTGAGCTGTCCTGATTCCTGCTGTGGCAGCCCTGGCCCGTGATTGGTGGGGCACTCGCCTCACCTGCAGCCACCGCCCCCTATTTAAGGAGGTTGCCAGCACCTGTTCTGGGCTGCTGGCCTTGGTGGCTAGTATGCCATGTTGTGTTCATGTGTGTCTAGTTCTGTAGTTTAGTTCTGTTTTGTGCTGCATTTTATGTGGTCACTCGATTTTGTTTGTGGGTTTATGTGGTTTACTTTGGGCCACTTGTGTTTTAGTTTTGTGTGTGTCCTTTTGTTTAACCACTTGTTTTTGTGTAAGCCTGCGTGACCCGTTTTTGTGGCATAGAACTTGTTGTCTGTTAATTCTGTTTCTTAGTTTAGGTGATATTCTGTATATATTTTAGTCTGTTTTGTTAATTCACCTTTTACATCCCTGTTGATTAAACATTATTTAATTTATTCCATTTAACATCTTGTTTTTTTGTTACTTCCCTGAGCCCAACAAGCTGGGTCGTAACACCACTACTATCGCTACTACTACTACTACTACTACTACTACTACTACTACTACTACTACTACTACTAGTACTATTACTATTAGTAATACTACTATTACTACAATCACTACTACTACCCTACAACTACTACAACTACTGCTACTATTACAACTACTACTTCTTTTGCTACTGTTACTACTGCCACTATTACTATTGCTACTATTACTATTACTACAACTACTGCTACTACTACTAGTACAACTACTACAACTACTACCACCTACCACTACTGCTACTATTACTACTACTACTACTACTACTACTGCTGCTGCTACTACTATTACCACTAATACTAGTACTACTACTATTACTACCACTATCACTACTACTACTACTACTACTACTACTACTACTACTACTACTACTACTTTCTCCCCTCTTCTCTATGATAAAAATGGCCAAGAAGTGAGGTGGATTGTGGCGACTTAGTGGAGTATTTCCTGTATCACCACATGACATCACAAGGTGGAACAGACTGTTTTCAGTTTGATAGAAGAATTCAGCCTAAATCTGCACTGTTTGTGTGTTAAACATGTGTGAATGAAACAAAACAAAACAAAACTCCAGGTCTGTTTGTGATGAAGAACCAACGTTATAACACAGAACAGAAAATAGCCTAACATGGGCCCTTTAAATATGACGTACTTACAGTTGTCTTTTTCACATCGGGTGTTGGAAAGCCTGAGCGTGTGGCAGATCCCTTGTGTGCGCTTGTCTCATGAGAAGAAAAACAACAATAAAAAAATCAATTAAAATCAATGGGAGACACAAGGGAATTCTCAGCTCAGACTTATGCAGCTTTTGTCCTCGAATCACTGTTAACGCCCGGCGCCTGTTTCTGCTGGCTATGGAGCTGCTTACCTGATTTTCAACGACACTTCAACATCGCAAACAAATGTCATCTGATTGGTAGCTTTAAAGATGCAATGTGTAACTTTTTGTCTCCATGGGGATGCCATTGCTTTGCCTGTTCCCCAATATATCATTATACTATCTTCATTAAAGCGCCTATGTTATGCTATTTTCTGATCTACTATATGTTATAATGTTGTTCCTCATCACAAACAGACCTGGAGTTGTGTTTTGTTTCATCCCTTGTTAGAAAACACTCTATTCCACCTTGTGATGTCATGTGGTAAAACAGGAAGTGCTCCAGTGTGTTGCTCCAGTGTGTTTTTAAACTCCATACACCTTCACTAGAATAATTTGGAACATTTCTGCTCTGGAATTGCCAATCTCTACTGAACTAAATAGTTGAAAACTACCAATTCATGACATCATAAGGTGGAATAAAATAAATGCTGGATAGATATGTTTAATGCCATACTGTGGAACATTAGACAAAGCATCTTCATCGATAAGAACAGGGGTTGTACACTACCAGAAAAGTTATACAGTGTACCTTTTAATGACCAGTGGGTGTCAGAGATACACCAGCCTGGCCTATTTCAAATGACCGATGCTGTTACAGAATTTTGAATCCAGAGCAGCTGATGGCCGATGAGCTCGGCCAATATTTTGAAGCCAATATTTTGATAATTTTGTACCAAATTACATGGTATGAAATAACTGGGGAAGTACTATACACTTTGTAGCAATGATTTTGAAGACAACTTTTTCAACACATTTTTTTTACAGCGCCCCATTCTGATGTGTACAAACAAATCTTCATCAACTTTATTCAGGTGGTTGGGTCAAACAGAATATCTACCTATGTCGATTTGAAGCCAATGAATTTAATGGTGCATTAATTACAGATCTAATGCCATACTGTGGAACATTTCAGCCACAGAAACAAATACTAATGACCGAAAGGACAAGATCACAGATACAAGCGGTCAAAATGAGTTTCCTCCTCAGAGTGACTGGGCGCTCCCTTAAGCCCAATTTATTTATTGTGCATCAAATCATCTGCGTCGCCTTGAACCCTCTCCACAGAGCGTCTGCGTCAACCAACGCAAACCTACAAAATGTTGTACCTACACATCAAATCGACACAGACAGCAAAGGAAAGCGAAGCAGACAATAAGGGCTGTGTTTAGTCCTCTCTACATCTGCTCTACTTACATTTCCGGTAATTCACTTTCCCGCTTCATTTTGTGAACACAGTTTTTAAATCCTAGTCTCCTAGCGTTGTGGTGGTGAATTACTTTGCGGTGCATAGACCTCGACGCAGATCCATAAATCAAAAACTGTAGTGACAATTGCATGGCGGCAGTGTGCATTGAGTGTGTGCAGAACAATAATTTGGCCTTCAGAGAGAGGGTGAGGAGCTCAGTCACACAAGAGCAGCTCGGAGTGGAGTCGCTGCTCCTCCACATTGAGCCCTGGATAAAGTAGAAAAAGATGACTGGATGGATGGAACAAAAGCTACATGGAGACAAGTGGGTATGGGACCCTTTGCCAGAAAAGTTTTGATCAGAGCATACATGGCATTTTGAAAACTCTAGTTATATTTGATCCGTGTCTAAAATCCAAACTTATGTTCTTGGTTAGCTAATTTTTAGGAGTTGTAGTTACCCCTGGACAGAATAGAAATTATATCTTCTAAATTGAAAAGTCCTTAAGATGAAACCCAAGAATTGCCACTGCTCACCCTCTCTTCAATCTGGCATCTTGGTACCTCATCTCTTCTTTTCCTCTTTCTCATTGCAACTCAGAAAAAAGAAAAGGTTTAATTCCTGTTTGATCCAAAGTGCTCTGCTGGCAAAGACCAAAGATCCATAACACGAGGAACGCATCAAAATGAGGAGCAAACAACTCTCTGGACACAAGCTCAGAGACGTGAAATATGGACCTCACACTGTCACTGAAGGATCACTGAAGACCTGAGATGGACACAAGTGCTGTGTAAAGGCTCCAAGATTTCAGCAGCAGATGGATGGAGCATTCGAGAAAGGGTTCGCTTATTTATTGTTTCTAAATCGCATCTGTCGAGCAAATTCTCCGATAAGACCTTATTTAACCTTAAGCCTGGAGTCCACTGTGAGATTTTTATCGTCTTTTGTTGCATGTCATACACAAAGGTGGAACGTAATGTAGTAAACATAGTAAAGTATTGTACTTAAGTATCTGTACTTTACTTAAGGGTGCATTGTGTACCTTTTCTTTTGTGTATTTCTGCTTGTTTCTATGGGTATCCTATTCTTGTTTCTATTCTTGTTTTCTATTGTCATGTTCCACAGTATGACATGAAACAGCTCTATCTTACATTTATTCAGTTACAGATGGTTTTATAGCTCAAAAATAACTATACCTAATAATATATAATAAAAAACAGGCATTCTGACTGTGAGCAGGATTGTCTCTCCATAGATCTGACCTGTAACTTGGTCTGGTTTGGTCTGCATGAGGATAGAAATGTTTAATGCCATACTGTGAAAAGCAACATTTCCATGGAGAAAAGCATTTGTTACATAATGCACCTTTAAGTACATTTTAAAGTGGACACCTTTTACTTTGACTTCTCATTAGGGGTGTAATGGTACATGTATTCGTGCCGAACCATTTTGGTATGGGATGTTCGCTTCAGTGCAGGGCTGTGCACGAGTGAATTCACGCACTTTGTGTGTGTTTACATTTGGCCACTACATGTGCAGCTACACTGAAGGCTCGGCTTTTTAATATTCATGAGGGAACTCGTCTGTGGGTGGCAGTGTTTCCTTTATAGCGCTTTATAATTAGGGCACCACCTTGACAACAGTTGCCCCCCACCTTGATTACGTCCCTCTGAACCACGTGAATCCTTGCAAAACTACGGTCGTTACGCCCCAGTCCTCACTTTCACTTTCGTCTCACTTTCAGACACCCCTGCCCCCCATACCCGTGACTTCTGTCTCCCACATAGCTTCTGTATACCCGCGACCTCTGTCCCTAACGAAAGAGTATTTTCCACCACTGGGGACATTGTAACAGGACTGAAAAGTAAAAGTATTTTTTAATATTGTGTAAGATGTATTGTATTGTGTCTATCCCTCGGCTTTGTGTGAGAAAGCCGAGGGATATATTTTTGCTTCAGTCGTTTTTTTTTTCTTAAGTAACAGGATTGAGTTCTTCCACCTCTGAACTACACAATGTGAGGAATGTAAATCATACAACAGCTCACATGCACACTGTGTGAGTGAATATCTGGCTGCAGGCTCAGTCTGGTAACGTCTCCCTTGTTACAGTAGTTACCTAAGGCTAGTGCTGCATGCTAGTGCATTTCTGTGTTTGTAAAAGTTAGTAAATTAAAGAGAAAAGGGGAGAGATAATCCTGTTAAAGTTTAATCTTCGTCTTGGTCTCACACTGACTCCTACGACCATAGAATGAAGAAGAAGAGAGAAGTGGAGTAAGGGAGTGTGACGTCACCCACAGCATTCAGCTCCAGTCAAATGAAGCTCACTGAGGCTGAAGTTATAGGAAGACATTTGGAGCTGGTTCCATATTCGAGATAGAAGTTAATTCATGGACAAAATAGTGAAACAAAAACACCAGGATCACATAGATTCAGTTTATACAAACATTTTAAGACCAAAATGAGGAGCCTGACAGCGGCAGTTACAGACAGAGGGTCAACATTTTCTCAATACAAAGTGAACTGGAGTCGGAGTCCATGGAGCCTGAAGCACCCCCACTTTCACTTCTTATTTGAAATGTGGCAACAACTCAAGATTTTTCTCATGATCAGTCTTTCATTGAAGATGGCCAAAATCGTGCAATGGACACCTAGAATGATATGCAACATTTTGAGGACTTTTTTGATGTTCAAAAGATATAATATTTTGTTTGTAAGTAGGTAATCACTCTGGTATCCTTTTGGTGTCATTCTGAAACTCACCATACAAAGGTTGATTTGGAAATGGGTTGCAGGAAAAGTCCACAATGAAATCTCTCTGTATTTTTACACAGAAAAATCACAGTCTGGTCCCTACTCTTTTAAATTGGCCTCATAGACGTGTGGCGTGTGGATCGCAGGCAAAGAAACAGCAGCACCGCACAAAAACACCACACAAACTCCATACAGAAACACATTTGATTTGGAGTGGAGGAAATAAGATCTGCTCACATTAGTAAACAGGGCTTTTACAGTGGAGAGGAGAGGCCCGCTATGGTGCAGGGCAACTGTAGTCAGGAAAATGCGTCAGACTCAGAGCTGTGATTCAGTCCAACTTTGTGGCTGTATAAATGGGTGTAACTTTTCTGGTAGGGTCCGCCACCTGCCTGTTTCCATGGAGATGTCCCGGTATGGCATTAAATGTATCCATCTTGCATTTACTCAATAACACGGGTTTTTATTGACTTAAAAACTTGCATTCTTACTCTGAGTGGGCTCCCCTCTTCACACCTGCTGTCTCTGTAGAAAAATGTAAATGCAATGCCATACTGTGGAACATTCCAAGTAACATCTCCATGGAGAGAAGCAGGTTTCGGACTCTCCATCAGAAAAGTTACATAGTGCACCTGTAAAATGTTCATATTAAACTTGGTGGGTTTTTTTTTTGCTATATTGTTCATAAATACATTTGCAATCCTAATATGTAACTCAGCTTCAAATTCGCTCCTATAACTGCTAGCCTCGTGAGCTTCATTTGACTGGAGCCAAACCCTAGGGGGGACGTCCCACTCCTTTAGCCCACTTCTTTATACAGTCTGTAGTGATTCAGTGTAACTCTGTGCTAAGTGCATGCACTGCTGTGTCTGCTGCAGAGTCAGTCTAATGCATCAGGTTATGGTTCACGGCTCCACACAGCAATGACCAACACACAACAAAAACAACAGGGAGCACAGAGTACTACTGTTAGTGTGGATACGCCACCTGCTTGTCTCCTTAGAGATGTTTCTGTTTTTCAAGCAAGTTTAAAGAAACAGTATGTAAGATCTGGATTTCAAATTTTATAAACTTGACTTATTTATGTCCTTTTCAAATTTTCAAATAAAACATAGCTTTTACTGATACCAATTCTAATACTGGTTTATCCTTAAAAGGACAGTTCAGAATTTTGGACATAGGACCTAATTTCCTTGTTAGCCAAAGTGTTGGAGATGTGTACAGACACTATTGATGTAAATATCCAAACAGAAAGCAGAATGAGCCTCACATGAGTCTCTCATTTGCATTGCGATTTTAAGTGCTTAAATCCAGTTGGTTTAAACCTAAAATGCCTCTCTCTGATCTGAATTCTCACTCCCTAAACCCCAGCACCTGCAGTCAGTCATGAGTCAGTGCTAGTGCAGCCTCTGCAGCTCAGGGAGGGAATTCCGGAGGTTCTGAGCTTCCAAATGAGGTCTATCCATATACTGAGAATGAGAAAATCTGAATCTATCTTCTATCTGCTTAGAAACTAAGCTTAGACACTGTCATTCCATGTTAATTTGTGATTGTAATACTTGCAGTATGTAATATTTTGTAGTAATAGTAGCAGTAGCAGTAGTACTAATAGCAGTAGTAGTAGTGGTAGCAGTAGTAGTAGTAGAAGCAGTAGCAGTAGCAGTAGCAGTAGCAGTAGCAATAGCAACAGTAGCAGTAGTAGCAGTAATAGTAATAAAACTACTCGCAAATATATTTCCTTCTCTTCCTTTGTGACTATTGAACTGCTCGAGCCTCTCTCACCTCTCTCCTCAGACCTGTGGCAGAGAGGAGGCCGTTGCTCTAATTAAAGTCCACCTCTGTGAAGTATGTGTCGTTTAGGGGGATCCATACATCTGTGTCTGAGCAGCTCTTTAGTCTCGCTCTCATTCATTCAAACTGCAGTAAAGACTCCGCTAACCCTCCACAGCTCCTGAACAGTGCTCAAGAGGAGACAGACTGAACTCATTCACTCTTATATTACACTTTGTTAAGACTTTTAAGAACTACTTGGACACTTGGTATAGGTATTTTAACATCGTACTTCTCTGTTTTGTTTTGTTGGACACAGTATTCCTACTTGAGTAATATGTAATAATACTACTTGATGACTCCTATATTTTTTATTACTTACATGAGTAACAGTAACAGTTTTGGGTATTCTTCCACTGTGAGCTTCACTAATCCAGATTATGTCTCTGACTCTCTGTTGTATTTTGATTTTGTCTCTGATTTTCTTGTCTTAGAACCAGTGCCTTGAGTCAGAATCAACCATCCAATCAGATTTGTTTATTTCAGTGACACATGTGAAACAAAGGAGCTCATTGGTCCCTCATTATTTTGAACAAAATCACATTTGTCTCACCTCAGATTAACCAAGTTTAGTGCTTCGATCAAATATTCAGAAATTTATTTTTTAACAGATGGACCATGTGATTCCCTGATTGGCCAATCCACCTATCAGTTATGCCCATCTGAACTCGGAAATTGACCAGACTTACATCTTCGTAAAGTGTTGGAGAAGTGTGTATTCTGGGTCCCAGCGCTGTAAGTAACATCTGCGTTTCTCGCACTGCTCCGTCAGATATTATATATTATTTTTATATTTTTGGTTCTATCATTTCAAAATACCAACTTTTGTGCATTTTTTTATACTTTGTCCTTCCAATGACATCAACTTCATACTATAAATCAGATGTCCAAGCAGTTACTCTTACGATTGCACTTTCTTATGCTGCAGTTTCCCCAAGTATGTTTTCCAAGTAATACCTTGGACCATAACTTTGTACTTCTACTTGAGTAATATTACTTAAATTACAATATTTTGACTTGTTTTTTTTGTTTAGTTTTTTTTGACAACTCTACCCACCTATGCCATACTTTCCTAGCCTGATTCATCAACCGGTACTTCGTACAAACCGTCTGAACTCACAGCCTTAGAGTTTGTTCGCTCGACGGTAGGCAGGTACTTTTTGTCATTTAACCAATTCGCTGCTATGTGGTCACGTTTGTAATACGCCGCTAATGGGGCTAACTGGTATATTAAGTATATTATTTCCCAAATCCCGTAGGAAGAAGGACAATAACGTCTTTCCCCTTGATGAAATTCACTGAGCATTCTCTTTATTCCGGCTTTAACTCCTCGATTTCGGGAATCGCTGACAACACTGAATATATGGCTCTTTGCTGATTGGCTGGTGCCCGAACTCGCACTTCTGGGGTTTTTGCGAACCGTCTAGTGTAATCTGATTTCTGACCTAGTTGCTGGAGAGAAATGAAATTGAGCAGAGGCACTAGGTGGTGCCCGCGTGGCTAATACTTTCCATGCTTTGTCCGAAATGTTTCACAGTACGACATTAAACCTTTCTATCTACACGGAAACCTAACCGGACCAAAATTACAGGTAAGATCTGTGGAAACACAACTCCGCTCGCAGTCAGAATGCCTGTTTTACTGGGTATTTTTGAGACAAAAAAAGCACCTGTAATTGAATAATGTAAAGTAGAGCTATATAATGCCATACTGTGGAACATTCCAGGCAGAACAATGACATATCCATCGAAACAAGCAGGCGACTGTTGCTCTTTTTATTTATTATTGACGGAACAAACCGTTGCGCTCCTTTGTCCCTGTACAGCTGTTTTCAGTCCTTTTCACTATATTGCTTCGGTGACCTCAAACGCTGATCCTCTCTGACAGGCGCAGGCAGGTGCAGCTCCTGTCCTCACTAGGGGGGTCCACTGCTGACCTCTGTTCACCTAATGGCCAATCACGTCGCTCCAAGCCCCCAGCCCCCACCCCCTCCTCCTTTTCTCCTCTTCTTCCTCACCTGAACTCAACTCTCACAGTGCTCTTTTAGCCGTACAGTAGCCTTATAGCATTTAGAGCCATTATGTAAGACGGTTAGTGCTGCGTCAGGTAAGGTTAAATCAGACTCAAAAGGCAAACTGTTGAAAACGGAAAACTCAAAATGAAATAAAATGGAGGCGATGACAGCAGTGGGTAAAGAATGTGTCAGAAAGGGAGAGTTGCTGGTTCCAGTCTCACATGATCACATATTTTGGTGTACATAAGTAAGTAAGTTATTGTTTGCTTGGATTTTCTCTCTGTACATATTTAGCTATTACAAATCTGAATACATTTTTTAAAGTGCAGAAGGCAGAAAGGTCTTTACCAGCTTGTTACAATGGAGATGTTTGCGTTTTGCCTCAAATGTTCTGCAGCATGGCATTAACTTATATCTATTAATTTGATCTTACATGTAAATAAATAAATTGAATGTGATGAATTGCTGAGAATTTTGAAAAATAGTCGTTATTCAGCAGGGTCGCCTTTCCGCAGATTTGACCTTTAAATTGGCCTGGTGTTGACACATGCTTGTCTCCATGGATATATATATATTTTTTTTTGCAAAACTGTGTAACTTTTCTCATGAATGGAACGTGAGATTGACAGGCGGATCAGTGCAGCGTCGTCAGTGATGCGGTCACTGTATCGGACCGTTGCGGTGAAGAGAAAGCTGAGCTGAAAGGCAAAGCACACAATTTACAGGTCAACCTATGGTCATGAGCTTTGGGTAATGACCGAAAGGACAAGATCGCAGATACAGGCGGCCAAAGTGAGTTTCCTTCGCAGAGTGGCTGATGGCTTAGAGATAGGGTGAAGGAGCTCGGTCACACGGGAGGAGCTCGGAGTAGAGATGCTGCTCCTCTACGTTGAGAGGAGCAGCTGAGGTGGCTCGAGCATCTGTTCCGGAGGTCTCCTAGCGCCTCCCTTGATAGGTGTCCAGGCATGTCCCACGGAGAGGAGGCCCAGAGGAAGACCCAGGTAGAGGTCTGCAGGGGACAGAATTTTCAGTTCTGCTCCCGCCCGCAACCACATTGTGCAGTTCTTCTCCCGCAAAGAATTGTAATTTTCATTCCCGCTCCTGCCCGCATCTGCGATAGTTTGTCCCGCTCCTGCCTGCAAATCCTGCAAGATATGGACGTTCGCTTTCTTAAGCTCTATCAAACATGGAAAAACGGAAAGGAATTGTCTGAAATGTGAGCAAGATTAGAACACGTCTTCAAATTTAGGTTGCTTAAAATGTTTTTATTAATTCCAAATAAAATATCCAGCACAAATGATGATATGATGGTATGATAGGCTTACAGTAATCATTTGTATATTTTACTTTACACTCATACTTAGTTTGCTGGACTGCAGTTTATCATCCCACTCCCGCGTTGTGCAGTCCTAACCCTCCAAGTTGAGGGCTCTAGACCCAGGACACACCAGAGGGACTATGTCTCTCGGCTGGCCTGGGAACGCCTTAGGGTCCCCCCCTGGAGGAGCTGAAGAAAGTGTCCAGGGTGAAGAAAGTCTGGGAGTCCCTGCTTAGACTGCTGACCCGGCCACGAATAAACTGAAGAAAATGATGGATGTGTAACTTTTCATACTAGAAGGCAAAAACATCTCCATAGAGACAAGCATGCAACTTTAATACATTCACAAATAAAAAAGTATACTATGTGATTTGAGAAGTCCACTGGTTTCAAACAGTAACTCATATAAATATAAGTTTCTATTATTTTTACAATACACTACTCCAGATTACTTAGGGGGGATCTGGTTTAATAATAATACACTATAGTAGAATGGAGTCTCATGTTGCTCTATCTGATTTTGAAGTCACGCTGGAGTGAGCAAAGTAGTACAAGTCTCTCTGGAGGAACAGACTGTTACTGAAAATCTAACCCAGTTTTGTGTGCATTTATTTAATATAAAAGCGAGTGGTGAAGTGTGAGCTCCATCAGACTGTTCAGTGGTCAAGAATTTAAAGGTCCTAGAGTGCTCACAATGGACTCTTGTGAGCTTTTAGCCATGTTATAATGTTGTTACCTCCTCAAAAACATCATTCACACTTGTCTGAGTAACCCTTTATTACTTTTCTGTATACATCTAAAAGCTCAAAATGCCCTGTCCCACCTTGTGATGTCATGAAGTGGTAGTTTTCAAGTTAACATCTATCTTTTTAACTTTTTGTTTGTTAGAAACTGACAATTCCACAGCTGAAATCCTCCAAATGATTCTAGTGAAGCTGTATGGAGTTTAAAAACACAGTGGATCCCTTCTTATATCCACCATATGACATCACAAGGTGGAACAGAGTGTTTTCTGTTTGAGAGAAGAGCTCACCGTAAATATGCAGGGTTTGTGTTAAACATGTGTGAATAAAACAAAACACAACTCCAGGTCTGTCTGTGATGAGGCAACAACATCACAGATTAGAAAATAGTGTAAAATGAAAGTTCATCTTTTACAAAATAAGGCTTGCATTTGATCTCAGTTTAGTCCTGATTTAGACTTGGTTTGGTCCTGTTATAGTCCTGGTTAAGTTTATATAGACAAGGTGAGTGAAGTGTCTTGCCTAAGGACACAACACCAGCTAAAGCCACCGCTGACCCTCTGTGGCACCTGGTATTCTCAGCAGTCTCCCATCCAAGTACCGTATTTTTTGGACTATAAGTCGAAAGGTGGTCCTGCAATTTATACTCCGGTGCAACTTATATATTAACTTTTTCACTGAAAGCAACGAGACGCTCTAGTCTTGTGTGCCAGTGTCTGCTACTCCTATTACTCCTGTACCACTGTCACTTTGTTCTACTGCGCATGTCTCCTGCAGAAAAACCCACTGTCCTGTTGCAAGTAGTGAAATATTCAGCTACACAGAAGAGGAAACGGCGCTCCGTTTACCTCCAGAGCTCCTCTATGGAGTTGCTCAGAAGTGACACCAAGGATGAAGAATTCAATGGATATAGTGATTTGGAGTGACATTGAGATTTTGGTAAATGTGTTCTGTTCTGTTGTTTGTTATATTTATCTGAAGAACTGTTCATATGTGATGTTAACAGCCTGTTCTTCTCTGTTTTATTGTTATTACTAGAACTTGCCTTTCAAGGTGAAATGTTGGTTCCTGGTCTCTGATTTTATAAAATTTATTTCCCCCAAAAAGTGTGACTTATAGTCCAGTGCGACTTATATATGTTTTTTCTTCTTCATTATGCATTTTTTGGTTGGTGCGACTTATACTCCAGAGCGACTTATAGTCTGAAAATACCGTACCGACTATTGCAATTTTCTGACAAGCATTGTGATTAGAAATGAGTAATAATAGGATTCTGTTTAAAGTTCACATTTCACGTCCAGAAGAACTGACAAGAAAACTGAAATGTGAACTGCAAAGGGAAATAAACCAGGTCTAAAACAGGATCTAACCTGAACAAAACCCACAGTATAACAGGTCTACATTAAAACCAGGGTTAAACCAGGTCTGAACTGACTGAAAATCTAAAACAAGAATCACATTTCAGAGCAGGTTTGTCCAGATCTAAACTACACGATTAACAGTTTTTATTGAGAATCAAAAAGAAGATTTTATTGTTTGTAGAGAAAATTATGCCGCTTCAAAAACTGCATCTTTTATGATTTGCCATTTGCATCCATTAAAATTTCTATTCAGTTGTAGTCTTGCCCAAGGACACAACAGCAGCTGGAATCGAGTCACCAACCTTCACATGTGAGGGCAAATGTTAAACCACTGAGCCACTGCCACACCACAGCCCATTACCACAACATTGCAGCAGTTTTTCCTTCTATTTTCAACTGGTGGCTGAAGCCTGTTCACATCTTTGCTGCCGTTTCCTTGGCGATGGTGCAGTGTGGCTGTAATGAAGCAGTCAGGAAGGTGCAATCGTGGCAATCACTGAGATCACGTATCCGTGGTAATAATGGATTTAAAATTCACCAACACCTGTTTTACCTGCAAACCATATCTTTATTTCAGAATGACAATTAAGGTAAAGGTAAAGACTAAAACCAGTAACAAAAATGTAAAAGCTAAAGGTCTAAAATAGGACCTAATCTGAACTCAACTGGGACTAAATCAGGACTAAGCTTTAAACAAACACTGGTGTAATAATGCATTTGAATTCACCAACAAGTGCTTCACCTTTCAAACGATATCTTTTTGTTAGAAAATATAGAAATAAGGTAAAAACATAAAATAAAACCACTAACAAATATGTAAAACAGTGTACCCTTTTACAAAATAAAAATGTCTAAGAGCTGCTCATTTTAGCAGTCACAAGAAATTTAATAAACATAAGAGCCACAGTCTCAGATATGCTACAGTTAGATGTTTATAAGTTTATTTTGTGCACAAAATAAGGCATCAGTTTTGAGTTATTCACCATGATATGTATAATTCAGAAGTCTCGTAGTGAGCTATTTGGACGGGGGTGGAGAGCTACTGCTTTGAGAGCTACAGTTTCGAGACCCCTGATGTAAAAACTATAAATCAAAACTATGTCTAAAATAGAGCCTAACCTGGACTAAACAGAGACTAAACCATGACTAAGAACAATAAATAATATAATACTGATGTAATAATGCATTCAGTTTCACCAACACCTCTTTCACCTGCAAAGCGATATCTTTATATTAGAATGCCAAATAAAGTAAAAACATGGAGTAAAACTACTAAGAAATACGTAAGAACTTTAGATCTAAAGTTAAACTATATAGATGTCTAAAATGGGACCTATAACCTGGACTAAACAAGGACCAAAACCAGGACTAAACCAACACTAAACAAACACTGATGTAATAATGCATATGAATTCAGTAACACCCGTTTCACTTGCAAACATCTTTATTTTAGAATGGCAAATAAGGTAAAAAACATAGTCTAAAAACACTAACATATATGTACAAACTATAGGTCTAAACTATGTCTAAAATAGGACCTAACCTGGATTAAACAGGGACTAAACCAGGACTAAGCTTTAAACAAACACTGGTGTAATAATGCATTTGAATTTCACCTGTTTCACCTGAAAATAATATCTTTATTTTAGAATGACAAATAAGGCCCGGGGGCCAGATCCGGCCCTCCAAGACCTTTAATCTGGCCCTTGTCTGATTTTCTACTAAAATATTTTAATTATATTTTCTATTAAAATATTGGTAATTTTTTGCATATCAGCGTCTCCAGCATCTCTGTACGTGGCCCCTCCCACCAGAGCAGCACAAATGAAGACTTGTCTCTTTCCAAACGCTCTTAAAGGACGATCGTTTTGACTGTTGACCGTGACACCCTCATCAGAAAAATGTCAAAAATGAGAAAAGTGGAACCGAGTGCAGGATTTTCAAAAAAAAAAAAAAAAAAAAAGGGCTTCCTATTTACATACAAGTTCATGTTAAAACGTGTTGAAATTGCATTTTTAAGTTTAAGGTTGTTCATAATATTATAATATTTTGTAAAAGAAAAAGTTCATCAATTCAAAAAGATTTCTGTAATAGATTTGCGTTTCTTTGCACAAATATCTGAACTTATTGTTATTTTTGGGGTTTATATGCCATGAGTTTTCTGATAAGTAGGTTGGATACAGCCCCTGGACCAAAAAGAGTTTGACACCCCTGGTATAAACCATAAAAATAAATTGGGACTAAACCAGGACTAAACCCACACTAAACCAACACTGATGTAATAATACATTTGAATTCAACAACACCTTTAACTTGCAAACAGTATCTTTATTTTAGAATGACAAATAAGGTAAAAACATAGTCTAAAAACACATATGTACAAATATGTACAAACTATAGGTCCAAACCATGTCTAAAACAGGACCTATAACCTGGACTAAACAGGGACTAAACCAGGACTAACCCAACACTAAACAAACACTGGTGTAATAATGCATTTGAATTCATCAACACCTCTTTCACCTGCAAACAGTATCTTTATTTTAGAATGTCAAGTCAGGTAAAAACATTGTCTTAAAACACTAACAAATATGTAAATAAAATATAAATACTAAAATTGGACCTAACTAAACAAGGACTAAAACCAGGACTAAGCTCACAATAAAAATGCATTTTAATTCACCAAGACCTGTTTCATGCGCAAATGGACATCTTTATTTTAGAATGAGAAATAAAAAAAAAACATATTGTTACTAAACCAAGTATATAATAACAAATATGTATTAACCGTGATGAAACCAGGTATACAGCAGAGATAAACCAGGTCAAACCCAAGTCCAAAATAGGACCTACCTGGACTAATTTAACAACTTTACTGATATTTTTTTTTAACCAGGATAGTCCCCCTGAGATTAAGAATGTCTTTTTCAGGGCAGTCTTCAGAGGAGGAGCCTATTGTAAATGTTTTTAGTGTAAAGGGAAACCAGATCACCTGAGGAAAACCTAGACAGACACAGGGAGAACATGCAAACTTCACCAAAGACCTGCGCTGCCCCAGGATCCAACTCAGGACCTTCTTGCTGTAAGGGGCTAAACCAGGACTAAATCAGGACTAAACAAGGCCTAAAACTAGACTAAACGAGGACTAACTCAAGACTATACCAGGACTAAATCAGGACTAAAACTGGACTAAAACTGGACTAAACCAGGACTAAAACTAGACTAAACGAGGACTAAATCAAGACTATACCAGGACTAAATCAGGACTAAACCAGGACTAAAACTGGACTAAACCAGGACTAAAACTGGACTAAATGAGGACTAAATCAGGACTAAACAAGGCCTAAAACTAGACTAAACGAGGACTAAATCAAGACTATACCAGGACTAAATCAGGACTAAACCAGGACTAAAACTGGACTAAACCAGGACTAAATCAAGACTATACGAGGACAAAATCAGGACTAAACCAGGACTAAAACTGGACTAAACGAGGACTAAAACTGGACTAAACCAGGACTAAGTCAAGACTATACCAGGACTAAATCAGGACTAAACCAGGCCTAAAACTGGACTAAACGAGGACTAAATCAAGACTAAACCAGGACTAAATCAGGACCAAATCAGGCCTAAAACTGAACTAAAGCAGGACTAAATCAAGGCTAAACCAGGATTAAATCAAGACTAAGCCAAACCTAAACCTGGACTAAACCAGGACTAAATCAGGACTAAACCAGGCCTAAAACTGGACTAAACGAGGACTAAATCAAGACTAAACCAGGCCTAAAACTGGACTAAACGAGGACTAAATCAAGACTAAACCAGGCCTAAAACTGGACTAAACGAGGACTAAATCAAGACTAAACCAGGACTAAATCAGGACCAAATCAGGCCTAAAACTGAACTAAAGCAGGACTAAATCAAGGCTAAACCAGGATTAAATCAAGACTAAGCCAAACCTAAACCTGGACTAAACCAGGATTTAATCAGGACTATACCAGGACTAATCCAGAGTTATACCAGGACTAAATAAGGACTAAATCAGGTCTAGCAGGACTAAATCAGATCTAAACAGGTCTAAACTAGGACTAAACCACGATCTACACAGAACCTAATCCGGACTAAAACAGGTCTAAACAAGGATTAAAAGGGAATAAATCACGTCCAAAACAGGATCTAGCTTGAACTAAACCAGGACTAAACCTAAAACTAAGCCAACACTAAACCAGGACTAACATGCAGGTGACGGACCTCCAACCAAAAAGTTCCAAAGTGCACCTTTAAAACCAGGACTAAACCAGGTTCAGACGTGATCTAAACCAGGTCTAAACCAGGTCTAAACCAGAACTCAATGAGGACTATTTTAAACCCATACCTGGACTACCTATTGACCCACTTACTATATTTCAAAAGCCATCATACCTCTTACCTGTGGGGCTGCTGTTGTGAGTGGGGAGTTAGTTTTATGTGGACAGTCGACAGGTGCGCTCCTGCCTGTCCCCTCTGGTCAGACGGAGACAGGGACAGATACAGTGCTGTCTCTCTCCTCCATCTTCTCCTGCCCAAAAGGGACGTTCACATATCTGTAGAGGAGAGACACTGCCCTAACTTTGAAAACTCAAACTACATCTGGTTTGAAGTTTTAAACAAATATTCCACAAGTCTCATCCGATTCTTTTCAGTGGTTCAGTGGGACTATGGGGTGTTTGTAAGAAGACCTCTATTTCAGTACATTTGGGAGTCCTGCTGTGAGGAGTTTTGGTCTTATTATTTTTGTGCTGTCAAACAATACTGTAGTAGAGGAAAAGTTTCATTATTTTCATAGATAAGTAATGTTTTATAAATCATGTTTTAAAAGGCCCATTATTATTATATATGTTGTTTCCTCATTAAAACCATACCTGGGGTTGTGTTTTGTTTCATTCACACATGTTTAACACACAAGTGAAGAAGTGAAGAGACCTTGTGATGTCATGTGGTAATACAGCAAGTGCTCCACTGTGTTTTTAAACTCCACACACCTTCACTAGAATCAACTGGAAAATGTCAGCCTTGGAGTTACCAATCTCTGTTGAACTAAAGGTAAAAGGAGCTGTTCACTTGAAAACTACCACTTCATGACATCACAAGGTGGAACAGACCATTTTGAGCTTTGGAGATGTACACAGACTAATAATAAAGGATTGTTTGAATGAAACAAAACACAACTACTGGGGTAACAACATTATAACATGTCTTAAAGCTCACAAGAGTCCGTTTTGTGTAATACATGACCTTTAAAAGGACAGTATGTGACTTTTTGGTGGGGGTCTGGCACCTGTTTGTATGGAGAGATGTTTGGAGAGGTGTTTCGCCTGCTTATTCTAATGTGGCCATACCTGCTTGTCAAAGCCTGACCCCACCAGATCTCAGAAGCTGAGTAAGGCCGGGCCTGGTAGTACTCAAGTGCCAAGGTTGGGTGCCAGTCACAAAAAACCCCCCAAAAAACTGTTGTTGTGTCCTTAGGCAAGACACTTCACCCAGATTGCCTAGTAAGAAAGTGGTGTGTGTGTGAGTGATGGTGGTGGTCGGAGGGACCGATTGTGCAGATTGGTAGGCGTTCCATCAGTCTGCTCCAGGGCAGCTGTGGCTACAACAGTAGTAGTCTATCACCACCACCGGGTCTGGAGTGAAAGAAAAATGCTCTGTGTGTGCGTCTTTGTGACAAATGTCTGTGAAAAGCTCTATAGAAATAAAAACTTACTCACTTACTTACCTATCTATTCATCATCAAATAGAGGTGTTTTAATTACTAAACAAATACCTTGAAAAAAAAAATGCAATTGATTTTGAGCATGGTCACCTCTCCACGGATCTGATTTGTAACTTGGCCTTGTGGTTTCACTTACTTTGTCTCTATGGAGTCATGAAAATTAAAAAATCACAAGATGGGTGACTTCATTCCCTTGTTTGTGGGTTTTAATTTCCAATTAGAATTTATCCTCACTCAATTAACTCTGCTGTTGTGACTTCACTTACCCATGGGTTTGATGATGAGAAGTTAAGACTGTTGTTATAGCGATTAACAATTTTAAACCAAACATATCTGTTGAATTGGAAAACATCTTCAAAATGTTGCATATAACAGATCCATACCCAGACCCAATACAATCTAACAGCAATTATTGAACCGTCCCTCATTTAGTCTAATCAGAGTGTGTAATGAGCTGTTTAGTGCAGGGTGGAAGCAGGTCCCAGGTCTTTGGAGGAGAGCCTTCCCCTGTGTGAGAGTAAAACAGACTGGACCTGGCTCATGTGTAATGTGAGTTTACAGCAGGAGTCTCATCTCATCACAGCTGCTCCCCTGAGTCTGTGTGGGCCAATCATTCAAACAGGACCTGCTGTGTGTGACCTGAAAATACACTCAAGATATGAACACTAAGAGCCACTGGGTTTGCAATTTTAAAGGTGCATTGTATAACTTTCCGGGTGAAGTTTACGTTATTTGCTTTTTTTATGGATATATATATATATCATTGCCTTGCCTGGAATGTTCCACAGTATGACATTAAACAGCGCTACGTTCCATTTTTTCAATTACAGGTGGTTTTATAGCTCAAAAATACCTAGAAAAACAGGGATTCTGACTGAGCGGGATCGCCTCTCCACAGATTTGACCTGTAACTTAGTCTGGTTTGGGCTCAATGATAAGAAAGGTTTAATGCCATACTGTGAAACATTACAGACAAAGTACATAAAGTAACATCTCCCTCTACCAGAAAAGTTACACAATGCACCTTTAAATGGTCCATATTACTCTATTATCTACTATATTAAAAACATACCAGGAGTTGTGTTTTGCTCCATCCACACATTTAACACACACATGTTTGTTTTTTTTTTCAAATTTGTGTAATATAGGACATTAAAACTGTTAATTAAATGTTAAAATCATTTCACAGTTAGTTATTGTCTAAGGACACAATTATTTTATTTTTTGGTGAAAGCCCAAAACACCATCAGTATTTATTTTCTGTTTTGCTGCTTCTTTTTTTTTTTTTTACCCAAATCAATTTTTGCTTCATTCTGTGAGTCACATCTGCCACTTGCGAAATTTGTTTCCGAGTCCAGACTTTGAGCAGACACATTTTCCCTTTTCAAATGAACCAAATTTCATTCAGACCAAAACTAAAATTTATTTTTATCGCCTGAGGACGGGCTGTTTGACCGAACCGCATTTTGACCACCACTTTGGGCTGCATTTGAGAGTTGCCAGCCCAAAACTCAGACGTGAATACAAAACAGATGTCAATTTATTTTACTAACTTATTCTCAGTGGAGGAAAAAGTACTGAGAATTTGAACTCCAGTAAAAGTGCAGATACATGGGTAGAAATTTACTTAAAGGTGCAGTGTGTAACTTTTCAGGCTGGGTGTCCGCTACCATGGAGAGACTATTGCTTTGCCTTTAATGTTACATAATATGGTATTAAACTTATATAAGATGCATTCATTCAGTTATGGCTGTTTTCATTGCTAAAAACATGCATTCTTACATTGAGTGGATTCGCCTCTTCACAGATCTCACCTGTAAATTGCCCTGTAGGCTTATTTGTGTAGAGTTTGAAAAGTTTAATGCCATAGTTTGGAATGTTGGACGTGAAGTAATAACATATCCATGGAGACAATTAACTGGAGGATCCTCTACCAGAAAAGTTCCACAGTGCACATTAAAAGTCTTATATTACACAAAATAGACTTTTGTGAGCTTTAAGTCATGTTATAATGTTGTTACCTCTTCAAAAACAGACCTGGGGTTGTGTTTTGTTTCACACATGTTTGAGTAATCCTTTATTATTAGTCTTTACAGCTCCAAAGCTCAAAATACTCTGTTCCACCTTGTGATGTCACGAAGCATCAGTTTTCAAGTTAACAGCTACATTTTGCCTTTTGCTTACACAGCAAATTCAAGAGTGTCAATCCAACTCATATATTGTTAATTTGAGGAAGCATGAGGTAAATCTACTCTTTCCAAAGTGTAGAAGGCTCAACACTGGTGTTATGGGAATCTTTACACATTTACAGAAATGCTTACACACTTGTTGTTTGAATCTTTACATAATCATCTTTAATCACTTGTGTAAGCATTTATGTGAACATGTACAGATTTCCGTAACAACTGGTAAAGTGATGTAACCACACTCCTTATAGTTGAATCTGACACTGATTAAGATTTGATTTTTTTTTTTTTTACAGTAGTGTACAGTGAAAAACTAATAACACTATACTGATATGATTTAACACTTTATGAAGCTGAAATAGTGTAGTTTTCTTTATCTGTAGTGACTATTTCTTCACTAAATATTGTCAATTCTGTTGTCATTTTAGTTCATAATCACTTTGACAAAAAACACCACAAAATTCCATTTCAACATAACTTGTATTAAAGTAATGCACGTCATACAATCACACAACCAAGACATTTCAAAAGTTAGAACTTAGGTCTCTTACATGTGCCCTGCTCCCAGTGCAGTCCAGCTCGCATGTGAAATGGCTGCCGTCTTTAGCTCTCCCGGCTGGAAACGTTTCAAAACACGCACTTTGAAAGCGTTTGACGTCAACACTGTGGATCAACAACTACTCATTTTCCTCTACAACACTGTTATATCTGAAATAACTCTTGACGATGTTGAACCATATCTGGATTTTCTTTATTCTACTGTGAATTTCTACTTCTGAATTTGCTGATTGGCAATCACAGAGCTGAGATTATCCAAATGATTCTAGTGAAGGTCAGTGTTGGGGAGTAACAGATTACATGTACCGGAGTTATGTAATCAGAGTACAAATTATGAGTAACTGTATTCAGTTACAGTTACTGTTTCAGTGAGTGGTAACTGGATTACAGTTACTTTGTTGAAATAAATGGATTACACGGTGGTATTTTCCTGTTTTACTGTTTTCGCATTTTGGGCTATACCCCCCCCCCTTTTTTTTTTTTCCGTAATTCCACTCATTGCTGGAAACTAAACCAAGTCTAAACTAGATCTAAACCAGGTCTAAACCAGGTCTAAACCAGGACTAAAACAGGACTAAAACAGGATTAAAACAGGCCTAAACTAGATCTAAACCAGGTCTAAACCAGGTCTAAACCAGGTCTAAAACCAGGTCTAAACCAGGTCTAAACCAGGACTAAAACAGGACTAAAACATGACTAAAACAGGCCTAAACTAGACCTAAACCAGGTCTAAACCAGGTCTAAACCAGGCCTAAATCAGGTCTAAACTAGATCTAAACCAGGATTAAACCAGGACTAAAACAGGATTTAACAGGACTAAACCTTGCTGCGCGGACGTGTCTCCTCCTCTTCTATTCTATTTTTAATTTGGTCAAGTAAAGTCTGGGCTTTTTATTTTCTTTTATGCAGACAAAACATCTTATGTTACATTATCCTCATCTTTGCTTCTCTACAACAAATCAAGTAATCCAAAGTATTCAGATTACATTACTCACTTTAAGTAATTTAATGGATTCCGTTACAAACTACATTCTGGTGTATGTAATCTGTAATCTGTAATCTGTAGGGGATTACATTTTAAAAGTCACCTTCCCAACACTGGTGAAGGTGCACGGAGTTTGAAAACACAGTGGAGCACTTCTTGTATCAGGCCAACCACATGACATCACGAGGTAGAACGAGTTTTCATTTTGAAAGAAGAACACAGCGTAAATTTGCAGGATTTGTGTGTTAAATGTGTGAATGAAAGAAAAAAAAAAAAACACAACTCCTGGTCTGTTTGTGATTCGGAAACAACATTATAACACAATCAGAAAACAGTGTAATATGGACACTTTCAATTTTGGTCTAAATATAGATGATGAGACACTTTTAACACATTTCGGTGAGTAAATCAGACACGTCTTCTGTATCTTTACTTGTATTATGAACAGTTTAGACTGTATACACGGCCTTGCCCCATATACCGTGTACAGTAGCATCTTTACATAGACGCTGCTGTATTAGTATTCTGAGCACAGTGGAGAGAGAGAAAGAGGGAGAGAGATGAAGAGAGAGAGGGAGGGAGGGGAGGAGATAGTGAAACTGGTAGAAAAAAAACACGAGGTAAAACAGACTATACGAAGGGGGTAACGTGACAGAGAAAGAGAGAGAGAGAGAACGAAAGAGAGAGAGAGAGAAACAGAGAGAAAGAGAGAGAGAGAGAGAGGAGGGGAGGGACTGCTCATTTCTTCTTCCCAGTGTGGTGTCCCGTTAGTGGGGCTTATTATCGGCGTTTCCTTGCCTGCACGGAGCCCACGGAGGAGGAGGAGAGGCTTCTGGGGAGGAGAGGCTTCTGGGATACCGTGCACCGCTTCAGCAGCATCTTCAGAGCGCCAAAAAAAAAAAAAAAAAAAAAGAAGAAGCAAAAAAAAAAAAAAAAAAACGATCTTCGCCTCGTAAATTTCGCACGACGGCCGGTTTCACGCAATAGTACACAGCGAACGAGAGAGCGACACGGCGGGGGGATAGCGTGCATCTATTCCAGGTAAGAAAACCCCGTGCAATGTCGGCGTTATCTGTGCGTAATAGCGTTTGATCGTTAAAGGTGCATCCCGTTTCGCTTCCCTGCAACGCACGAATACAAATCTAGCAGCGCGCGTCCGTTCGCTACAAATCCGTAATTATTCCTGCATCTCGTTTACATTGCGTTGTTTTCCCAGGCTTGCATTTGCATTGAACGTGTAGCGCCCGTGTGTGGACGTTATATATATAATATATATATATATATGCACGGCGGACGCTTCTGTGGCTCGCTATGCCGTGCGGTGTACCGGGGAACATGGCATCCCGTAGCGTCGGAGGAGCGCGAACGGGGCTGTATCAAAAACGTCGCAGCTGATTAACTTTTTAGCCACAAGATAAATGGAAGAGGGGGGAAAAAGACAAATGCAAAGGGGGAGAGACGCCGATAACACGCACGAGGAGACGTACGTAATGGCCCCCCGTTCGTCCACCCACACGCACACCCACAGTACCCCACCCAGAGCCGAACTGAATATTTGAAATACTGAGGGTGAGTCCTGGTGTAGTCCCGGTCTCGTCCCGGTTTAGTCAAGGTTTGTGAGCACACTTACGTCTGTGGAAGTCCTGGTTTAGACCTGGTTGAGTTCTGGTGTAGTCCTGGTTTAGTCTAGGTTTTCTCCTGGTTTGTGGACCCACTTTTTTCTGTTGAGTTCTTGGTTTAGTCCTGGTTTAGTCTTGGATTACACTTGTTTTAGTCCTGGTTTAGTCCTGGTTGAGTTCTGATGTAGTTCTGGTTTGGTCTTGGTTTAGTCTTGTTTAGTCCTGGTTTTAAACTGACTTAGACCTCAGTTAGGTCCAGGGTTAGACCTGATTTGGTCCTGGTTTAGACCTGATGTAGTCCTGGTTGAATCTTGGTGTAGTCCTGGTCTGGTCCTGGTTTGGTCTAGATTTTCTCGTGGTTAGTGGACCCACTTTTGTCTGCTGAAGTCTTGGTTCAGACCTTAGAACTGGTGTAGACTTGTTTTAGTCCTGGTTTATTCCTGATTGAGTTCTGGTGTAGTCCTGGTTGAATTCTGGTGTAGTCCTGTTCCAGTCCTGGTTTAGTCTTGGATTAGAACTAGGGTATACTTGTTTTAGTCCTGGTTCAGACCTGGTTGAGTTCTGGTGTAGTCCTGTTCTAGTCCTGGTTTAGTTTAGGTTTTCTCCTGGTTTGTGGACCCACTTTTGTCTGTTGATGTCTTGGTTCAGATTTGGTTTAGTCTTGGATTAGAACTGGTGTACATTTGTTTTAGTCCTGGTTTAGATCTGGTGTAGTCCTGGATTGATCCTAGGGTTCTATGATTTATTTCTATAGCACAATTGTCTTTTTTGCAAGCCCAGGTATGTCTAAAGTCCTGGTTTAAAACTGGTTTAGACCTCAGTTTGGTCCTGGTTTAGACCTGATTTGGTCGTGGTTTAATCCTGGTTTAGACTTGGTGTAATCCTGACTCGTTCTGGTGTTGTCCTGGTCTGGTCCTGGTTTAGTCTAGGTTTCCTCCTGGTTTAGACCTGATCTAGTCCTGGTCTGATCCTGGTTTAGTCTAGTTCGTCTAGGTTTAGGTGATTAAATCCTAGGGCAGTAAAATCCTGGTTTGTGTGTCCAGGAATGTCAGCCAAACTCATTGTTTTAACCTTGGTTTAATGCGGCTTTCTTCTCAACCAAGCTTAGACCTAAATTAGACCTTGTTCAGACCTGGTTTAGATCTGGTTTAGTTCTGGTTTAGGGTGCATTCACATTTGTCCTATTTTGGTTGGTACTATTTTAATTGGATAGTGTTTGTGCAAGTGTATCCTTAGTCCTGACGTAGGCTTATTTTTTTCTTTCTTGTTTAGTTCCGTTTTAAACCTGGTTTAGTCCTGGTTTAAATGTAGTTTAGACCTGGTTAAATCCTGGTTTAGTCCTGATATATACATAGGTTTTTCCTTCTGGTTTAGTCTGATCTGTTTTTGGAAATCCCTGGTTTATTCCTGGTTATATCTAATTTATTTTAGACCTGATATGTACCTTTTTTGCCCTAGTTTAGACCTGGTTTAGTCCAGATGTAGATATGGGTTTCTTTTTAGTTTAGTCCTGATTTGGTTTTTGGAAATCCCTGGTTTATTCCTGGTTATATCTAATTCATTTTAGACATGGTTTGTCCCTGGATTTAGACCTGGTTTAGTCCTAGTTTAGTCCTGGTTTAGATCTGGTTTAGATCTAGTTTAGACCTGGTTTGTCCCTTGTTTACACACGTTTTAGTCCTGTTTTAGTCCTGTTTTAATCCTGTTTTAGACTTAGTTTAAACCTAGTGTGTCCCTGGTTTCCCAATGGAATCAATCCATCACTGTCTTATATGTTACCAAATGAACCCTCCCTGTCCCTTTATATAGACTACACTGTAACCTCTGCACCTCCACTTTAGCTTAGCCGCTAGCTCCAGTCCTGCTCGGTCTATTTCTTGCCCCACGTTATAGATAATTTAGATGGTTGCTGCTCAAAATGGCCCAGAGAGGAGGAGAGCTGTAGAAATCACCTATACCCAACCCGTCTAAGAAACTGCTCACTTGTTTGTTTTTCTAAAGATCTGTGTTGTAGAATTGAAGGCTATGGGAAAAATTGAGAAACACATATCTAATTGCGGATTTTCTGAGAAGCCTCGTGATTAAATTTGCGGTTTATGTTTTAAAGGTGCATTGTGTAACGTTTCTGATGGAGGGTTTGTAAATGCTTTTCTTAATGGAGATGTTATTGCTTTGTCTGGAATGTTTCACAGTATGGCATTAAACCTTTCTATCTTCATGGAGACCAAACCAAACCAAGTTGCAGGTCAGATCTGTGGAGAGGCGACCCACTTACAATCAAAATGTCTGTTTTTCTCGGTATTTTGGAGCTACAAACCCACCTGTAATTTAATAAATGTAAGGTAGAGCTGTTTAATGTCATACTGTGGAACATTTCAGGCAATGACATATCTGTAGAAACAAGCAGGTGACAGGCTCCCAACTAAAAAGTTATGTAGTGCACTTTGGAAATTTCAGCCTTTGCAATTTGTTAATTGCGTCCATTCGGATTTTAATTCAATTGCGAAGAATCTTGCAGCCCTATTATGTTGTAAGAGAGGCATTATTAAAAGTTCTCTTGAGAGCTTTTAGCCATGTTATAATGCTCTTGCCTCCTCAAAAATAGACCTGGAGTTTTGTTTTGTTTCATTTACACATGTTTGAGTAACCCTGCATTATTAGTCTGTACATCTCCAAAGCTTAAAATGCTCTGTTCCACCTTGTGATGTCACGAAGCCGTAGATTCCAAGTGAACAGCTCCTTTTACCTTTAGTTGAGTAGAAATTCACAATTCCAGGTCTGAAATCATCCAAAGTGAAGGTGTACGGAGTTTAAAAACACAGTGAAGCACTTCCTGTATTACTGTATGACATCACAAGGTGGAGTGTTTTCTGCTGGATAGAAGAACTCAGCCTAAAACACAACTCCAGGTCTGTTTGTGATGAGGAAACAACATTATTACATAAATCAGAAAACAGCGTAATATGGTCCCTTTAAAACCTAAACCCCATTATGTTATTTATTCGTTGGGAGGGGGGGGAGTTGCCGTGGGCTTGTCCAGGAGGCAGAAGGTATTATGGGATGGGGCTAAATTGGAGCAGGCACAGGCGTGAGTAGAGAGAAGGCCATTACCGCTGGTCAATAGACATTAATATCCCCGACATGGTCAATCCAGCTTTGAGAAGGCGCCGTCTTCTGTCCCGTCCAAACACCGGACCGACTGAATCTGCTTCACACTGGAGGAAACACAAAACTATAATGTAATACAGGAGATGGAGCTGCAGATTCATCAGATCAAAATCGCTGTGCAGAAACTTGATTTGAACGCAATTAGAGAATCGTAAAGACTGGAAGTTTGGAAGTAACATCATTTCCTCCACAAACAACAAAATCTCTGGTGTTATTCTGCATAAAAACTGCTAACCCTGTAGTTTAGATCTATGCAAACATGCTCTGAAATGTGATCCTTGTATTATATTTCTGTCTTTTTGTAAATTTTTTCTCGGTGTGTTTAAAGAGTCGATATTACGTTGTTTCCGATGTATGTTATAATATTGTTTCCTCATTGCAAACAGACCTGGAGTTGTGTTTTGTTTCATTCACACACGTTCAACACACTAACCCTGCAGATTTAGGCTGAGATCTTCTCTTAAACTGAAAACACTGAGTTCCACCTTATGATGTCATGTGGTAGAGGAAATGCTCCATTCTGTATTTAAACTCCATACACCTTCACTAGTTTCATTTGGATGTTTTCAGCCCAGGAATTGTCGATCTATGAACTACTGGTAAATGTAGCTGTTCACTTGAAAACTACAGCTTCATGACATCACAAAGTAGAACAGAGCATTTTGAGTTTTGGAGATGTAGACTAATAATACATAGCCTGATTCATCAGCCGGTTTCACTTCCTAACCTCTCAGCATTAGGATTCCTTTGCTCAAGAGTAGGCGGGTACATTTTTTATTTAACCAATCGCTGCTGTTTGGTTGTGATGTATGTAATGGGTCAAATCCTGTAGGAAGAAGAGCAATAAGGTTTTTCCCCTTGATAAAATGCAAAAATATTCCCTTTGTTCTGGCTTTAAAATTTCGATCACGGGAATTGTTGCCAACACAGAATGTCTGTCTTCAACTACATCCATCTCGACCGCTTTGTTTACTGTTGTACAGTATCACAAAAGGGACCCAGACAGATGCTTGAGTTTGACATCATGACTTCACAGTTCTTTGCTGATTGGCCGGTGTGCGGTCTACAACTTCGGGGGTTCTTGCAAACTGTCTAGTGTCTAGTGTCTAGTCACTGGAGAGAAATGAAATTGAGTAGAGGCACTAGGTGGCACCAGCCTGGCCATAATAATACAGGATTATACAGAGTAAATTTTACGTAATATAGGACCTTTAAAATGTGAACTTTGAACAGAGTCCTATTATTAAAACATAAATTACAAATATTTTTTCTGAAGTGTTTTATGGGCACAACAATAGCATGTGCTCAGATGGGATTTGAACCAGTTACTATCTTGTTTTACACTAATACCTAACCCACGACCACAGCTGTCTAAACCAATAGCATGGAGCCATACCTCTTTCACCTGAGCAGCGTCCGGACACAGGCGAGTGAACTCCCCTGTGCCTTCATGATAGAGCGTGTGTGTCTGTCTTTCTATAGGGAAGAAAAGATGGAAAATATAAGAAAAAATATATAAGGATAAGGGTTATGGTGTGTTAAGGAGAATTGTGATGGATGGTCTCGGCCTCTTGGTGCACATGGCGTTGGTTTGAAGTGCATTATGGGTATTCTGCTGTATTGTTTTACTGATAATATGATTCTGGAAAGTGTCTAGTTGTGATGTTTCTGACAAGAATTGGAATTATATGTAGATATGGATTTTGATCATTTTAGTACTCGATTAGACAAATTATAATTTCTGTTTTTACATTTTAAAGGTCCGATATTATGCAAAATTGACTCTTGTGAGCTTTAAATTATGTTGTAATATTGTTAGAGATGGCTAGTTCTGTAACTGAAATTGTCCAAATGATTCTAGTGAAGGTGTATGGACCACATGACATCACAAGGTGGAACAGAGGGTTTTCTGTTTGAGAGATGAACTTAGTGTAAATATGCTGGATTTGTGTGTTAAATGTGTGAATGAAACAAAACTCCAGGTATGTTTGTGATGAAAAAACATAACAGATCAGAAAATAGTGTAATATTGTCTCTTTACATTTTATACATATTAAGACGGGACATTTTGTTGTTTATGTAAGAAATTATGCACTTTTTGCACCTGAAAACATGCTGGAGTAGTAGCCAGATTCTTCAGTATATAAAGCAAAGAGGAAAGAGACATAGATAGAGAGATGAGAGAGGAGAGGTGGAGGAGGAGGAGGAGGTGGAGAGGGGGAGAGCAGGTGGAGGAGGGGAGAAGGAGGTGTGACAGAGGACTATCAGGGTCAAGACAAACAAGCCCCACTGCAGACCTGGGGGACCTTAAAGGAGAAGTCTCATCTATTTTAGGTTTAGCCGTAGACTTATTAATCCCCAAAACCACCACCAGGTAAAACAGCAAACAGCTGCAATTTATAATATGAGTCACATACAATTAGAGATGGGCCATTAAAATATATTGAAAAACAAGTTTCTTTGGTTAAGTTCATTGTTAAGGTGTAGCATCAGCTACAAAAACAGAGGGAACTACATAGACCATGATCCTTTGCTGCGTCTCAGTGCAGACGACATGAAACAAGTTATTTAGCATATCGTGAATATATCGTACAGAGACATATGGATATTGTCACATCCCTACATACAGTTAGAGGGGAGTTGGTATACCAGTCTGTTGAGGAAGTTAGTTTAAAAAAGTAGTGTTTACTTGTTACTTATTACTTCTTTAAAAAGTAATCCCTTGCTGTACTTAGTTACCCTCTATGGAAAGTCATTTTTTAAGTTACTCTTTTACCTTTATGTTACTTTTTGGTGGAAAACTCCATCTAAGGCTAAATACTGGTATGAGACCGATAGTCGACAAGTACCGTAAGGGAAAGTTGAAAAGAACGTTGAAGAGAGAGTTAAAGAGGCCTGGGGCTTCAACTCGGCGAGCGAGGGACGGCTGCTAGGTGCGGGAGGAAGGAGGTGCACTTTCTCCTAGGCGATGCGCCACGACTGTCTCTGGGTCGGCCAGGAAAGGCTCGAGGTGAAGGTGGCACAACGCTCCTGTTGTGCGCTTTACAGCTCCTCCCACCCGGACCTCGCTGCTTCCTGGGGTCATGGGATCAGTGCCCACTGTGTCCATATACACTGTACACTGCCCACGTACAAGTAACACTGCGGCGAATTGAAAAAGGAACTACATTTCATTACCACATTTTTTGTGGTAGCACGTTACACTATTTTTATCCCCCCCAAAAAGTAGTTACGTTACTGGGCATTGCAGATAAAAAGTGCTGTGGAAAGCTTGAAAGAGGGAGTATTTTTACTTCTATGACGTGTTAACTGCTAACACATAACATATTTACATCACCATGATATCTTTTACTGTTTTGAAAATGCTATTTTATATTGTTGTACTATTTTCACTTTTGTTTTTGAGTCTCCCATCCTTTTACTCTCTGCGCTAAGTCACTCCCCCTTCAGAGCGCTACCATAACACAATCAGCCCGCATCCTAATGATGATAATGAAACTACTGCACATCGCATCAGGTTTGTGAAGTTGTAGTGTACAGTTTTGTATCATGTTTTTGTATATTTATGTAGAATTGTCATGTGGGAGCATAGGTGACAAATTAAACAGAATCTTACAGCTAACTGTAAAGAGGGTTTGAAGAGGGCCTGGGAGAGATCACTAGATTACTCAAACATGCATGAACGACATCTAGAATAGAAAGCTCCAAAAAGTTTGCATAATAACCTCTCTTTAAATGATACAGTTAGAAATAGGCAATGATGTCATGAATTTAAATGATTTTTTATGGATGATTCTATATAATAATTTAAAATTGTTATTTGTTATGGCAACTGTCGGCATTTTTCTTGGAACCAAAATGAAAACTTTTACTGCATGTCAAAGAAAACTGGAGACATTTTTATACAGTATTATTTAACACGGTGACAGTTGAAAATTAATGCTGTCGTCGTGACAATTTAAAAACAGGTCAGTCTGATCTTTGAGGAATCGTGAAGTGCTGCTTTTCTCAAGTTTAAGTCTGATCATTCTTAACAGTTGAGCTTAATCTGTCTGTGTAGTCTTAGCCCAAAATGAAGGATTTAAATGTGACAACAGAAGGAAGGAGAAGAGAGGGATTATCTGAAGATTTGTGAGTGAATCTTGTGTTTTTAATCTGCTTTTTGTCCCATTTAAATACACTTTTTCATAATACTTTTTTGTATAACTGGTTGTTTTTGTGTGATCTCACATGTAGTTGTACTATTTTTAATTCAGTCACGGTCATGGCTTTTGACAACCCTATTCAGTTCTATTAGTCAGTTTTGAGAGCTTTAGCCCCGCCCTCTTTTTCGTCATCTAACCGATCAGCAAGGCATGTCTTTTGTTTAGTCGGCCAAGATTTTCTTTAGTTGATGGCTTCTCCATTTAACAGTAATATCAGTGAATAGAAATGGTGTTTGTGTCTGGTTTTAGTCTTATATTAGCTGGTCTGTTTCCCTTGTTGTGGAAGCTGACAGCCTGTGAGTCATCAGTGTTGACTTTGGCCCTGTGTTTCCAAACTGCCCGAGCCATTTGTGACGAACTAAAGACCCTCCACACGTCACCCACTCACACATGAAGGATCTGTCTCTGCCGTGTCTGTGAAAGTTAGTGCAATTGTAATTAAATGTTCACAATTAGCGGCTTTGAGGTTTGTGCTGAAGCCAAAGGTGAAGCGAACCAAAACAAACATGGGGGCGCAGACAGATGTACTTCAGACTATTTTAGCATAAATAAGGGCTGTTTTGTTGGTAAAAAGGTGCAGAAGGATGAGCGCTCTTTGCATTTGTGGACAGGGAAGATGTCTGTGCTTTTCTTTTCTCTCAATTGGAATTAATTAAAGTTAGATTTTTCGTCTGCTGTGACGTGTCCACCGATCACATTCAAATAGTCGTCGTGACGTTTCACTCAGTATAGAATGCAACACATATCAGTCTGGTGTGAGCCAGGTTAGATTAAACCAGGATTAAACCAGGATTAAACCATTACCAAACAATTATAAGGTTTTGTAATGATTTAATGGGTAACACCTTCCTTTGACAAGGAAAAATATGCAAAAAGCTATGTCATTACCAAGATAGAACAGACTAATACTAATGT
The DNA here is from genome assembly GCF_026225935.1 of Boleophthalmus pectinirostris. Lineage (NCBI taxonomy): Eukaryota > Metazoa > Chordata > Actinopteri > Gobiiformes > Gobiidae > Boleophthalmus > Boleophthalmus pectinirostris. The sequence goes on along the minus strand of NW_026571115.1, from coordinate 7,390,081 downwards.
GATCAGATATCGGCGCAGATACTGAAAAATTGTCTGGATCAGATATCGGTTTCCAAATATTATTTCAGTCGATATCCTGGTTGGACATATAAATCTATCACAGCCACTTAGTCTTTTTGACACCATTTTGACACCATTTAATACACCACTATTTCATATATACCGAAATTTTAGTTCGGTGCAACCCAATTGTGGCTTGCATTGTGCTTTCGGTGGAGTGAGTTAAAGGTAAGGCCAAATAGTACCATGTGAGGCAATGACGCAATCAAACAATGTGCAGTGACGAGGTCTTCTTTAAAATGTCGGCAGTGTGGAAATATTTTTATTAATATTCAGGACAAAATTTATTTGTTGTGAGTTTATCCACTTTAATGCATTTAAGTTTTTTTTTGGAATTGTTGTTTTGTTTGAAAGCTTAGCCTAATACATATATATATAAGGCTACTGGAATATTTAAAATGTACTTTCTTTTAAAAACTAACTGTCTAAAATGTATTCTAGGTTTTTTATGCAATATTAAAAACATAGTGAAAAACTTAACAACCACATTTGATATTCGGTTTCGCTTTTGGTATTCGGCCAAGCGTTTAATTTTCATTCAGTTTTGGACTCAAATTTTCATTTCGGTGCATTCCTAATATTTTTGCTGTCATTGTATCTTTTGGGACTACAGCTTCTCAAAAAATGTAACTCACCACTACTTAACTCCATGTTTTTATCCAATCCAAACGTAAAAACATGGGGAAAAAATCTCAGTCGATATCTTGGTTGGTCATATAAATCTATCACACCCACTTAATCTTTTCTACCTTTATTGCACCATGCCACAGAAACAACTGTCTGGGATAGTCTCATGTTGTTCTCACAGTTCCCATAAGTCTCTACCCTCTTAATGATGAATCTTCACTTTTGAAAATGCACCATGAGAGAATTGTCTGTCTGGGATAGTGTCAGACACTCATTTCCATGAGGCTTTTGCTGATGTTCACTACTTGTTATTACCCATTTACATTTACAATACACTGCGTAATCTAAAAGCCATTAATCTCAAACAGAAGAAATTAACATCAGTTCGAGGCCCTTTAACATGTGTGTTTTTGATGAGCTCATTTCGCTTGTGCATGTAAATAGGCTGCTCTAATCATTATCTGATTACACTAGTTATCTGATTTTTCTGTCTGTGTTAATGTTAATGTACTCAGGAAGATAAATAATTGTCCCAAACAGCCGCCCTGGTTGTAGTGCTGGATGTATGGCCCTGTGAACTGCTCTGTGCTGTTGTATTTAGAGCTTTGCCTCCAGACACTGTTGACTCGGGCTGCCTCTGGTCAAGCGCATCTGCTCCACTTTGTGCTTTTGGTTTGGGCTGTGACTTGGCAGCAGCTCATAACAATGGTGGAAGAGGTTCTCAATTGTGCAAATATTGGAGCAAAACATATATAAAAAATTTTGATTCAACATAAAAAGTAAAGGTGTCACATGATAAAACTGTAAAAGTATTAAAGTACCGATTAGTTAAAGGTGCATTGTGTAACCTTTCTGGTAGAGGGTCCGTCACCTGTTTGTTTCTATGGTTACATCATTTATGTGCCTACAGTGTTCCACAATATGACATTAAACAGCTCTACCTTATATTTATCACATTACAGGTGGTTTTATAGCTCATAAATACCTAAAAAAACAGGCATTCTGACTGTGAGTGCAGTTGCCTCTCCACACATCAGGGGCCTCATTTGTAAAGAACTGCGTAGGAGTTGTCCTAAGATAGTGCGTACTCCTAGTGGCCACCAGAGGCGTGCGCCACACAAACTCCAAATTCTGCTTACCTCTGTAAGTGTGCGGGCCTGAGTCGGGATGGCACAGGCATATTATTCTGTTCTTCATACTGTCAGAGAGCAGCTCTCATTTGCAAAAGCTCCCCATTACACAAAAATGGTTTTTGGGTTTGGGTCAGGTTCGATCAGTAGGCTTCGTGTCGTGTGCGGACTCAGGCCACTCTGGCGCTCGGCGGTCGGTGCGTAAAGACAAAAGTAAAAGTGTTAAAGTTGCCTTTTGTCCCCGTTCTCCATTAAACCAAAGCCTGGCTCCTGTATTCCGTCCGAAAGGTCCGGTCATTATTTTGTCCTCTGTGTTGAGTCACAGCCACAGACTGTGAGCTATAGAAGTCTGGTGTGGTTTCAAATGTATAATACTGTGGAGAATAACGAGTGGAATAAACAGGTCTTTTCCATGTTTTGGCTGACCTTTGCTTAAACGCACAAATCTGAATATAATTATTTTATATCCGTGGATTTTCTGATGAATTCCTGATCAAACTCTCCCTCAAACTCTCTTCACTTCTGCTCCTCTCCACGAGTGTCACATTTTCAGCTTGTCTCCAGACTTTGTATAGAACTTACAGCAGGGTCCGAGCTGCCGTAGAGATAAGAACAGCTCTGCGCTTAGGAGGAGTTTCATAAATCCTGCGGTTGGCGTAAAGAGCACCAATGCAAGGATTTGTGCGTGAGCGAGCTTTATAAATGAGGCCCCTGACCTGTAACTTGGTTTGGTTTAGTCTCCATGATGACAGAAAGGTTTAATGCCATACTGTGAAACATTCCAGACAAAGCACTAACATCATCACAGAGAACAGCATTTGACAAACCCTCCAGCAGAAAAGTTACATAATGCATCTTTAACATCGAGTCCACTCCACATGTAGTTTGCGGGCTAGCGGTTAGCGGTTAGCAGTCATTAGCCTCCAAATGAGACAGAATTAATGACCCCCGGGCCACCTGCGAGCTCGTCCCAAATGATGTATGTCGTGACCCGAACCTCCTCGCGACGCAATTTAACAAACACGACTAAGAGAGATTTTCTACTGTGACATCGGCTTAAGCACTTCATTTGTTCACTTTGAAATAAAACATTGTTGGTTTATTAAAAATGGCTTCCAGAGATGTACAAGCCCTATGTTAAGCCCTGTATTAAATCCAATTTCCACCAAACCTTAGCAATTACAAATTAATTTTTTATACATCTAAAGATCCTATATTACATAAAATTGACTCTTGTGAGCTTTAAGCCATGTTAGAATGTTGTTACCTCCTCAAAAACACACCTGGAGTTTGTTTCATTCACATATTTTTGAATAACTCTTTATTATTTGCCTGTCTACATCTCCAAAGCTCAAAATGCGATGTTTCTTCTTGTGATGTCATGAAGTGTTTTCAAGTTAACAGCTCCTTTTACCTTTAGATTACATTCAGACTGCAGGGTTTAAGGCTTAAGTTGGAATTTTTTGTGGGGCTTCTGTCATCTCGTTTTTATTTGGTAAGATTTTGTATTATTTGGATATCGTAGACGAGCCTAAATGTTTCAAATGCAATAAACATGCAAACATATAATATCAAATATACAAACTTTAGATTGTGCAGAGTCTAGTCTCTGTGTCTGATCTGATTCTGGTCTGGTTCCTGTTTTGTCCAGTTCATTAAGTTTACTAAGTTACACATTCCAAGACCAGACTGTGAAATGTAAAGATTTTCAACAATGATGGTGCATGGTTAGAAAAGTTAATAAAAAAATTTAAGTTTTGGACATTTGATTTTTCACACACTATGTTCAGATGAAATACTACACATTGAAATCAACACAATCTGATCCCCCATACATCCTGGATCTTATTCTTTGCTCTGAGTTCATTTTATTATGTTTTATGGAAGTATCGGATTGGGACTCAAGATACTCAAAATCAAAGGACTTGGACTCAACTCTGGGGCAAAAAAATGTGATCGGGACATCCCTAGTGCGGAGTCGCAGCCAAGAGTGGTGGGATTGCTATGTGCTTCGCTGCTTCACTCACACAGAGTTCAGAGACAGTTTTCGTATGATGAGAAAAACGTTTGTGTTCATTTGTGACGTGTAGGTGGTAGGGATGGGCATTCGGTGAAATTTTCTTAATCGATCGTCGGAAGAATTAACGATTGATTATCGATTAATTATTAACGTTTTTATATTAAAATTATCATCATTATTATTACTATCTGCACTACTAATCTGCATAAATAAATTCAACTTTACGACATATAAACCGTAACGACTCTAGAGCCACATCAGCCCGTTTTAGATTATAATGTTTAATTCAGTTTTGCGCAACTCTCACAGAAACAAAACTTAAAACCACATCGCTAATTTGCATAAACTAAGAGAAGATAAAACTACAGCTCTTGTGTCGCTGATGTGGTTCAATTTCTGTTGGATTAAAAGACATGACTCAGGTGAATACAGGTTAGTGTGACCATATTTGCGTTTGTCAAAACCAGGACACCGTACGGGGGGAGGGAGGTGGGGACTCGTCATCGACATTGCGCGACTCTCACCTGGCAAAACTTTATCCCACTGGACACAGAAACATATGTGCTGCTTTATACACTGTGCACATGGACTCACACTTGTACCGAACGGAAAGCGTGGACTTTCTTGTACAAGTCATCGTTGCACATCATTCGCATTTGCACTTCAGTACGCTGCAGACTGACCGACTGTTTGTGTCTCGCTCCTTCTGATGCAGAGAGACACATGTACAGACCCTGTTTGGTCACTCTATGCTACGCACAGCAACCTACATTCGGTTTGTCGATTAAAATGAACGTAATCACTGAAATTCTTAATGATCAATTATCGATTAATCGACTAATCATGCCCTTCCCTAATAGGTGGGATGAAGGCGACCTGGCCGTTCAGACTGAAGTGGCATGTCAAAAGATCAGATATGTATCGGTTTTAGGAGCACATATCCAAGTGGCCTGGGAAAAAAATCTGATCTGTGTCGTTCAGACTGCCTTAGTTCAGTAGAGATTGGCAATTCCAGGACTGAAATGATCCAAATGTTTCTAGTGAAAGTGTATGTAGTTTAAAAACACAGTGGAGCACTTCCTGTATCACGTTTAACACGCCCAAACACGACTAAGAGATGAATTTCCACTGTGACATCGGCTTAACCTCTTCATTTGTTCGCTTTGAAACAAAAACATTGTTGTTGCTTTATTAAAAATGGCTTCCAGGTGCGTACGGCCCAGTGAAGTCTCGTGTGTGTGAAATCCTGTTAGCCGCTTTCAACGCTCTGTTTTTGTTTTTCCACCAAACTTTAGTCATTATGAATTTCGTCTGTGATCATTTTAAAATACGCGTGTCTACAATAAATTCTAATTAGTCTTAATTAAATGCAACAGAAGCGCACCAGAGACCAGTGTGGAACAACGGAATTATAAAAGGATACGATTTTATGCTTTGAGAAGTGGATTTAATATCGTCACAGTGTTTGTCAAACCGTGAAAGGTAAATGGGCTTCAGAGTGGTGAAAAATGAGCAGCGTTGTCATAGCAATTAAAGGGCTCATATTACGCTATTTTCTGATCTATGTTGTAATGTAGTTTCCTCATCACAAACAGACCTGTAGTTGTTTTTTTTCATTTGTTCATGTTTCATGTTTAACACACAAATCCTGCATATTTACGCTGAGTTCTTCTCTCAAAATAAAAAAAAAACAGCATTTCTCAAACAAAACACAACTCCAGGTCTGTTTTTGATGAAGTAACAACATTTTAACATGGCTTAAAGCTCAAAAGAGTCAATTTTGCGTAATAGAGGACTTTTAACAACCCAAAAAAACTCAAACCTTCTGTTTCTGTTCAATAGGCTCCAGTCACGCTTACGTCACAAACCAGGAAGACATATGGAAACATGTGATGGCAACTTCCGGCGGACTCTGTTCGCAGTCATAAGTCTGACAAAATCTAGGGTTATGTTTACACTGAAACAAATCACCGTATCACCATATCGGAAACGATTTGCGTCCAGACACATCGTTTCTGTGTCCGCAAGCCTTCCCCATCCACACTTTGAGCATATTTGTTTACGTTTTACAGAAACAAAACTTAAAACTGCATAGCTAATTTGCATAAATGAAGCACTCAAAAAAACAGCTTGCTCCTTGTGTCCTGATGCTGTTCAGCTTCTGTCAGACTCAAAAAGGACACAACTCAGTGGATTATATGTACTCTTTCTGTGACAGAGGGGTGTTCTGCTAATAGTGAGTCTGTTGTGTGCAAGCAGTTCTAGCTACGCTGTTTCACGTTTGTCTCTGGTTTGTTTAAACTGTTTTTCACAATATCGTCACTTGACCAATGTCATGAACCCAGCGAATCAGGAAGGCGCAAGTCACATTGATGTGGTCCAGTAAGGATGGCAACTAGAGCTCCTACGTCAGCTTATCAGCGTTTTCAGGCATCCACACAGCGCTGGATTGGATCTGTAATCAGATGAATTTATGGGAGCTGGCGGCACCAGATCGTTTCGTCTCTGGAGCCGTTTTCCATCGGATTAGTGTGAATGAACACTGCATCCCCAACGAAAATGACTCGAATACATACTAGTGTGGATGGGGTGTAGGAAAATTTTGAAAATGGCCCAGTTTTCTTCATCTCCATGTCATTGTAGCGTTCTGTTATGTTCGGCTAATCAACAATTACAACCATACCACAGTTTTCATCATTTCCCCACTGACACATCAAATTCCAGTTGATTCCAAACCGCACATACATATCCAGTCTTCATTTTATCACTGATCACTTTTACTTCAATGGGTTTTATTACAGTCGTAGGCGAGCCCAGTGTCGGGAACTACACCAAAGTTGCATGTTTCCAAAAGTCTTCCTGGTTTGTGGCGTAAGCGTGAATGGAGCTTATTGTCCCCAAAAAACTACTGTATATACAAGTCCATTTTTCTCAGCAGGATAAAACATATTATGGGAAACTATACACCGAAAATAGATCCAAACTACTCAAATCAGATCATCAAATTATATCTGCGCTCGTCTTTTACAGTGCACTCTCACTCTCTCTTTTCCCCCGTTCCTCTTCCTGCCTCTGCCTCTGTCTTTACTCTCTACCATCCCCCTCTTTCTCTCCCTTCTGTTCCCCCTGTCTGTCTCTCTTTCACTTTTCTCATTTCTCACACTCCCCTATCTTCATGTCTACTTCTCTTTCTCTTCTTTCCTCTCTCTCCTCTCTCCGTGTTTCTTCCTCTCCCATCTCTCTTTCCATCCCCCGTTCTCTCTCTCTCACACTTTCTCCCTAAATGTCTAGTTAAAAGTCTCTCCTTTTCCCACTCTCTTCTTCTTCCTCCCTACTTCTTCTCTCTCTCTCTCCTGGGTGTCCATCTCGCTTTCTTTCTCTCCATCCTCTCTCTTTCCCTTCCCTCCCTCCCTCTTCTGTCGCTCTCTCCTCCTCTATCTCTCCGCCCCTCTCTCTCTCCTCCCCCTCTTCTATCTCTCCGTCCCCCTTTCCCTCTTTCTCTTTCTCCTCTCTCTCTCCCCTTTCCCTCCTTATCACTCTTCTGTCACTTTCACCTCCTCTCCCTTCTCTATCTCTCCATACCCTCTTTCTCTCGCTCTTTTCTCTTTTCTTTCCTCTCTCCTCCCTTCTCTCTCTCCCTCCCTCCTCACTCTCTCTCTCTCCTCTATCTCTCCACCCCCACTCTCTCTCTTCTCCTTCCTCTATGTATCTCTCATTCCCCTCTCTCCCTCTCTCCTCTCCTCTCTCTTCCCTTTCCCTCCTTATCCCTCATCTGTCACTTTCTCCTCCTCCTCTCTCCCTCCCTCACCCTTTCCTCCCTCCTCTACCTCTCATTTCTTTCCTCTCTCTCTCTGTCCCTCCTTCTTTCTCCCTCCGCTACCTCCTCTACTTATCCATCCCGCTTTTCCTCTCTCATTCTCCTCTTTTCTTTCCATTCTCTTTCTCTCTCCCTCCCCTGCCTCCTCTATCTCTCCACCCCCTCCCCCTCTCCCTCTCTCTTTCCGCCGTCAGCAGCGTTCAAACCGCCTTATCACTGTAATTCCCAAATCCGAGCCGGCGTTTGATCTCTCTCTTTCTTTTTCTCCCTCTCTTTCTGATACAGGCTCCTCTCATATATTTCCACATCTCTACCGGATTCGTGTCACTGGAAAACGTGCCCCGCGGGTTTGATCAAATTCACGTCTCCCTGCCTGATCCGTGTTTGTTGTTTGTATCTATTTTGTTTGGAGGGAAACTTTCAACCACCAGCATCTCGTGTGAAGCCTGTCAAGCCAAAGTGGAGGATCCGATACCGTAATACTAAAATAAGACGGGCTGTAGTACTCAAGCAGGAAAAGCTCTCGGATTCATGTAACGCGATATGAGGACAGAGCCGGAGCTGGAAATCTGACGTTTTGTTTGAGAATAGGCACAGAAGAAGAGACAGGAGCTAAAGAGGGTTCTGTTGTTTTTGTAGGAGTTTTTTTAAAGGTGAAATATGTAACTTGTCTGGCACCCGTCTGTCTCCATGGGGATAATCAATACCCAGATACTAATCAATACTGAAATTAGAGCAAGTATCCATACATCAGTACATAAAAGACTATTTTTTTACCTTCTGTGACTAGTTGTAGAGTGGACCTGATCTATATTTGGTAGGGCTGGGTATCATTAAGACGTTGCCGATACGATACATACCTCGATACACAGGCCACGATACGATACATATCTCGATACAGTGCACTTTCGATTCGATATGATATATTTCAAATCGATTCGATACAGTTCAATAAAAAATAAAGGCTAAATCGTGGCTGTGATACTAAAAGTGTTTGTTAAACCACTTCTTGTGCAAATTTCATATGAAACACAAACATTTTAATCGTCAAAACAGTGAAAATGTCAAATGTGTCGCATAAATGAGTTTCCTTTCACTCCACAAGCAACAAAACTGTAGCACTGTAACAAAATAATTTAGTAAAACACACGTAAAAATATTCTTGGTGACATATCGATACAGTAGCCCACGATATCGATACTGTATCATCACATTAAACGATATGATATATCGATATTCCAATATTTTTGCACACCCCTAATATTTGGGACTAAAATCACATTCAGTATTTCACCATGGCTGTTGAGCTCATTAGTTTTATTGAAAGTGCTATAGAAGTAACGTTTAACTTTAACTTCTCTTGACATTGTAACATTTGAAAATATACAGGGTGTCCCAAAAATGTACATAATTTAAAAATAAATTATCTTGAAAACTAATAAGTCTAGCTCGATGATGATGTTTATGTTGGTCTATCAGATTGTTACTTTTTGGTACCAAGTCGAAATTTGTTTGCCACTTGGTGAAGTTTTTCCAAATGTTGCACTGAAGGCTGCACAGTCTTGGGTGAGTGTGTGCGAGCAGACTCCAAAATGACTTCACATTCACAAAATGACTCCTCTTTGGGAGTGAATGGCTCAACCTGAAACCAGAACAAAAATAAAACATTAAATGTAAAATCTCGATCTGTTTCTGAACATTCTGTGAAAATTTCAGGTTATTTCAACAAGAATTGCCAACATTATTGGCCTGCAAATTGATGTCAGTTTTTTGGGACACCCTGTTGAAAATGTTACACTATTGTAAAAAATCATTCAGCTTTTTGGTATCAAGCCTTTTCTTTGTTGAAACTGAGTGACATTACTTCATGGAGATTGCGTTGCCTTGAATGTTACACTGTCTAGCATTAAACATCTTACATTTATTCAATTACAGGTCTTTTAGTGTTTAATAGCTGAAAAAATACATCGAAAAACAGGCATTCTTACGGGGAGGGGGCTTGCTACTCCACACATCTGACCTATAACTTGATGTGGTGGGGGCCATTGCGTGTCCTCATGGAGATAGCTAAGTCTGATGCCACACTGTGAAACATTCCAGCAACAAACAGATATCCGTGGAGACAAGCAGATGAGAAAAGTGACATGGTACTTTGAAGTGGATGGAGCAGAGGATGAAGAGGAAAGGGTCAGAGAAGCAAAGGAGGTAGAGGAGCAGAAGAGAGAGTCAAATGGACCAGAGGATGAGAGGAGAAGGTCAGATGGAGCAGAAGATGGAGAGAAGAGGATCAGATGGACCAGAGGATGAGTGGAGAAGGTCAGATGGAGCAGAAGATGGAGAGAAGAGGATCAGATGGACCAGAGGATGAGTGGAGAAGGTCAGCTGGAGCAGAAGGTGTAAAGAAGAGGATCAGATGGACCAAAGGATGAGTGGAGATGGTCAGATGGAGCAGAAGGTGTAGAGAAGAGGGCCACATGGACCAGAGGATGAGTGGAGAAGGTCAGATGGAGCAGAAGGTGCAGAGAATCGGGTGAACTGGACCCGAGGATGAAGAGGAGAGGGTCAGATGGAGCAGAGGGAAAAGAGGAGAGGGTCAGATGGAAAAGGTCAGATGGAGCAGTGGAAAGGGTCAGATGGAGCAGAAGGTCCAGCGAATAGAGTCAAATGGAGCAGAGGAGCTGAGGAGAGGGTCTAATGGAACAGAAGATACAGAGGGAGAGGGTCTGATGGAGCAGAGGATCAGAGGAAAGGGTCAGATGGAGCAGATACATTTTTGCGACCACCTTTTTATGATCTAATCCTTACAGCAGCATATTCAACTCAATACTTCCCAACGAAATAAACCCAGTGTGAGTAAAAACACGTTATCCAAAAGTCCAGTAAATATAGCATTAGAGTTTTTCTTTATATTGAGCGTGTTAGACATAATATTCGGTGATACAAAAGTCGTGTAGTGGAGCTGTTTGTTTTGATGTTGTCCATTGATCGGAGCTGGGGCAGACTCTGAGGATGAGACTGTGAGACTGGAGCTGAGGTCAGAGCCATGTACACAGAGTCCAATCTATGACCACTACAGTAAAAACTCATTTAAAGCACCTATTTATAAAGCTATAGTATGTATGGCTTTTCATAACACATGTGGTCACGTTGGCATCGGTATTTCACTGTTAGAGAGTTTTTTGGGTTTTTTTGCTATGTTATAATGTTGTTTTCTTATCTCAAACAGACCTGGAGTTGTGTTTTGTTTCATTCACACATGTTTAACACACAAACCCTGCATATTTAGGATTTTTTAGAGTTCTTCTCTCAATAAAATTCCACCTTCCACCTTTTTAAACTCCATACACCTTCACTTGACAGTAGGGATGTAGCAACAACTAAAATATTGTGATATCATCGTGAAAAGTCTCACAATAATACCGTGGGCCAACATAATATATTGAAGTACAAGTCTCTTTGCTTAAATTCATTGTTTTGGTGCGGCAATAGCTAAAAAAAAAAAAACTGAGTGTATTACATATACCATGATCCTTTGCTCCATTACAGTGCAGACTACAGAGAAAGTAATACAAATAATAATCTTAAATTTAAATCTTAATTCTTTGGATTATGACAGAACAAAAGTCTTGTCAAGGCATTTTTAAAGGAAAAAGTTGCATTTTCACAATTTTGCTAGCGTCTACAAAATATCGCAATAAATATTGTACCGTGGGATGTATATTGTGAAAATACTGTATCAAGAGTTTTGAATATGTTTACATCCCTACTAGACAAATAACATGTTTGTCATGATAACAAAGCTCACAAGAGTTGATTTTGTGTAATATGTGACCTTTAATAACATTATATTTACTGAATTGTCCTCTGATTTATATGACTATATGCTAATTTGGTAAAATCGTAAAATATCATGATTTTTTTTTCTTGAATGCACCTTTATTTTCTAATAATAATACGTTTTCTTGTCAACTTCCCCTATTTGTCAGCCTCAGCAATGCTCTGAGTGAGTGACCGGTGATTTAAACAACTGCACTGAAGTGTAATAAAGATAAAAACTTTAAGGGGACAGTTCAGAATTTTGGACATAGATCTCATTTCCTAGTGAGCCAGAGTGTTGGAGACATGTGGAGACACTTTTTAAAATATTCCATCCAGTCCTTGTATTTGCAGAGGTCACTGGTGCTAGGCTAGTGCATGTCAATGGCCATAGTTATCCTGCCACTAAAAACAGTCTTACCCACTCCACAAAACACCCGAAACAAAACTATTATTACGCCAGACTGTCTGTCTGTGTTGACAGAAAAATGTTTGAAATAAAACTAACCTTGCATCACATGAATCGTGGCATGTTGAGGGACTATTTTCTCATATATCAGTCCGCCGCTGCTAAGCTTTCTATCAGGAAGTACAACTCGCTGCTGCAGCTCAGACATAAATCCTTCAAATGCAAGGTTAGTTTAACTTCTAAAATTATTCTATCAACACAGACATTTACATGGACAGTCTGGTGTAATAATAGATTTGCTTCGGGTGTTTTGTGGAGTGGGTAAGACTGTTTTTAGTAGCAGGCTAACTATGGCCATTGACATGCACTAGCCTAGCACCAGTGATCTCTGCAAGTACAAGGACTCTGGCTAACTAGTAAATGAGGTCCTATGTCTAAAATTCCAGACTGTCCCTTTAACATGTAAAATTCTGCATTTAAAAATCTGGAAAATTGTGAAATTAACTTTTTGAAAAACCATCCAGGTCTAGTTTAAATAAACCTGAATCGATGACTGCAGCTTAGAAGTTTAGTGAAGGCAATTTGAGCGTGGAAATGATCTGAAATGGATTTTAGCTCATTTAACAGTTGTGTTAATATATTCATGGTTTTTTGAAAAATTATTCCATCCTGATTTCATTTGGTGAGAACTTTTCCCCTTTCAAAAGATATTCTATTTTGATCTGAACAGCTTTGAAATTGCAATAAGGACCGGTTCACTTTTACCATTTGTAAATTTGTGATAAAAACACACGCAATTTAAACACCGGAATGGACTTTAGAATAGGGTTAATTGTGATGTCAGTGGGTTCAAGGTAGACAGCACTGTGAAAAAAAAAAAAAAAAAAAAAAAAACGCACAAAAAACAAAGCTAGAAAATCAGCTGTGAAGTTGTCAGTTCCCGGTGTAACATCATCACTTAACAGCTCTATAGTGTGTGAGACCTCCAGGTTTCTGATCTATTACATAACAGTCTAGTGCGTGCTTTGTTGGTCGTTTTGTGTTGTGAAAATTTTAACTGCCTCAAGCATTATTTTCTGATCTGTGTTACTATGTTGTTTCCTTATCACGAACAGACCTGGAGTTGTGTTTTGTTTCATTCACACATGTTTAACACACAATTCTTCTCTCAAACTGAAAACACTCCTCCTCCCTCAAAACACTTCCAACTTGTGATGTCATGTCATAATACAGGATGTGCTCTACTGTGTTTTTATCATTTCAGCCCTGGAATTTCCAATCTCTACTGAACTAAAGCTAAAAGGAGCTGTTAACTTGAAAACTGAAAAAGGTGGAACAGAGCGTTTTGAGCTTTGGGGATGTAGACAGACTAATAATACAGGATTACTCAAACATGTGTGAATGAAACAAAACATAACTCCAGATCTGTTTTTGATGAAGTAACAGCATTATTAAATGGCTTAAAGCTGTTAATTTAGTAATATTGGACCTTAAACAGTTCTTTTTAAAAATGTGAGAAACAGAACTCCCGTAAAATACCAAATAACTGCGTTTTGTTTGTTTTTTTGTATATTTTGATAAATGACTGCTTCCAAATAAACAGCGAGTCTATATAGAAAGTAGCTTATGCTGACACCCCCAACAGTGGTTCTGGCTAGGGATGGGCATGATTAGTCGATTAATCGATAATTGATCATTAAGAATTTCATCGATTACGTTAATTTTAATCGACAAACCGAATGTAGGTTGTTGTAGTGTGACCAAACAGGTCTGTACATGTGTCTCTGCATCAGAAGGAGCGAGACACAAACAGTGGGTCAGTCTGTAATGTACCAAAGCACAAACGTGTATTTAACGATGATTTGTACAAGAAATTCCACACTTTCTGTTGCGTTTGGGACAAGAGTGAGTCCATGTGCACAGTGTATAAAGCAGCACATATGTTTCGGTGTCCAGTGGGAAAAAGTTTTGCCAGGTGAGAGTCGCTCAATGTCGATGACGAGTCCCCACCTCCCTCCCCCCGTACGGTGTCCTGGTTTTGACAAACACAAATCTGGTCACACTAACCTGTATTCACCTGAATCATGTCTTTTAATCCAACAGAAACTGACCGCATCAGTGACACAAGAGCTGTAGTTTTATCTTCACTTAGTTTATGCAAATTAGTGATGTGGTTTTAAGTTTTGTTTCTGTGAGAGTTGTGCAAAACTGAATTAAACACATTATAATCCAAAACGGCTGATGTGGCTCTAGAGTGGTTACGGTTTATATGTCGTAAAGTTGAATTTATTTATGCAGATTAGTAGTGCAGATAGTAATAATAATGATGATCATTTTAATATAAAAACGTTAATGATTAATCGATACTCGATCGTTAATTCTTCAGACAATCGATTAAGAAAATTTCATCGAATGCCCATCCCTAGTTCTGGCTGCTGCCGAGAAGGTTGCTCAAACTCCCATTTCCGTTTTTTTGTGCTTTATTTAACCAAGATCTCATGATTAGTGCAGTGACACCACAGAGAGCCTGATGTTTACAGCCTACGTGACTCAGAATGGATAGGCTATATTGTATGTGCTGCGTCCGATCACCCTCAGCTTCACTGAAAAAGTGGAGGAACAGATGATGCTGATGTGAAATCCCTATTTCGAAGTGAGGTAAAAAAGAAAGATGGCGCAACATAGCGGGCAGGAAATGGAAGCAGCTTTTAGGAGTTTTGGTAATATTACTTCAGTTTAGCAATTTGTAGAAAGCCTGCAATGTCATCGTAGCTGCTGTGGTGTAAGAGGAAAGTTGTGGCAAAGGGGTGAAGAAAGGCAGGAGACGAGGTGGCAGGAATTGTGCAGACAAGGTACCTCTGAGTAGTGCCGTAAAAACTGTAAATTATAGTCATACTAGTTAAAAGAATTTGAGTACCATATTTTCAGTTTTGCTGAGCAAGATTTTTGTGAGGAAGGAATTAATCGCCTGCCCCATATTGCCGCTTGGTCTCAAATAAATGCCTGGTCTGTTAAGTGATTGAAACAAATAAACTCCCCGTTTATTATTTTGTATTTTACGGTAGTTCATTATAAATGGTTTGCAGTGGTCCAAAGTTATTCCTCACTTACCTTAGGCATTCTGGGAGGGTAATTTTGCAGTACGACGGTAAAGCTAACAACAACTAGCATGCTAATGTGCACTTCCTGGTCACCAGACAATAAAATACTTTTTAATTAGATGCAGTCAGCAGACTTACTTTGACCTCAAGAGCTGCTTATGCAATATATCTGTAGAGAAAATGAGGTACCGGCCCTTTAAGATGATGAAGACTAAACTCAGGACTAATACATGAATCAATTACGTGACCTTTAATACATTACAGCTATTGTCTGGCATTTATCCTCTTGTGTTTAGTCTCTGAAGGGACAGATAACCTAAATATCTCCCATGATCCCTTGCAGCGGTGCTCTGAACAGACTGGCACCAGATTGCGGAGGCCCTGACAGCTCGGTGCTCACACGCAGCCGGCCGTGCTCTTAATGCTTCACTACGCAGCTATTTTTGTCACCACGGCAACAGAGTATGAAAGGCTCGGCTCAGATTTAAGTCGAGGTGCATAAAGACAGATGTATAGTTTTACTGACAGAATTTTTGTCCGTTAGGGTCCTTTATAATCCGATATGATACTTAGGCTACAGATGACGATTTTGCAATACATGCAATAATTACTATATTGTACATGATATTTTTTATTTTCTAATATAAACAGCAGTATTTCTTTGTTAAACCATCTCCTGCACAAACGTAATACAAAATACCCACATTTGAATTAGGAATGCAAGATCCAGCTTTTCCGCTCTGATACTGATATCGATACTTTGACTTTAAGTTTCTACTGATACCCAATATTAAGGCTGGGTATCATTAAGAAGTTGCTGATACGATACATAATGCAATACATGGGCCACGATACGATACATATCTTGATACAGTGAGCTTTCGATTCGATATGATGCAATATGATATATTTTCAAATCGATTCAATAAAAAATAAAGGCTAAATCATAACTGTGAAAGTTAAAGTCTTTGTTAAACCACTTTTTGTGCAAAGTGAATATGAAACACAAACATCTGAATCCTCTAAACAGTGAAAATGTCAAATGTGTTGCATAAACAAGTTTCCTTTCTCTAAACAAGCAAAAAACTGTAGCTCTGTAACAAAATTGTTTAGTTTTTTAGTACCAAAAAAATACTCTTGCCAATATAACAATACAGCAGCCCATGATATCGATACTGTATCATCACATTAAACGATACGATATATAGATATTTCGATGTTTTTGCTCACCCCCATCCGATGTTAACCGATGTGTACCAGTGTAGGGATGGAAAAGGCCACTTAAAGGAAATTTCCTTAAACCACAATTGACTTATTACACAAGAGATCTAATCGTGTTATGTAACCGTTATCGTTTACTTACCAGCAAATGTCCACATGTAAACCACACATGACTTAAAGCTACCTTCTCAACGTACGGATGGTAGCTTTAAGAGCTGAAACGTTTACCGGAACGGGTATCGGTTTCATGATAATCGGTTAAGCTGATATTGTGAACATGAACTTGAATTCATACTACATACTACATGGTTTTCAGATGTGATTTGAAGAAGTTAAAGTTTTGTAAAAAAAATAAAAATAAAAAAAATACGTGAATCTAAAATGAGAAAATGAGCTGTTATATATATAGACTCTTGTGGCAGAGTGCCCCTTGGCAAAGAAACTTGAAATTTTATTCTTAGTTGTGTTATTACAATACTAAAACTTCAAGTACTTTCAATTCAAAGAGAATTCTCATTACTTGACACTGAGTCTATTACCACAATGATAAAAACAGTATTTTTAGACAACACGACGTTCAAATTCACTATAATTAAATGTGAGTCTATTTCATTTCTCATGTGGTTTCATACTTGTTCTGGTATAGATCAAGACCAATACTTTTTCCAGATTATTTTCTACTTTTGAGTCTAGTTTTATCATCGGTTATCTGTGTATTGATTTTTGGGAAACTTTTATCCTTACACAGACCCAGTCTATATATCTGATAGTGATGTCTGTGTGTGTGTGTCCTATAGAGAGGCTGGGGTGAATACTTGTCCGTCAGTCTGTGCTTCCTGTTACAGATCAATGACTTCTGAGAAAAGACGCAGCTCCAAGAACACAGCTGAAAGTTCTAATCTAGAGATTTTCTCCAGTCAATCTTACACTTGACTTTGTTGTTGTATTGTACTGTGAACATAACTTTGCCCTTCCTTTTGAGAGAACTCAGCCTAAATATGCAGGGTTTGTGTATTAAACGTGTGTGAATGAAACAAAACACAAGTCCAGGTGTGTTTGTGATGAGGAAACAACATTATCGTAATTATGTAATATAATTATGTAATATAAGACCTTTTTTGCACGTTTTGATGATTGCTTTTTTTCTAACGGGCTCTATTCACATTTACGTCGCAGAACTGGCAGACATTTGGAGGCAGGCGGATGACGACTTCCTTTGGGCTTTGTTGACGACAGTAACTCTGACAAAATCTGGGAAAACTGACAAAAATTGCCTGGTTTTCTTCATTTAGATGCCATTGCCTTCTTTCTTTTTTTCCTTTTGTAGATTGCCCATTAATTTGTGTATTATAATTTGTCTAATTTAGTAGTAAAAAAAAAGATGTCATTGTAGCGTTCCATTATGTTCAGCAGATCAACACTTCCAACCCTATAAGTAATATCCCTCATGGAAAGTTTTGGCAGGTTGTGAAGACGCTGCTGCTGAATTCAGTTTTATCACAGGCCCAGTGTTGGTAATTACACTGGAAGTCATCATCTGCATGCTTCCAATACCATCTACCATCTTCCCCTAAGCGTGAATAGAGCCTATACAAACAGCAGTATTTCTTAGTTAAACCTAGTGATGGGCAAATGAGACGGAGCTCCGGAGCACGTCTCGTTCTTTCTGAAACAAATTGCTCCAAAGCACTGCCTCGGAGCTCGTCTTGTAGCAGCCGCTCCCGTGACTAAAGTGTCCAAGTGTGGGTCCCTCCCCCTACTGCTTCACTCTGCGTGTCGATCGTTTCAGTGTATCGAAGCGTTTCATTGGCTCAGCGAATGTTCCGCTCTGCGATTGGTTCAGAGCTTCAGAGTGTTCAGCGCACTTCCGTGGTTTGACAAGTGCTAAACTGCTACAGTATAAAAGATGCACCAATATTTCTTAAAAACACAGTTAGTGGTGATTTTGGCGACTTTTGGCATTTGTTTCATTTTCGATGGCATCTAAGGCTGCGTTCAGACTGCAGCCTGAAGTGACCCAAATCCGATTTTTTGGCTTCTATGTGACCTGTATCTGATCTTTTAATGACAGTCTGAACGACACAGATTCAATTTTTTCAAATGTGACCCAGGACACTTGGATATGTGCTCCTGAAACCGATACATATCTGATCTTTTGACATGCCACTTCAGTGTGAACGGCCAAAGCGCATTCATTTGACCTACACGTTATCAACAAGCCACAAACGTCACTATTCTGCGCTGAAGTAGGCGAAAATTGTTAATGAACTCTGTGTCACTGAAGTGAAGCACATCACCACTCACCACTCTTGGCTACGTCTCCACATCCACACGTTCCTTTCAACGGACGTCGCTGCCGCTGTCCCACAAAACACCACGGCCAAAAACCTCGTCCTTCTCCTTCTCGATCTCCTCTTTAAAACAAGTAAGTTGTTCATGTTCTGGCTCCGGTACGAGAGGAACTTTAAAAATCACCAGGTGCTCAATGCTCGCATCCATGTTTGGACAACTTCCGTAAACACAGAGACGCTCCACTGCGGTTGACGTCATCGTGTCTCCAGTGCACATGCGGGACACTTTCGGGCCATTTAACGTTCACACAGGTGATCACATACAAGTCGCATTTAATTGGAAATGTGAACGACCTCGCAAAAACATCGGATTTCACAAAAAAATCGGAATTGAGCGTTAAGCCCTGCAGTCTGAACGTAGCCTACAAGTGGAAAAAAGCGATCCATGGTTTGGGATCACTTTGATCTTATTCCACCTAACAAGGTAACCTGTTTTTTTTTTAAATTTACAGCAAGCTATTTATGTTGCTCTTTACATATTATTTTAAATCATCATTATTATTGTTGTTAGGTGCGGTGTACGCTCTGCACGCAAGTATTGTCTTATTGTTAAAGTTGTTCACTAGAGGTCAGTGTCTCTCCGAGGCCTCAGACACGTCGAACCATTTGAGACAATATTGCGACTGACGTGTCAATGCTTCAGGAGGCTCCATTCGCCCGTCACTAGTTAAACCACTACTTGCATTAACTTAATACTAAATACTTAATAATGCATTTGACCCATGCTTCAGTGTAGCCAGGCAGAAACAATGGGTCACCTTAATCTTCTCCAGAACAAACTAGCAAAAGCCACCACTGTACAGATCTATTGTATAAGCAGTTCTTATGGTCAAAGTAAGTCCACTGTGTACTATCTGCATCTAATAATGAAACGTTATTGTCTGATTATGACGATTCAAATTGTTGTTTCTCATGCCATGTTCATGGTTTAAACATTGACTGTACATATACACATAACTAACATACTAGCCAGCATGTTCCAAATAGAAAGTGAACATGGGCATTGACTCTGGATCTAATTCACTTTACATTGAAAAATTGTCCCTCCTCTATCTGTAACTGCTGCCGTAAGCCTCGTCATTTTGGTCTTCAAATGTTTGTTTTAACCCTCTCTAAATGATCCTGGTGTTTTTATTTCGCTACCTTGTCTGTAAATGAAGATATGAACATTAATTACAGACAAATCAGGCGCCTTCTTTCGCCAAGGTTGCTCCCGCTAACCTTGGCAACAGGTTTGATCGACAGAGTTGGAATTCCTAATATGGAACTCCTCTCAAAATTCATGCTGCGTTCTCATGTGCTTGGGACTTGGGGAAAACTGACCTTCACCTCGAGAAAGTGCAATGGAACGGACAATCAAATCAGGGTTCAGAAACACAAACTCGGGCTGGTTTAGGTGCAGACCGAGTTGGATGGATTTAAGTCATAGCAAAACTGTTGGTACACACAGTAAACAGGGAGAATTGTGTTTTGGTCATTTTGATGTGTTAAGTTGTGTATGTGTAGAGAAAGTGTCTTTTAAAACTTTGTAGTGACATTTAGACTTTCTTTCACATTATTTGACAGTAGACAGATGGTTTTTTTTTGAACATGTAATAGTCAAACTGCCACAATGGAGTCACCGACAGCTAATGTGAGCTAACAAATCTGTGTATCATTTGTTCATTAGTTTTTCAAAATAAAACCAAAAATAAGAAAATGAAAAAACAGCTATTTTCTTCATTATTTGTCTCCAAATCCAAAATGAAAAAATGAATAATGATTTGTTTTTTCAGTTTTCAATTTTGTGTTTAAATGAATAATGGAAAAAAAAACAGATAACAGCCGTTTCCCGTTTCATCTTATTTTAACTCTTACAGACTAACTAATCCAGAACTGAACCAGGACTAAACCCTGAGTGAACCAGGACTAAACCAGAACTAATCCAGAACTGAACCAGGTCTTAACCAGGTCTAAACCAGGTCTAAACCAAGACTGAACCAGGAGTAACCTTGGACTTAAGATAGAGCGAGAAGGAGAACCCCAAGCAGGGTGTCCACAAAGCGCGATTGGGCGACAGCTGTGCCTAGCCCTGTGGGGCGCAGAGCTCTGCGCTGGACATTTCTCCTTCGGTCACCCGATGGTCTACATTGACGCACCTCAGGACCGGTCAGTCCTGGTTCAGTCCCTGTCCAGTCCGTAAGGATGGATGAAACGGGAAACGGACATTTTCTGTTTTTTTCCAGTATTCATTTAAACACAAAAGGGAAAACTGAAAAAAACAACTCGTTAATCTGTTTTTCATTTTGGTTTTGGAGACAAATAATGAAGAAAAATTTTCTTATTTTTGGTTTTATTTTGAAAAAAAAAATGAACAAATGATACATGGATTCTAACAGACTCCATTTATTAGAACTTACGATACCTGGCGTTACATTAAACTTTCTCGGGTGTCCATATTTTCCCCAGCTGTTGCGATGGAACGCATTTACAAAGAATGTCTGGAAACTGACTTGGATTTACCCACTACCGACATTCAACAGCCTATAATTTTGCAGCACTATGTTCTTTGCCTTGGTACATCGCATTGTTTGTATTTATATTTATGTGCTCCAAATACAGCACCATCTTATGTAGAAAAGCACAGCACCCTGCAGTATTGAAACCATGCAAACCTCTTTAGCGCTGCTGCCTGTTCTTCAGTGAGGGCATTACTGTTGAATGGCCTGGCAATCTCTGAAAACATCAAATATTAACCCACACAGCTCTGCCTAACGCTCCATCTTAGCCTGGCTCTATTTCTCTCCCAACGGTTATATATTTGATCATTTCTCAACGGGGCCAGTCTGCTCCCGAGGCCAATCGCAAATCTTTGGTCTGGAAAAACACTAGAATGATGTGTTCATTAAAAACAGTACGGATACAACGCCCTCTTTTCACACCGTTTCAATCAGGGAGCGCTCTCGTGGTGATTGGAGCAAAAGGCCAAACCAGGACCAGCCCAAGGACTCTTCACTTTACTGCCAGCAGGGGGCGCTGGTTTAAATTATTCATGCTAGTCCTGGAACATTTGAAAGTGATGGAGAGATTAAAGGTTTTATATTATGCAAAATGGACTCGTGTGAGCTTTGAGCCATGTTATAATGTTGTTACCTCCCCAAAAACAGACCTGAAGTTGTATTTTGTTTGATCAATCTTTTATTTTTAGTCTGTCTCCATCTCCAAAGCTCAAAATGCTCTGTTCCAGCTTGTGATGTCATGAAGTGGTAGTTTTTAACAGGTTAACAGTTACCTTTTTATCTTTAGTTCAGTAGAGATTGGCCATTTTCAGGGCTGAAATGATCCAGATGATTCAAGTGAAGGCGTACGGAGCACTTCCTGTATTACCACATGACATCACAAGGTGGACCAGAGCGTTTTCTGTTTGAGAGAAGAACTAAATGAATGAAACGGAACACTGGAGGTATATTTATGATGAAAATGTGGCGTAATGTGGGCCCTTGAAAGTGTCTGAACTCATTTTTCATGTATTTGAGGAAAAATTTGTCTCGTCCCAGTACAGATGGCCTATTTTGTAAAAGCAGCTTTTAGAGTCAAAATAAGTGAGCTGTGTACTGTCTGCATCTAAATATAAAGAGGTTTATCTTACAAAAAACAGGAATATTACCGGGAGGCAGAACTTCCATCTGAAAGTGCTGAAAAGTGCTTAGAAAGTCATTGTTGTGAATTATCAGGTTTGTTACGAATGCATAAGTTAAGTAAGATATAACTTTTGACCATTTTGGACCACTGTTCTAGTCCTGGTTTAGTCCTGGTCTAGTCCTGTTTTTGTCCTAGTTTAGTTCTGGTTTTACCTGATTTAGGCCTGTTCTTGTCCTGGTTTTGTTCCGGTTTAGTCCTGTTCTAGTCCTTTTCTAATCCTGCTTTAGTCGGTCCTGGTCTAGTCCTAGTTTAATCCTGGTCTAATCCTGATTTAGCCCTGGTCTAGTCCTGGTTTTGGTCTCTACTCTGGTCTGTTCCTGTCTTAGTCCTGATTTAGTCCTGGTTTAGTCCTGTTCTTGCCCTGTTCTAGACCTTTTCTAGTCTTGATCTACTCCTGGTTTAGTCCTCTCCATGTCCTGGTTTAGTCTTGGTCTAATCCTCTTCAAGACCTGTTTGAGTCCTGATCTAGTCCTGGTTTAATCCTGGTCTAATCCTGTTCTTATCTTGGTTTAGTAAATCCTGATCTAGTTCTAGTTTATTCCTGGTCTAATCCTGATTTAGCCCTGGTCTAGTCCTGGTTTAGTTCTGTTCTAGTCCTGGTTTAGTCGTGGTCTTGTCCTAATTTATTTCTGGTTTAGACCTGTTCTAGTCCTGTTCTAATCCTGGTTTAGTTGGTCCTGGTCTAGTCCTAGTTTAGTCCTGCTCTAGTCCTGATTTAGCCTTGGTCTCATCTTGGTTTCGTTCTGTTCTCGACCTGGTCTAGTAGTGGTTTAATGCTGGTTTAATCCTTGTGTAGTCTTGGCTTAGTCCTGGACTAGTCCTGGTCTAGTCCTTGTCTAGTCCTGGCTTAGTCCTGGACTAGTCCTGGTCTAGTCCTTGTCTAGTCCTGGTTTAGTCCTGGTCTTGTCCTAGGTTATTTCTGGTTTTGTCCTGTTCTAGTCCTGTTCTAATCTTGGTTTAGTTGGTCCTGGTCTAGTCCTAGTTTAGTCCTGGTCTAATCCTGTTCTTATCTTGGTTTAGTCAGTCCTGATCTAGTTCTAGTTTATTCCTGGTCTAATCCTGATTTAGCCTTGGTCTAGTCCTGTTTTAATTCTGTTCTAGTTCTGGTTTAGTCCTGTTCATGTCCTGGTTTAGTCGTGGACTTGTCCTAGTTTATTTCTGGTTTAGACCTGTTCTAGTCCTGGTCTAATCCTGATTTAACCCTGGTCTAGTCTTGGTTTAGTTCTATTCTCGACTTGGTCTAGTCCTGGTTTAGCCCTGGTTTAGTCCTGGTTTAATGCTGGTTTAATCCTGGTCTAGTCCTTGTGTAGTCTTGGTTTAGTCCTGGTCTAGTCCTGGTCTAGTCCTTATTTAGTCTTGTTCATGTCCTGGTTTATTCTTGATCTAGTCCTGGTCTCATCTTGGTTTAGTTGGTCCTGGTCTAGTCCTAGTTTAGTCCTAGTTTAGTTTCGTTCCAGTCCTGGTTTCACCTTGGTTTAGTCCTTGTTTAGTCCTGGTCTAGTCTTGGTCTAGTCCTGGTCTAGTCCTGGTTTATACTCCATCAGGATGTCCTCAGGTGGCTTCATTTCATCTTTATTTGAGTAAAACAGTAAAAACCTCTTGCGCCTTTCATTCTAAACCACGAATCGATTCACCGCAAGAACAGATTAATCGATCACCAAAATAATCCTTGGCTTCAGCCCTTGTTGTTTTGTAGTTGTGTATCCTTTTGGATGTTGTGCGTTGCTCTGGTCCCTGTGAGGCCTTGTTGCAGTGTTGTGATGTCTCTCCACTGGAGCGTGTCCCAAATTGAATGAAGTGACCCAGATTCTCCTTCAAAGACTTCTGAACCCAACTGTCTGAGCTTCACTTTAGAAAACACCTCTCTCCGAAAATACGCCGGGGCTAAGGCCATGGAGACTCAATGCAGACAACTCTATTCTGTAGCTGAAGTGTCTTGCCCAAGGACAGAAAGAATAACATGTTGTAGCTGTGCGGCAATCCCGGCCTCCTCCTGGTTGAGTTCTGTTCTTGTCCTGATTTAGTCTTGTTTTAGTACTTTTACTCCTGGTTTATTGCTGGTTTAGTACTCGTCTAACTCTGGATTGGTCCTGGTTTAGTCCTCGATTTTTTGCCCTTCTCTAGTTCTACAGTCCGGCATTAAATTATTATTATCTCTGAATTCCAGGCTGGGAGAATGTAGGATTTTTAAAGGCACCAATATCGCCATATATATCACTAAGAGTATTTTTTTGTATATTTTACTAAATTATTTTGTTACAGCGCTACAGTTTTTTTGCTTGTTTAGAATAAAGCAACTTGTTTATGCGACACATTTGACATTTTCACTGTTTTGAGGATTAAAATGTGTGTGTTTCATATTCACTTTGCACAAGAAGTGGTTTAACAAAGACTTTTAGTATCACAGCCACGATTTAGACATTATTTTATTCAATCGTATTGAATCAATTTCAAATATATCATATAGAATCAAAAGTACACTGTATCAACCTTTGTGTCGAGGTATGTATCGTATCAGCAACTTCTTAATGACACCCAGCCCCAGAGCATTTTGAGCTTTGTTTTGAGATGTAGACAGACTAATAGTGCAGGGTTACTCAACCGTATGTGAATGAAACAAAACACAACTCCAGGTCTGTGTAGAATCCCTCAGTCGTCCAGATAGAATCCACGGCAAAGGAGAAATTAAATTAGTCAACTGGATAAACGTTTGTTTAGGTTGAAAATGTTTCACAGGTCATCAACGCTGCTTCTTCAGTATAATACGGGTGGACACTGCCTTATGTCTGCCTGAATGGAGGAGCTAACTACACTGAAACTACTCTGAAACTAACACCTTACAGATTAGGGCTGTAACGATATCGAAATCTCATGGTACGATATTTTCACAATCTACATCTCACGGTACGATATTTATTGTGATATTTTGTGGAGGCTAACAAAAGAACTAAGTTTTAAAAGTGCTTAGAACTGTTATTTTTTCATGTAGTTTGCACCAAAACAGAGCAAAGGATCATGGTCAATGCAGTTCCCTT
Organism: Boleophthalmus pectinirostris; assembly: GCF_026225935.1. NCBI lineage: Eukaryota > Metazoa > Chordata > Actinopteri > Gobiiformes > Gobiidae > Boleophthalmus > Boleophthalmus pectinirostris. Next base: position 7,364,813 of record NW_026571115.1, on the reverse strand, counting down.
TGTTTTTTTAGCTATTGCTGCACCATAACAATGAATTTAAGCAAAGAAACTTGTGATTCGATATATTGTGATGGCCCATGATATTATTAAGAGACTTTTGACGATACAATATCACAATATTTTGGTTATTGTTCCACCCCTACTACAGATGTAAGGCAGTGTCCACCGGTATTTTGACCACAACTGAAGAAGCAGCTTGGATGAGCCGCGAAACATATTCGACCAAAATAAACTTTTGTCCTGTTGACAAATATAACTTCTCGTTTTGCCACTCCAGGTCTGTTTTTGAGGAGGAAACAACATTATAACACAAGCTCACAAGAGTCCATTTTGTGTAATTTAATACCTTTAAACCATTTGTTTTCTACCTTAGATTTGACTGAGGTACAGGGACAGTGCAGCTCTGGTCTGGTTCTGGTCTGGTTCTGGTCTGGTTCTGGTCTGGTTCTGGTGGTGATGGAGTGAATAGGCTGGTCTGAACACGTGATTCTGCGATCTGATTGGTGGAGAGGGTGTCTATGAGTCACCTCTTCTTCTTTTGTCGTGTGGTCAGGAGGTGACATTGTTCAGCCTCCTGTCTGTCCAATGACCTCTCTGCCCTCTCTTTCACTCTCTTTCTGTCTCTTTCTTTCTCCCATATTTCACTCTTTTTTTTTTCCCATCGGCTCTTGGTCCTTCTTTTTCGGTCCTTTCTTTCTTACTCTCTCCATTTCCCCTTCCTCTTCTTTCACTCTCCTCTCTCTCTCTCTCCTTCTGCTACCTCATTTTTCTTGATTTACACCATTGTTTTTTTTTTTCGCTCTCTCTCCTGCATTCCTCCATTCTCATCTCTCTGTCTCTCTCTCTCACTCCTTTCCTCTTTACAACCATATCCCTTTCACTCTCCTCTCTCTCTTTCTTCTTTCTCTCCCCCTTCTTTTTGTCTTACACTGTTTTTTCCTTCCTCATACGTCTGTTTTTTCTCTCTCTCCTTCTCCCTACACCTTCTTTCTCTCTCTAGCATCATTCTCTCTCTCTCACTCTGCCTTACCCTTTCACCATCTCTCCATCCTATCTAATCTCCCCTCTCTCTCCTCTCTTTCTCTTCCTCCCTCTCTCCCACCTCTCACCCCTTTACCCCCTCTCTCCGTCTTTGTTTCTCTCTCTAACTCTCCGTCGCTCCCTTTTTACTTTGCCTCATCATTTTCTCTTTTCTTTCTCTCTCCCTTCTCCCCCATCTCTCCTCCTCTTCCGCTTTCCCATCCCCTCCCTCTCTCCGTCGCTCCGTCCTTTTCTTTTATTCCGTTTGTTTCTCTCCAAATAGCGCGAGCTGTGGATCACATGTAATGTAAAAAGGATTCTGACAGACGCAATAAGATTTCGTTAAAAATCAAATCTCCCTCTTTTTCTCTCCATCTCCCCTCGGCCCCGTCCTCTCTCTCCAACCCCCGCTCTCTCTATTCTTTCCTTCCTTTTTTTCCTCTACCCTGTTATCTCTCCCACTCTCTTTCCTTTTCTTCCCTTTCTTGTGCCCTCTCTTCTCTGTCCCTCTCTTTTTCTTTCCCCCGATCTCTTTCTCTAATTCACTGTCTCCTATGCCTCAATCTCTCTCCCTCTTTTTTCTCTCTCTCCCACTCTTTCTCTCACTCCCTCTCTCCTGTGCCCCATCTTCTTTCCCTGCCTCCTTCTCTCTCTCCCTCCCTTTCTCTTTTTCTTGCTCTTCTTCTCTCTATCCCCCCTCTTGTGCTACATTACTTCTCTCTTTCTCTCTTCCTCCCTCTCCCTTTCTCTCATGCTCCTTCTCTCTCCCTCCTTTCCCCCCTGTCTCTATACCTTCTTTCCCCCCTTTCCTATATCTCTATCTCTATCCCTCCATCTTTCTCTCTCTTCCACCATCTCTCCTGCTCTCTTTCTCTCTCTCCTGAGCCCCATCCTCTCTTCCTCCATCTCTTTCTTTCTCTCTCTCCTCTCTCCTGAGCCCCATCCTCTCTCTTTCCCTCTCTCTCTCTTTTCCCCACTCTCTTTCTCTCTCTCCCCTGAGCCCCATCCTCTCTCCTTCCATCTCCTTTTCTCTCCCCCTTCCTCTCTCTTTCTCTCATTCACTCTCTTCTGAGCCCCATCCTCTCTCCCTCATCTCCTTTGCTCTCTCGCTCCCACTCTTTCTTTCTCTCTCTCCTCTCTCCTAAGCCCCGTCCTCTCTCTCTCCCTCTCTCTCTTTCTCCCACTCTCTTTCTCTCTCTCTCCTGAGCCCCATCCTCTCTCCCTCCATCTCCTTTTCTCTCTCTCTCCTTGTCTCTCTCCCTTTCTCCTGTGCCCTATCCTTCCTCTACCCTCCCTCCCATCCCTTCTCTCTTTCTTGCTCTTTCTTCTCTTTCTCTCCCTCTCCTGTGCCCCATCTTCTCTCCTTTCCCTTTCCCAGTCTCTCCCGCTCTTCTCTCTTCCTCCTTCTCTCTTTCTCTCCTGCTCCATCTCTCTCCCTCCTTCCCTGGTTTCTCTCTCCCCCTCTCCTGTGCCCCTCCCTCCCTCTATCCCTTCTCTCTCTCCATCTCTCCTGCTCTCCCCCTTTCCTCCGTCTCTCTCTCTGTCCTCTCTCCCTCTTTCCCTCCCTCCGTCCGTCGCTCTCGTCCCTCGTTTCTTTCTGTAGCTGTGTGTGTATTGATCGGTGCTCAGTCAGTGGATGGCGTGATGTGGGGGAGGTGTGGAGAGGTTGTACTCTTCTATAGACTGGAGTGGCCCCGTCATCGTCACAGGAAGAGACGGATCCTGCTTCTCTTTATATAACCCCACTCTCCTTTCTTTTCACTCCTCCCTCCCTCCCCCTCTTCTCTCTCCATATCTCGCGCTCCTTCTCAATTTCTCCATCTCTTTCTCGTCCTTCTGTCTTTCTCCCTATCATCATTCCTTCTCTATTTCTATTTGTCTCTCTCCCTCTTTCCTCTTTCTTCATTTTCATCTCTTCCTTTTCCCTCTCTTCCTATCTCCTCTTTCCTTACCTCTCTTTCTTCATTTCTTCACATTTCTTTTTTCTTTCCTTCTCTCCTCTCTCTCACACTCATCTCCTTCCCTCTCCTCTCTGTTTCTTCTCTCTTTCTCTCCATCATCATTCCGTCTCTATCTCTATTTTTCTCTCTCCCTTTTTCTTCATAATGTTCATCTCTTCCTTTTCTGCTCTCTCTTCTCCCTCCCTTAATTTCTTCACGTTCTCTCTTCCCTTCTCTCCCTCTTCTCTCTCCTCCCTATCTCCTCTTTTCCTTGCCTCTGCGTACTTCTCTTTCTTCATTTCTTCATATTTCTTTCTTCCTTCTCTCTCTCTCATTTTCCCTCCCTCTCTTTCTTCTCTCTTTCTCTCTATCATCATTCCTTCTCTATCTCTATTTTTCTCTCTCCCTCTTTCCTCTTTCTTCATAATGTTCATCTCTTCCTTTTCTGCTCTCTCTCTCCTCCTTCCTTACCTCTCCATACCTCTCTCTTTCTTCATTTCCTCATATTCTCCCTCCTTTTCCTCTCTCTCTCTTTCCTCTTTCATCATATTCGTCTCTTTTCCTTACCTGACCATACCTCTCTTTCTTCATTTCTTCACATTCTCTCTCTCATCTCCCTCCTTCTTCTCTTTCTTTCTCCTTCCTTTCTTTCCTTAATCATTTCTCCTCTGTATCTATTTTTCCTGTCTTTTGTCTCTCGCTCTCTCTTTACTTTGTCTTGTTCTTCTCCCTCCTTCTCTCTCTTCCCTCTCCATCTCTCTCTCTTTCTTCATTTCTTCATATTTTAAAGAAACATCTCCTCTCTCTCATACTCTCTCTGTCTCTCTCATAAACTTCCCTTTCTCTCTTTTCTCTCTCTGTCTCCTTTCTTTCTCGCCTTCATCATTCCTCCACTTTCTCACTCCCTTCTCCTCTCTCTTCCTTCTCTCCTCCTTCTTTCTCTTTCTTTAACAACAGTGTCCGTTCCATCATCACAGGAAGAAACGGTTGTTGTCACGATACTAAAATTTCAAACTCGATTTCGATACTAAGGAACAGACTCGATGCTCGATACTTATTCCGGTACCACAGTAATAACTAAAAAAACACTCTGTATTTAGACAATAGAAGGTGATTTTCAACATTAAATCATAGTACTTTCTTTCTTTTTGCTCAACATTTGGAGGTGGGGAAGGTTTTGATTGGACAGAGACACAAACTTATTTACATCGACTGGAAGAAAACACACACTTCAGCTGCGACCGGCTTTTTTGTCATCTCTGTTTGTCGTTACGTCACGGACACAAACACGATCCAAACTTTTCCCGCAGTTGTTCTGATAATTGCAGAGCAGCTGGAGAATTCTCTCATCACATTTTACATCTGTCAGTTGAGGAGGAGAAGGGAAGAGCGTCGGAGAAGGGAGGAAGAAGACAAACTGAGTCAACAGCTGCTCTACCTCCGCCCACTCCTGCATCCAGCTCACAAATCCAAAGAGCAGTGGATAAAAGTATGAAGCCAGGACTGATGGAGCCGGATTGTCCGAATCGTCCGAAGAATGACTCAACGAGCATGTGCTGAACAACCGGAATTATTTTTAAGAAGAATAAACATTTACTTGATCCAGGAATCAAATAATTTGGCTTTAAAATCAGAATAAATACCCACTTACTTTGGAATTATGTTTAATTCCGAATAATTTCATTAAGAATTAAGTGTTTACATAGTCTTTTTAAAGCGGAATTAATTTTTATTCAGAATTAAACTACTTTTATTCTTAATCAAAGCTCTCATGTAAACGTGGCAAATGTGATAACGTGTTTTAGTATCGATACGTGCTCAAATGAGTATCTAGTTTCGAGTGTCTGAGTTCCGATTCTTTTGTCAACGCGCAGAAGAGACAGATCCGGCTTCTCTTTATATTTGGACTTTGTTTTGTTTTCACTTGGACTAAAAAGCTTCACAGGCTTTAACTGCTGCTTCCTCACAGTCTCTGAGATTTCACACTCTGAGTAATTCGACCTCGCTGCAAAGTATGACTTCCTTTTGAATAGGAATGAATAGAAATACATGGATTACACAAGGAACACATGCTGGCTATAATAAGGTCGTGTTCTGTATTATGTAAAGCTTTTTAGAGCTGAATGGGCTTTTAAAGGGGCCGTGCTACACTATTTTTGTGTTTATGTTTGTTTCATTCATGCGTATGTTATCAGGTTCTTTTTTCAGACCATGGGTTTGTTTTCATACCTGACAGTTTCGAGTGCTCACTGATGTTGCTGTGACGTGTCCGGTCAGCTCATTTATACAGGTTGTGGCGCTGTCTTCCTACTGGTGGAGGCAGAATGACTGCGCCATCTGCAGTCCAAATCTTCCTTAGGACAGTATCCTAGTAGCCTGATTCATCAACCAGTTTGACTTCGTAGAAACCGTCTGGCATTAGGATTCGTTCGCTCGACGGTAGGCGGGTACTTTTTTTATTAAACCAATCGCTGCTGTTTGGTTGTGACGTATGTAATGCGCCGCTAATGGGGCTAACTGGTATATTAAGCTTTTCCCAAATCCCGTAGGAAGAAGGACCATAACGTCTTTCCCCTTGATAAAATTCACCAAACATTCTCTTTGTTCCAGCTTTAAATCCTCGATCTCGGGAATCGTGGCCAACACAGAATGTATGGCTTCTAGGGATGTAACAATAACTGAGATATCGTGGTATTGTATCGTCAAAGTTCTCACAATAATATCGTGGACCATGACAATAAACCGAATTACAAGTCTCTTTGCTTAAATTAAGAGTTCTGGTGGAGCAGTAGCAAAAAAAAGACAGAGGGAACTACATAGACCATGATCCTTTGCTCCAAGTCTTGTCATATTAACAGTTTTGTTAGCCTCCACAAAATTTCACAATAAATACCATACCGTGAGATGTATATCCTGAAAATATCGTACTGAGAGATTTGGAATATTGTTACATCCCTAATCGTGAGCTTTCCCACAATATCACAATAAATATCGTACCGTGAGATTCATACCGTGATGATATCGTATCGTGAGACTTGGATATTGTTACACCCCTAATGGCTTCGTCTACATCCATCTCGACCGCTTTGTTTACTGTTGTACTGTACCACAAAAAGGGACTTGGTCATGGCTTCACTGCTCTTCGCTGATTGGCCAGTGTGCGGTTCTAAAACTTCTGAGGTTCTTGCAAAGCGTCTAGTGTATTCCAGTTCCTGACCTAGTTGCTGGAGAGAAATGAAATTGAGCGGAGGTGCCACCAGCCTGACTAATATCCCAGGTGTGTGAGAGTAAAAAAGCCCCTCGTCCCGGTTTATAGTCCAGTGGGCATGTTTCCGTATTTCGATTGCCTCTTTAATTCAGCGATGATGTTTGTTTTCTTTTGTCCCAGTAATGTTTGCTCGTTTCAGACCATAATGTGGTTCTGTCTTTTACAGTGTCACATTTGAATTGTTCCTGTTCTGCTTTGTATTTCGTTGTCGTGTCCTTCTCGCATTCTGATCTATGTTCCTTTTTCATGGACTGAACACCTCCTTGTTTCCTCGATGTGTGTTTTATTGCAGGACGTGCAGGTATTTTGTACATGACGTTACATTTATGCTCCGGTTCTATTTTCTCTTTTGGGTGGACAAGTAATTGCCTGAGTTTTCTGTTTGGTTTCACTGGTGTGTTCTAGGGATGGGCATGATTAATCGATTAATCGATAATTGATCATTAAGAATTTCATCGATTACGTTCATTTTAATCGACAAACCGATTGTAGGTTGTTGTGTGTAGTGTGACCAAACAGGTCTGTACATGTGTCTCTGCATCAGAAGGAGCGAGACACAAACAGTCGGTCAGTCTGTAACGAACCGAAGCACAAATGTGTATTTAACGATGATTTGTACAAGAAATTCCACACTTTCTGTTGCGTTCGGGACAAGTGTGAGTCCATGTGCACAGTGTATAAAGCAACACATATGTTTCTGTGTCCAGTGGGAAAAAGTTTTACCAGGTGAGAGTCGCTCAATGTCGATGACGAGTCCCCACCTCCCTCCCCCCGTACGGTGTCCTGGTTTTGACAAACACAAATCTAGTCACACTAACCTGTATTCACCTGAGTCATGTCTTTTAATCCGACAGAAATTGAACCACATCAGTGACACAAGAGCTGTAGTTTTATCTTCGCTTAGTTTATGCAAATTAGCGATGCAGTTTTAAGTTTTGTTTCTGTGAGAGTTGCGCAAAACTGAATTAAACACATTATAATGTCAAACAGGCTGATGTGGCTCTAGAGCGGTCACGGTTTATATGTCGTAAAGTTGAATTTATTTATGCAGATTAGTAGTGCAGATAGTAATAATAATGATGATAATTTTAATATAAAAACGTTAATGATTAATCGATAATCGATCGTTAATTCTTCTGACGATCGATTAAGAAAATTTCATCGAATGCCCATCCCTACTGTGTTCATATTGTGTTTTCTCATTGCCCTCTGCACTTTTTGTTATGCTCCTTATGTACGATAATGTTACCACACCTGTGCTCTTTTTTTTTGTTTTATTTTAGTTTTTCTTGTTTTAATTTCTCCCTGACCTGTTGTTTTCCTTTGTTTATTGCCTATTTTGGGTATTGGCGTTACTTCAGAGCGTTATAGATCTGTCTGTCCTCCTCTTGTTTGTCTTGTCGCTTGAAAAAAGAACCTAATAACATAAATTATCGGAAAACCAACTATTCATTCACACATGTTTAACAGACAATCCCTGCATATTTAGGCTGAGTTCTTCTCCCAAACAGAAAAAAAAACCCACTCTGTTCCACCTTGTGATGCCATGTGGTAATACATGCTCCACTATGTTTTTAAAATACTTCACGAGAATCATTTGGGTGACTTCAGATCTGGGATTGACAATCTCTACTGAACTAAAAGTTAAAATGTAGATGCTAACTTGCAAAACTAGCGCTTCATGACATCACAAGGTGGAACAGTGCATTTTGAGCTTTGGAGATGTGAAGAGATTAATAATAAAAGGTAACTCAAACTCACGTGCGAATGAAACAAAACACAACTCCAGGTCTGTTTTTGACGAGGTAACAGCGTTATAACATGGCTTAAAACTCACAAGAGTCAATTTAGCATAATATAGGATCTTTAAACACTCAAAAAAAAAATCTGTTTTCACCTACCCCCTATCTCCGCCCACAGCTTGGCACTTACTCATACATGTAGGATTCAAAAATAAAACCTTTTTCTACTATTAAAATGAGTATATCAAAATTCCCTCGTTGCCTTTACTAAAAACAGAAGGTCAGTTTTTTTTTTTTTTTGTTTTTTTTCCCATGTTTCTCTTTTTTATTTACAGATTATGAAATATTCCGTAGTGTTGCTTTACATTATGAGCTCCAGTCTGAGTGCTTTTGCTCCTGGTTTAAGTCTGATCTGTGCTGTGTCACTCTCCTTCGTCCTCACTGCTCCTCTTCTTTTTATCGTCTCGCCTTGAATATAACGTCGGACCTCCTCTCTCCTCTCCCTCCTCTCTTTCTCCCTCACCCCCACCCCTCCCTCTTTTTCCCCTTCTCTCCCTCCCTCGCTTTCTTCACTCTTTATCTCATCGTCCATGCGCTCTCTCCCCATTTCTACCGCACCTTCTCTCTTTATCTCCCTTCTCTCTGTCCCTTTCTCTCTTTCTCCTTTCCTTTATCTTTACTGTCTCTCCTCTATATCCTCTCTCTCTTTTCTCTCTCTGTTTCCTCACCTCTTCTGTCCCCTTTGATCCTTTCTCTTTGGCCTTTTTCTCTGTAACATTCTTCAATCTCTCTCTCTTTCCACCCTGTCTCTTCCCTCATTTATCCATATTTACCTCTTTTGCCCCCCATCTCTTTCTCTCTCTCCCTCATCAGTCTTCCTTACCTCATTTTTTTCTTTTCCCGCTCTCTCTGTTTTCCTCATCTCTACATACCCTCCTCTCTCTATGCTCGTCTCGTCTTTTTTCTTTTTTCTCCTCTCTCTCGCACCCCCCTTTCCTCCCTCCATGTCTCTCTCCTATCCCTGGCTCTCTCTTCTTTCTCTCTCCTCTCTCTACTCTCTTTTTGTTTCTCTCTCCTCCCTCTCCTTTCTCGTTTTCTCTGTCCTTACTCTCCTCTCCTTCCTCTCTTCTCTTGGTTTCTCTCTCCTCCCCCTCTCTCTCTCATCCCTCGGTCTCTCTTCTCTCTCTCCCCTCTCTGCTCCTTTTTGTCTCTCTCCTCCCTCTCTCTCATCCTTCGCTCTCTCTTCCCTCTCTCCTTGCTCTCTCTCTCTGCTCCTTCTTGTCTCTCTCTTCTCCCTTTCCTCTCCTACCTCTCCTCTTGTTTTCTCTCTCTCCTCCCTTTCCTCTCCTCTCTCACATTCTCTCTTCTCTCTTACTCCTCCCTCTCTCTTCCTACCTCCCCTCTTCCCTGTCTCTCTCACTCTCTCTCTTCTCCCTCTCTGTCTCTCTCTCCTCCCTGTCTTCTCCTGCAACTCCTGTCTCGTTTTCTCTGTCCTTTCGGTTCTCTCCTTCCTCTCGTCTCTCGCTTTCTCTTTCTCCTCCTCCTCCTCTCTTTTTCTCTCGCTCCTCCCTCTCCTATCCCACCTCTCTTCTCTCGTTTTCTCTCTCTTCTCCCTCTCCTCTCCTTCCTCTCCTCTCTCATTTTCTCGCTCTCCTCCCTCTCACTCTCGCTCATCCCTCACTCTCTCTCTCCCTCTCTGCTCCTTCTTCTCTCTCTCCTGTCCTATCTCTCCTCTCTGATTTTCTCTCTTTCCTCCCTCTCGCTCATCCTTCACTCTCTCTTCTCTCTCTTCCTGCTCTCTCTCTCTGCTCCTTCTTGTCTCTCTCTCCTCCCTCTCTTCTTCTGCCTCTCCTCTCTCATTTTCTCTCTCCTCCCTTTTCTCTCCTACCTCTCCTCCGTTTTCTCTCTCTCCTCCCTTTCCTCTCCTCTCTCGCTTTCTCTCTTCTCTCTTCCTCCCCCCTCTCTCTTCCTACCTCCCCTCTCTCCTCCCTCTCTGTCGCTCTCTCCTCCCTCTCTTCTTCTAGAACTCCTGTCTTGTTTTCTCTCCTTTCTTCTCGCTCCTGCCTCTCCTATCATACCTCTCCTCTCATTTTCTCCTTCTCTTCCCCCTCCTATCCTACCTCTCCTCTCTCTTTTTCTCTCTCTCCTCCCTCTCCTCTCCTCCCTCCTCTTATTTTCTCTCTCGTCTCCCTCTCTCTCCTCTCCTACAACTTGTTTTCTCTGTCCTTTCTGTTCTCTCCTTCCTCTCGTCTCTCGCTTTCTCTCTCTCCTCCTTCTCCTCTCTCTTTTTCTCCCTCTCCTCCCTCTCCTATCCTACCTCTCCTCTCTCATTTTTCTTTCTCTCCTACCTCTCCTCTCTCCTTTTCTCTGTCTCCTTCCTCTCCTCTCCTCTAATGCCTCTCCTCTTGTTTTCTCTCTCTCCTCCCTCTCCTCTCCTACCTCCTCTTGCTTCTCCCTCTCTCTCCTCCCTCTCCTCTCCTACCTCCTCTTGCTTCTCCCTCTCTCTCCTCCCTTTCTCTCTCTTCTCCTTCTCTGCCTCTCTTCCTCTCTCTATCCCCCCTCGTTTTGCTTTCCCGCTCCTCTTCTCTCCCTATTCCCGTCACCTCTCTCCTCTCCTCCTCCATCATCCCTCCATCCATCCGTCTGCTTCCACCGTTTCTCCCCCGGTTTCCGTCGTCTTGGCACGGGCGGCGTTCGGTCCGTGCCGTGCCAAATGCCCATTCTTGTGATTGCTGTGCCCGGTGTTGGTAAAGTCCAGTCTGACGGATGCACTTTTATGTTAATGGGGGGGGGGCAGAGAGAGGGCAAAGAGAGGGCAGAGGGGAGGGGCGGACAATTGTTTTGCGTTTTTATTCGCACAGAGGAAATAGAACAGGTAAATCAGAGCCTTTTTCGGCCTTTCTCATTTGTAAGAAAATGTTTAGTGCTTTGTGCTGTGGGCCATTCCTGAGGCTATTTCTTCAATCAGTGAGAAAAAAAATACTAAAAAAAAAAACCAACAAAAAAAGAAAAACAAATCAAGATGCGAGCCAGGCCGGTGAAATAAATGTTGTGTTTTATAGGGAAAGGATTGCATAGATAAAACTCAGACTTAAAGAGGGGGTATTACTGTAGGAGATTTTTTTTTTTTGAGCTTTTTGCTGTGTTATAACGTTGTTCCCTCATCGAAAACATGCCTGAAGACGCTTTAGATTTCATCCATGCGTATTTGAGTCATTTAGCGATCTCTCCTGGGCCCTATTTGGCTCTGACCACAAGCCTAAGTCACGACAATTCTCCGTAAATATACAAAAACATGATGCAAAACTATACACGGTAACTTCACAAACCTGATCCGATGCAGTAGTTTCAGTAGCGGTAGTTGTGTTGTGGTAGCGCTCTGAAGGGGGAGTGACTTAGCGTGGAGAGCAAAGTGAAGGGAGACTCAAAAAGGCATCAAAAATGAAACTGAAACTTATAAAACATGTTGATTGTAGCATTTTCAAAACAATGAAAGGTAACATGGTGATCTAAATATGTTATATGTGTTAGCAGTTAATACCCCACAGAAGTAAATATACCCCCTCTTTAAGTGTTGCTGTTAATTCCTTTCCTCAAATTGATCAATTACAATTTCCAGTTTCATTTTGTTTTGATGGAAAACCTGCAAACATGTATTGGAGTAATCAATAAACACGAATGAACTAGTGCATCAGGGAGACATACTTTTTACATTTTTGTTGCTCTTTGGGTTACTAATAATAATTTTTTAAAGCTATACTATGCAACTTTGCCGACAAATCAATAACATCTCCACGGAGACAAGCAAGTACTGACTAGAACCAGAAAGTCCGCTGTGGCTCAGAGAATAGACTTTAAAGCGGCTCTCCTTGTGTACAAGTCTCTCCATGGCCGAGCACCAAAGTCCATCTGTGACATCTCAGGGACCGGCCTCCTGCTGGTGCCAAGAGTCAGGACTAAACATGGGTTAAAGCAGGACTAAACCTGGACTAAACACGGGGAGTCAGCGTTTCACATTCATGCCACTAAAACTTGGAACAGTCTTCCTGAACAAGTGAGACAGACTCTACTTAGACTTGTTTAAATCCAGGTTTAGAACAGTTCTGTTTAACTGTGCGTATGACTGAAAGGTTTTCATTCTGCACTCTTCTTCTCTCGCATTTAAAGGGACAGTCTGGAATTTTGGACATAGGACCTCATTTCCTAGTGAACCAGAGTGTCCATCCAGTCCTTGTATTTGCAGAGGTCACTGGTGCTAGGCTAGTGCATGTCAATGGCCATAGTTATCCTGCCACTAAAAACAGTCTTACCCACTCCACAAAACACCCGAAGCAAATCTATTATTACGCCAGCCTGTCAATGTAAATGTCTGTCTTAATAGAATAATGTTTGAAATAAAACTAACCTTGCATCAATCGTTGCATGTTGAGGGACTATTTTCTCAGCAGCAGCAGAATTTTGACTTTGCCGGTAAGACAGGTGCTACGTGATATCAGTCCACTGTTGTCAAGCTTTCTATCAGGAAGTACAACTCGCTGCTGCTGCTCAGACATAAATCCTTCAAATGCAAGGTTGATTTTACTTCTAAAATTATTCTATCAACACAGACATTCACATGGACAGTCTGGTGTAATACTTGTTTTGTTTCGGGTGTTTTGTGGAGTGGGTAAGACTGTTTTTAGCGGCAGGCTAACTATGGCCATTGACATGCACTAGCCTAGCACCAGTGACCTCTGCAAATACAAGGACTGGATGGAATATTTTAAAAAGTGTCTCCACACGTCTCCAACACTCTGGCTCACTAGGAAATCAGGTCCTATGTCCAAAATTCCGGACTGTCCCTTTAATGTCTCTCTCTCTTTTTTAATGTTATGATGATTATTTATGTTTTTATTTGTTTGTGATGTGATTTTAATGTCTTAGTTATTCTGTACAGCACTTTGAATGATTACGAATGGTGCCAGACAAATAAACTTGCCTTGCCTTGCCAAGTAGTAACAAAAGTTACACATTGGACCTTTAAGAAAAAAAAAAATAGGACAATTTGATTTGAACTCTGCTCCAAACCACATGCTCTCTATTAAAAAGACCTGAATATTTTCATGCCGATTAGAAATGACTGAATCTCTAGCTCGATTAAACCTAAATTAAACGTTTTAGCAATTTTTTTTTTCATACAAATTCTTAAATCAATTTTACGATACATCTCCTGACCCAGTGACCGCAAAACACTGCTCTCCCTCCCTGGAGTCTCTTGTTCATCAGTATAAATCAGATTTATTTGGTGGACAGCTGTTGAAGGAGCGCTCCCATTGGTCTGTGTAATTTGACAGGTCCCTTGGGAAATCTGACCTCTGACCTTTTGGCACTGTCTGCAGTGATAAGTGGAGGCACGAACAAAAATCAAAACCAGAACTAAATACATGCTGTTTCCAATGGCGACTCTTTTGTCCAGTGATTAGGCCTTATGTACCTGCTCCATTGTAACAGAGGGCAGGGGCAGCGTGTTCACTGGTGATGACTGTGAAATGTTGGAACGAATTAAAAGACTTTGTACGTGCCCTAAACAAACGTGCTCTAAACAAACGTGCTCTAAACAAACGTGCTCTAAACAAACGTGCTCTAAACAAAAAACGTGCTCTAAACAAACGTGCTCTAAACAAACGTGCTCTAAAAACAAACGTGCCCTAAACAAACGTGCCCTAAACAAACATGCTCTAAACAAACGTGCTCTAAACAAACAAACGTGCCCTAAACAAACAAACGCGCTCTAAAACAAACGTGCTCTAAACAAACAAACACGCTCTAAACAAACAAACGTGCTCTAAACAAACATGCTCTAAACAAACGTGCTCTAAACAAACAAACGTGCTCTAAACAAACAAACGCGCTCTAAACAAACAAACACGCTCTAAACAAACAAACACGCTCTAAACAAACAAACGTGCCCTAAACAAACATGCTCTAAACAAACGTGCCCTAAACAAACAAACGCGCTCTAAACAAACAAACGTGCTCTAAACAAACTGTGCTCTAAACAAACGTGCTCTAAACAAACAAACGCGCTCTAAACAAACAAACACGCTCTAAACAAACGCGCTCTAAACAAACGCGTTCTAAACAATCGTGTTCTAAACAAACGCGCTCTAAACAAACGCGTTCTAAACAAACAAACGTCCTCTAAACAAACAAATGTGCTCTAAACAAACACGCTCTAAACAAACAAACGTGCTCTAAACAAACAAACGTGCTCTAAACAATCGTGTTCTAAACAAACAAACACGCTCTAAACAAACAAACACGCTCTAAACAAACAAACACGCTCTAAACAAACGCGTTCTAAACAATCGTGTTCTAAACAAACGTACGCGCTCTAAACAAACAAACGCTCTCTAAACAAATGTCTATGACTTAAATTGTAATGCAGATTTATGCAGCTCTTGGCTGCATTTATTCAATTACAAGTGGTTTTATTGCTGAAGAATATCTCAAGAAACTTACATTTGTATTGTAAGTGGAGCAGGCAAACCTTTCCACAGATCTAACCTGTCATCTGCCCTGGAGGCACAGTCTTGGTCAGGACTTCTTTAGCTGGAGGATTTTACATATTGTGCATGTTTTGGATTGTTGTGGGGGAAAGTGGAGTGCCCAGGTGAAATCCCTCAAGACACAAAGAGCACGCAAACTCCACACAGAAAGACCCTGTGACCTGGGAATCGAACCTGGAACCTTCTTACTGTGAAGTGACGCATTCTAGGTGCTGTTTAATTGTTTCAGCCTTACCATACAGGCTAGAGATAAACTGATATATCGGCCTAATATTTGCACTTTTCAGCATATCGGCCGATCTTAAATCTTCAGCAGAGACTGATATTTTGTTTGACTCCACCAGCTACCTAAATATGCATGAAAAATAAAGCTTTATTTGAACACTTGAGTCTAAAGAGGGTACAGCATAAATGTCTCTACTCTTCTCTTTGCACAGTTTGTAGTAAAACAAGCTTGTGGGAGATTCGGACTGAATTCTAAGTAGATCATTTGGGGACAATTAATCGAAAAATCCAAAATATCAGCAGAGCTCATCGACTATCAGTTTCTCTGGGTTTTAAACAATCGGTATCGGCATTGACCATGAAGAAACACATATTGCTGCCCTATTCTTTCATTCACAAATCTCCCTGTTCTCCGGTCTTGCTTACCTCGGATTGACGGATGAATAGACTGTCCACACCTGACACATTTCACTTGAGTCTGTCTCTGTTTGAGCACTGGACACATAAACGCATATACACTCAGCAGACTCACAGGAATCACTGGTCAGAGTGGACGGAGATGGTCAGAGTGGACATATATCGGAAGCAGAGTGGAAAGTGGACATATATGGGACGGTTGTGGAGTGATACATGTCTTTGCCTAATGCAGTGAGTGAGTGATGAGGCTCAGACAGACGGAGCTGAAGGAGGACTGGCTTAAAGAGAGAGAGACTGACAGCAGGACGAGAGGCATACATCAGGAGATCAATACACCTCCTCTGTGTGAGAGAGAGAGGGAGGGAGGAAGAGAAAAAGAGAGAGAGAATAAGGGAACAAACAGAGAGAAGGAGAGAGGGGGAGGGGATAGGAGAGAGGGGGAGGCCACGAGGGAGACAAGCAGGTTATAGCACTACGCTACATTACAGTTCAGATCTGTGGGGTGGTGCCCCTGTTCACAGAAGGAATGATTGTATTTTTGAGCAATAGAAACACCTGTAATCAGTAAATGTCATACCATGGAACATTCCAGGGAAAGCAATAACATCTCCATGGAGACAAGTTGCGCATTGCCCCTTTAAGCTTTGGGTGACCATATTTTCAAAATGAAAAACTGGGACACTCCTGGTTTGGGGTGGTTGGTAATAACAAAATTGTGAAATTTTGTGTGTGATTATGGAAAATTGTTCTGCACTCGGCCCATTTATGACTAACATGTGGGTCAGTATAGTTTTCATTCTTTTTTTCTTTCTTTCATTCATTTTCTTTGTCTTTTAGTCATTTTTAAGCATCCTTTTCTGTGCTTTACCAAGACAAATGACAATTTATGCCTCTCTGTACTGTTGGCAGGTATCAAATTGGTCAAATATAGGACATTTCTTGTATAAAATTGGGACAAATCTCTGGTTTTGGATAAATCTGCTGGGACAGGGGACACAGGGCTCAAAACTGGGCCTGTCCTGGGTAAATAGGGACATCTGGTTACCCTACTTTAAGCTCCAAAATGTAGTTCTACAACGACGCAAAAATACATCAGAATTTTAGACCAAAATTGTGAACTGAACTACACAGTGTTTTTATTATAAATTATTTCAAAATCTTGTTATTGTAGAAATTGTGTCTCATCCCATCCCTGCAAAAACATGTCTGCTCCAGTGTTGATCTCCTTCGTAGGCCGCTTCCTGCTCACAAACCTGCCTAATAGTGCGTGACAGTATCTCCCTCCACCATTTTCTTTTAACAGTTTCCTTTCCAGACCTTTAAGGGAGTTCATTTTGTTCCTCTCGAGCTCCAGCGTTATCAGAGCAGCGTGTGCATGGATCTGTCGGGGCTCCAGGGGGCAGTATCTGTGGAGCTGTGAGTTTGACCTGTTTTAGAGTGAGGACAGAATGAGAGCAGGAGCAGGAGGAGAGACAGAGGAGAGGAGACACCCAGCAGACAGGCCAATCTAAATGGAGTTATACCAGAACATGATACAGGCTGCTGCTGCTGTGAGGAGGAGAAGAACTCACTGTGATGCTGATTTACAAGAAGTTACAACTCACAAATGTCAAAACTACAAACTGAAATCCCCTGTATCATTTGGAAATCATTTAAAATAGGGCTGTATGTTATGACAGCAAACAGAATCACTTTTTACCTACTTCTTTTTATCCATTTAGCTGTTTTGAAAGGGCCTATACCCAGTTTTTTTCCCAGGTATTTGAGCAAAACAGCTGAGGTCAAAATAAGTCTGCTGTGGTCTGCTCTGGTTTCTGAAAGTTGTGAAAAGTTTTTATGGACTCATCCTGGTGAATAAGTCATTATTAAATTATTACTACAAATGATCAGAACTTGAGGAGTCATAGTTTCTGTATTTTTCGGACTATAAGGAGCACTTCAAATCCTTTCATTTTCTCTCAAAAATCAACAGTGTGCTTTATAATCCGGTGCACTTATGTATTAATTCTAGTTGTTCTGACTGAAGTCAAACTAATTTTATGTGGTACTCAAAAATCAGTCAAAATGTTTTAGTATGACTTTGGTAAGCTACGAAGCTGCACCAGCTGATGGATTATCGAAGCATTATGGCTACTGTAGTCAGTTTTTTCAGCATTTACAGTTTATGCAAATGAGCCATGTGGTTTTAAGTTTCATTTCGGTAAAATGTAAACAAATGTGCGCAAAGCTGCCTTAAACACATTATTACTCAATGTATATTTGAGTCCTCCTCGTATTAAATAAAAAACAAACTTAAATGATCCACCCACATTCACATTCATAATACGCATTCACCAAGATAAGGAGGCAACATCGGGCGAGTTACGCCACGATCTGTCAATGGATCGTGGACACCTGGGCTAAGGGATCAGTCTCAAATATCGTCCGTTTGTTTCGCTTAATGCGCCTTTTAATCCGGTGAAAATAGACGAGAGAATTCTACATTATTGCGCCTTATAGTTAAAAAGTAGTGTTCTAAGTTAGCAGAATTGGGAAAATCATTAGTCTCAAATATAATAAGTTGACAGAAACTGCAAAAGTCTTTGTAAATAGTGTCAGATCTTACCAGAACTTGCAAAATCCTAGCAATTTGTGTTAAATATCATAAGGTTAAATGACAAAGTAAAACATATTTAGTGTAAATTGGCTATAGCAAGTACACTATACTTGGAGTTTTAGCTGATTTAGGCAAGTAAAAGTACTTACTGGATTTACTTGAGTGTTGTAGATGTGCATTTTGTTTCTCAACTTTTTTAAGTAAGCCTTACTTGTCAGAATACTGCTCAGATTTCGTAGAAAGAGCGCGTTTAAAATACTAGATCTGTTTTTTTTTTTTTATGTTTTCAAGACACTAAAAGTAAATGCTCTTTTGTAACATAGTACTTGTATTTGTCTCCATGGAGATATTGTTGCTTTGACTAGATGTTCTACCACTTACCTATAACACTAGCTCTATTGTATTCATTCAATTCCATGTTTTTCTTGGGGGAAAAAAAATGTATACCTTGAAAAACATGCATTATCTCTGAGAATAGGTTCACGACTCACACATCTGAGCTCTAACTTGCTTGCTTCTCTCCGTAATTATACTGGTTTAATACAAAGGCAAACTGGTGACCAGAGTATTCATGTGCACTTTTAAAACCACAATATGTAAATTTTTAACAACAAAAACTCAGATAATGCAGTTAAAAATAATTATAAAAGGCTTAGGGATTTGCAAACTACATAGGTGTAAATGTGCCATTAAAGCTACACATACTTAAGGAATGTGCAATAATTAAATCTGCACATAGGCAGGGAATGTGCCACTGAGTATTGCAATATTAATAGAACAGAAGAATGCACTGTTAAGGATAATTTAAGGGTCGTGTTGGTGCAACTGTGGTCACATATTTACTGTGTTTTATGGTGTTTGTTTATGTGCTGCTTTGTGTTGTGTTGTCCTGTTTTGATAAAAATGTTTTCCAAGACAAACAACAATAAAAAAGAAGAAAAAAGAGACTAAAATAAAGCTTTTTTTTCATTTTGGATGTTTTCATTGCACTGAAAAACAGAAAAACATATGTCCTTACTTTTGCTTGCATCGCCACAAACCTGACTCTTTTGGCTGTTTGTTTCCGTAGAAATGTAGTTACCTTGGCTATAATCTTCCACAGTATGGCATAAAATATATCTGTCCCTATGGAGAATGTTCCAAACTATGGTTTTAACTTCCGATTTTCAGGGAATCTTGCAGGAGACGTGCCGCCTCCAGAAAGTTACACACCGTACCTTTAAAGTCCTGGTATCGTAAGA
This sequence comes from Boleophthalmus pectinirostris, assembly GCF_026225935.1. Lineage (NCBI taxonomy): Eukaryota > Metazoa > Chordata > Actinopteri > Gobiiformes > Gobiidae > Boleophthalmus > Boleophthalmus pectinirostris. Next base: position 7,345,816 of record NW_026571115.1, on the reverse strand, counting down.
ATCTACAGCCCTATTCTCCTGAAATATTTTGATAATATCTTTTCAGCGATTTCTGGTGCTCCTTTAATTGCAAGTCATCCATGAACATTTGCATCCATTTGAAATTCTGTTGACCCAGATTCGCTCCTCTCTGCGTCTGAGCCCTCTCCTCTGCAGGCACCATTTTGACTGAGCACTTTTTTTCTTCGTCTATTTTCAGGTGATGCTGCAGAACTTCAAAAAAGCTGTCTCCAATTCGTCCGTCATCTCTGTACCGGCGAGGGGAGAGCAGACCGGTCGACGTGAGCTCGGTTTGGCTCGTGTCTCTGGGTTATAGAGGATTGTCTTGAGAAACATCTGGGACCAAAGCAGGACTATCTTCAGGTCTTCTCCATCTCCTCCAGGACACAAGCTTCATGTAGAGTCTGTAGGCTGGTTCGACATGGCCCAGACCTCCACCACTCCCACCCAATAGAGGTAAGGACACACGTGGAGATTTTAAATGGGACTATAACCGGAAATATTATGAAATCGTATCATCTAATGTCTCACAATAATACCGTGGGCCATCACAATATATCGAATTAGAAGTTTCTCTGCTTAAATTCATTGTTGTGGTGCAAAAACAGAGAGAACTACATAGACCATGATCCTTTGCTTTGTTTCAATCCAATCTGCATGATGAAAATAACTGTTATTAACCACTTTTAAGTCTTAATTATTTGGACAAAAAAGTAGCATATCCACAAGTTTGTTTAGCTTCCACAAAATATCAAAATAAATATCGTGCCATGAGATGCATATCGTGAAAATATTGTATCGAGAGACTAGGGCTGTGTCTGAATGTCCATCCTAGTCCCTAACCCCTCATGCGCTCATTCACAGAGCGATTCGGACACACAGCTCACTGCTTTTGGGTCATGTGACTCTGGCGTCTATCTGTGAAAAAAGTCTAAACTCCTATAAAACTTGATTTCACATCAAACTGGCACACAAGTGTTTATAGACTAATAATCATCATACGTGTTTTTGTCAAGCTGCAGCTCACGCAAATTAACTGGATTATTTGCTTTCCCTCGGCAGGTTGATGTAAAATCATCAACAGGATAGCAGCAATCACACAAAAGTACATAACACCAGAGTTAAGAGTGTTTTATTCAGAATCAGGATCTACAGAGCCACAAACCAGCGCCTCATTCAGTCGTGTCGGGTCCAGTTAAACACCTGTCGCTGTACGCCGTTGTTTTCCCGACTCTTGCAATGGATTGTGGTCTGTATTAACCGGTCTAGTGACCACCGCATGCATTGTGGGAAATTTTGAGTGCACTACTTTTTCAGTAACTGGTCATTCGGACACCCCTAAAAACGACATGACCCCTTGACGGCGCCGTAAGTAGGGAATAGTGTGAACATTCGGACAGAGTCGAGTGATCAGATGTCCCTGTTTACCCGGGACAGTCCCAGTTTTGAGCCTTGTGTTCTCTGTCCCAGCAGATTTATCCAAAACCAGTGATTTGTCCCAGTTTTGTACAAGAAATGTCCCAGTTGTCCCTATTTTTGACCACTTTGACACCCACCAACAGTAAAGATTTGATATTGTTACATCCCTAATACACTAGACCTGTTGGCACTGGTTAGAGCAGGGATTGAACTGACAACCTTACACCTTTTTTAGCATTGTATTTTCATATTGCAGAATTTCATGTGTTTTTTGCACTTGAGTCATTGTCCCCCATAACCGTTAAAATGTAGATGCAGTAAAAAGCACCATTAAAGTGTAGTTCCAAAAAGTACTTCTACAAATGACGCAAAAATATTCAATAAAGCAAATCAAATTCTTTTTATGTCAAAATTGTGAACCGAACCACAGTGTTTTTATTATAAACGATTTCAAAATCTCATCTTGTTTTGTGGAAGCCGTTTCCTTCGTAGGCTGCTTCCTGCTAACAAACCTGGCTAAATAGTGCGTGACAGTACCTCCCTCCACCATTTTTGTTTCACAGTTTCCTCCTCAGACTTTTTCAGGAGACGTGCTCACTTTGCATCTTAATCGAGGCCTGTCACGATAATTACTATATCCACTTGGGGGTCAGTATTTTTCTTGTGTACATTTTCTTTGCACTAGTGGAAAATTTTGGGTTGTTTTTTTAATAACATTTGAGCCACACAAGGTTGGATTTAATAACCTCTGTGGCAAACTAGCTACTCAAGTGTTTCATTCCGCTGTTTATTTATTGAGGCTAATATTTTTAAAGGTGCACTGTGTAACTTTTCGGTTGGGGGTCCGTCACCTGGTTGTTTCTATGGATTTGTCATTGCTCTGACTGGGATGTTCCACAGTGTGACATTAAACAGCTCTACATTACATTTATTCAATTACAGATGGTTTTATGGCTCAGAAAAGCCTAGAAAAACAGACTTTCTGACTGTGAACGGGGTTGCCTCTCCACAGATCTGACCTGTAACTTGGTCTGGTTTGGTCTCCGTGGAGATAGAAAGGTTTAATGCCGTACTGTGAAACATTCCAGACAAAGCAATGACATCTCCATCGAGAAAAGCATTTGACAGACCCACCAGAAAAGTTGCACAATTCACCTTTAACAATATTGTAAATTTAGAATATTCTTGTTTATAATTTTATCATGTTTTTTGCCTGTGTTAGTATCTTAAATTAGTTTCAGTATTATTGTTTATTGTCTATATTTATATTTAGCACTTCAAAATTTAAGGGCGGGGTCTGGGGGTATAAGGAACAGTGTGATTGGTCGAACAGGTATCCGCATTTTAAACTCCGCCCCTGCAGCCAAGAGTTTGTGATTAAAAAAACGAAACAAAACAGGGCAGTCGTGTGTGATGTCACATAGTTCTTGAAATTGCCGTGGAAGCAGCACACACTCTGTTTTGACTGTTTCATGAATAAAAAGCTGCAAATTTACCCAGTTTGCACTAAAGTATCCAAAAGGAACCAGTAGATAATGTTATGAAAACACCATTTACACAGTTTTTTTGGTACAAATTTTAAAGAATGTTCTTGCTAGTTTGATCTGAATGAATGAATCTTGCCAGCGATCTTGCCAGCGTGATCTGCAACGATTCATCAGTGGTTCAGACACTTCACGACTCTTTGCTGTGATGACGCATTGGACACATTGGACACAGCAGTTTTCTAAAACAGAAGCCGGTGGACTTGTCTCTTTTATTAAGTCATTTTTAGACCCTTTTAAATCCTTTCTCATCAGAATGTTCAAAATTTTGGAAGAGAGACAACTGGAGCCAAAGTGAAGCAGACATAATATATTTTTTTAACTGATGGGCAGATCTAAATGCTTTTACAACTATTTTGAATTTCCAAGGAACACATTTTAGTTCATTTGTTTCTCTGTTGAGAAGGATGGAAAATACAAATATCTAACCTTAAAATCACATTTGATGTTCACAAAAAGTATAATTTATGATGAAATGTGTAATATATCTGTCGATGAAGTGACAAAGTGTAGCAAACTCAACTTTTCTGTAAGGAATTGTCCAGTAAAACTTAAAAATCTGGATTTTTCCTTCTGTCAAAAATGTTTAGTGTATATCATAATCTCTTCTTAAATGATCAAATATCATGAAACACTATTCTAAATGTTTTTAAACCAGATTCTGATATCACTCACATGTATCTGAGAGGTTTTCATTTGCCAAATTGCCCTTGAATTTTTGTATTTTTTGATATTCTGAAATGAATCCCAGTTTTCTCATTGAAATCACATGATGTACGACTTCACTTTTGTCTCCAGCTGCTTCCATTTCAGAATGTACAATGTTTTTGTTTACAATTTTTTAAAGGATTTATATGAATATTGAGCAAATTATAACAGAATGATCCACAGGTGTCATAGATTATAACTATATAGTAGATACAAGCACAATATGTTTTGAATTTTCATTGTGGTACTGAATCGAAATTGAGTTTGAAATGTTAGTATCGTGACAACACTACTCAAGTATTTGTCATATACGAGTCCCTGTTGGTGCTGTGGTCCCTCATCGTTATGTGAATCCAACATAATTACACAGAGCAGGTTATTTAGGTCAAAAAAGATCTGTCTGAGGGTAATTGACTCACTGGTCAGTTTGAGACACTTCTATGCACCAGAATCATCGGTGTTTCCATGGAGATTATCGGACAGGGCGGTGTGCAGAGATCATGGGACGGGGTCGTGTGCAATTAAACACGCCCCCTGCTGAGTGAACGATAAACTGAGAAGTGGAAGCTGGGTTAGCCATAGTAGTAGTAGTAGTAGTAGTAGTAGTAGTAGTAGTAGTAGTAGTAGTAGTAGTAGTGGTGATGTTGGTTTGTGAGATTTAAAGGACACATATTATGCATGAATTGTAGTTTGTATTGGCCTTCAAACCTGCTCTTGAGTAGCTTTGCTTTGGCATTTCATGTTTTAGAGAAAAAATAATGGCCATCTACAAGGGTTGTCAAAAGTACCTAAAATGAGATACTAAGCGATATCGATACTACTACTTCTACTAGACCACTTTGGAACCTACCTGGACCACTAAGGAATTACACAGATATTAGACCACATAGGAAAATAAAAGAAAATACTATGATTTAATGTTGAAAATAACATTATGGCTACATTCAGACTGCCGCCTGAAGTGACCCAAATCTGATTTTTTGGCCTCTATGTTCCTGTATCTGATCTTTTAATGACAGTCTGAATGATACAGATCCGATTTTTTCAAATGCGACCCAGGCCACTTGGATATGTGGTCTTAAAACCGATACATATCCGATCTTTTGACATGCTACTTCAGGCCAAAGCGCATTCATCCACCTACACGTCATCAACAAGCCACAAACGTCACTATTCTGCGCTGAAGTAGGCGAAAATAGGCGAAAACTGCCCCACAAAACACCACGGCGAAAAACCTCGTCCTTCTCCTTCTCAATCTCCTTAAAACAAGTAAGTTGTTCATGTTCTGGCTCCGGTACGAGAGGAACTTTAAAATCTCCAGGTGCTCGATGCTGCGTCCATGTTTGGACAACTTCCGTAAACACAGAGACGCTCGCTGCGGTTGACGTCATCGTGTCTCCAGTGCACATGCGGGACATTTTCGGGCCGTTTAAAGTTCACACTGGAGTCACATACAAGTCGCATTTAATTGGAAATGTGAACGACCTCGCAAAAACATCGGATTTCACAAAAAATTCGGAATTGAGCGTTAAGCCCTGCAGTCTGAACGTAGCCTATATTGTCTAAAGAAAGATCTATTGACTTTGAAATTTTTGTACACTACACTTCAACACTATTATCTACAGACAATAGACATCTTGTTGCTACAGATACACTCTCTAAACTTGGACCTCATGTTAGGGCCCCATCTACTGGCTGCAAACGGAATCACTATTAACAAAGCAAACAACAACTAGGATTTGCAACATTTTCCTATTTGCTAACACAAGCACACAGTTGTAATGAATGCTTTTTGCAACATGAATTGCTTAGAGTGAGACTTGTGGTGATTTATGGGCTTAAAAACTGCAAAGTAAACCTCCTTATTTCTGCCTGTGACGTCACAATCCTGGGAAATTTGAAACCCAGTGTTTTTGTGAGGCTCAAAGGGAGCAGACTCACTAAACAGGAACAAGGATCAATAAGGAACAGCTTAACTTGCACTTTAAATTCACCTCTTACAAAATGCCTGTAATTTTAGTGCACAGAATTGTTTAATGCCATACTGTGGAACATTCCAGGCAAAGCAATAATATATTTTATGAGACAAGCAGGTGATTCATCTACCAGAAATCTTTTATAGTTCTCCTTTTATTGTGTCAACATCTGTAACATCTGTAGTAGTGTACGCAGTAGCAGATTCTTTCAGTGAATATCTGTTGTACGGCTGTAACTGACTAAACGAATTCTTGGCTGACTGAAAAGAGGGCGTGTCAAAAGCTCTCAAAATGAATCTCTCTCAGAATCTCTGCGTGTGACCCAAACTGCACTGACAAGATTACACCTGCAGGGGGAGTTCATGCAAAAAAACAGCTATTTATGCATAAAAATGACTAGGAAATGGTGTATTTATAGTGTTTTTGAAATGTTTCTGCCTTTCTACACATAAATACTAGTGCTGTCAATCAATTAAAATATTCAATCGTGATTAATCTCATGAATGTCATAATTAGCTTGTGATTAATTGCAAATTAATCACACATTTTCGTCCCATGAATAATCATCTTATTACTCTTATCAACAGCGAAAAGTGGATAAGCTTTGTGCAAATGTTTTTTTTAATTGTCACTGTGTTTGTCACTGTGTTTGTGACCGTGGCCCCAGCGCTGCTATACTAAGGGTGGTGACCTCATCACGCGGCAATGTTTTTTAGTGGAGAAAATAAGTCCAGCGGCAGAAATCTATTAAATAGTGAGACCGATATGAGTCCTGCTGCAATGCGCACTCTTCTGTGAGTTTATGGATTTAACAGCAGCTCGGAGCAGTGAGAACAGCCAGAAGAGAGCCTGTAAAACATCTGTCTCTGTCACAGTCCTTATTGAAGATCAGTGTGGATTCGTCGTATGTTTTGGAGCGGAGTTTATTTTGTGTTTTCCTCGTATGAATAACATCAGCGCACCTAACAGGGCTTCTCAGTTTCATACAAATTGTTTTGCTTTCTGTTTACAGCTGGATCCTGTAGTTTTTCTAACGTTTCACAGTGGCCACAGCTTATGAAAAAACTAGTTTGTGATAAAAAAAATGTACGCTGTTAAAATTGTTTTGCCTTAACATGTTAATAATGCAATATTTTTGACAGCACTAATAAATGCCAAAGCTTCAGCTAACTCACTTACTCACTCACTTCTCCTTTATGCTATTGTCCCTTAAATACTTATGAGCTATAATAATAGAATAAGAAGTTAAAGGTGCACTCTGTAACTTTTAGAGTGCCCGTCACCTTGCTTGTTTCTATGGATATGTCACTGTTCAGCCTGGAATCTTCCACAGTATGACATTAAACAGCTCTATCTTACATTTACTCAATTACAGGTGGTTTTAGAGCTCAAAAATATTTAGCAAAACAGGCATTGTGACTGTGAGCAGGGTCGCCTCTCCACAGATCTGACCTGTAACTTGGTCTGATTTGCCCACTGTGCCAGTAGAAAGGTTTAATACCATAGTGGGAAAATTTCCAGACAAAGTAATAACATCTCCATGGAGAAAAGCATTTGATGGACCTTTCACCAAAGTCATAATGCCTCTTAATGTACAAAAGAAGACAAAATGAACGTTTTCGAATCATAATAATACACATTTTGGTTGACTAAGACTCTATTGGCCCATTAATCACTACTAAATGACTAAAGACCCACTCTGTTGCAACAATACTTTGAAATAGTGATTTGCTTTGGTTTTTATTTCATTTGTATTCTTGTTCAGGACAGAACACAGCGGTCCTTACCTCATGTTTCTCACTGAAAAGGCTAACGCACAGCACTGTCCCTGAAGACGCATTCAAAGTAATGAGCTGTGTTTGTGAATGAGAAACAAAAGAACAATAATGGCGCTGTATTTACTCAAGTAATGACACTTCACCCTTGATATTTGGATCTGGACAAGAAAAAGCACTGTTTTTGTTTGGACATTTTGTAGCTGTCATGTTTTAGCATAACTTTGGCAGAGTGGTTAGCCTGTCTCCTTTTCTCTTTAAAGGTGCACTGTGTAACTTTTCGGTTAGGGGTCTGTCACCTGCTTGTTTCTATGGATATGTCATTGCTTTATCTGGAATGTTCCACAGTATGACATTAAACAGCTCTACTTTACATCTATTCAATTACAGGTGGTTCACAGCTGATTTACACATCAGTGCAGGTCCAGTAACGTGTACAGCCACTGTAGGCACTTTACTCTAGGCCAGTGTAAGAGAAAACAGGCTGTTTATGTGTGAGAGCTACAGCACCTAAGCAAAAGTACGAAAGCTCCTAAAGTGACACATTTGCAACACTCGGCATTCACACAGGCTCCTCTCAGATCACAAGTCTTCACAAATAAGGGTCCTTTTGATCCTGACTCAAAACAATATTCCAGCATTTTGACAGCAGCTGTGTGTGTCCTCTGTCTATGGGGACAGTCCTCTCTCCTCCTCACTTGCGCTTTAATATAAACAAGCTGTAGATTTGTTGCTGGCCTAAACTGTGCTGAAGTTCACTTTTATTTATGGTCAGTATCATGGATCAGACACAAGAGTGTTTAAAGCCAGTTCCTCAGTGTTGCACATTGGATCTATGGCTGTACATGTGAGAGACGTGACTCTGGGGCTGCGTCCAGGTGCAGTTCGGCGTCACACACCCAGACAAATAACTCCGCAGATAAATACTGATACGGTGCCACATATTATTGGCCCATATTGGCAAGATTTAGGCCGATAGCCGATATGGCTCCAAGTGCCCATATCAGCGAATAATATCATACAAACTACATATGTATATATATATATATATATTTTTATTTTTATTTTTTTTCTGTGACTAATCACTATTATTGAATTGATTATTTATAGCCCCATTATATTGATCCCTAAGGAAATTCAAAATAGTGTGGTTATATGTCTATAATATTTCACATATTTTCTGATAGTGTAAATATAGTTCTAAGCGTGAGTTTTCCTTGTTGATGTTATCCCAATGCTGAGGACTTTCACGTTTGTTCCTCTCTGTAAATTTGATGGACACTTTATAGTAACATCACGTTGGGGGTGTACTACACTGCCCATCAAAAGTTTTAGAACACACACATTTTTTCAGTTATTTATTGCAATTCAATTCGTGCAAGTCCAATGAAGAGCTTGAGATGGTACAAACTAAGGTAAGAACCGAACAGCCAGAGGTAAAAAAAAAAAGATAAAAGATACAAAACACAAGTCCAATCTCTGCCAGAACTACCTCAGAAAAGAAGAATAAGATGATAAACTTGAAAACATGGAGTGTCCAGCACAGTCTCCAGACTTAAACCCCATTGAGCTGGTTTGGGATGAACTGGACAGAAGAGTGAAGCAACCTACAAGTGCCACATATTTATGGGAACTTCTGTAACCGACTTGGGAAGAACTTTCTGAAGAATATTTGATTTCTATTGTAAATAGAACGAGCCACGAGTGTGTTCAGCTGTTATATCTGTCAAAGGTGGACACGTTCATGAATCTAAAGTCAAGACTAAAAAGTAAACAGTAAAAAATGGAAAAAGTGTGGTGTTCTAAAACTTGTGACCGGTAGTGTACATGTATGTCTATGGTGGATAGTTCAACAGTTACCAAGGTGTTACAGTACACACAGAAAACACTGACAGAACAGTTTGAAGTTGTAGTTCTATGAGTCAGCTCTTTATTGTCTCATTGCATTGAATAAATTTACCAACGGTGACAATAAAGTAAACCCTTGACCAGTCAAAATAGTGTGGTTATCTTGTCTCTACCAATTCACATCTGTTCCTGTTACAATGCAGAGTTATAGTTCCAAGCCTACATTTTGCTTGTTGATGTTTTCCCAATGTGGCAGACTTCCCTTTTAGTTCTGCTCTCTAAATTAGATAGATAGAAAGACATTGATTCTGAAGGAAATTTAAAATTGTGAAGGTTGTCCTGTCTTCTCCCCTCTAACACTTCACATCAATTCCTGTTACGATGCAAAGCTCGTTTCAAGCCTAAATTCTCCTTGTTGATGTTTTCCCAATGCAGTGGACTTCCCCTTTGGTTCTACTCAGTAAATCAGAGAGATAGAGAGACCGAGAGATAGATATTGGTCGCACTATACTCACTGGTGGAAGGTATGAAGTAAAAGAAGTAAAGTACAGTACTACCTAAGTATACCTAAAATGTATTCTTAAGTACATTTTAAAGTGGATGTTTTTTACTTGTACTTCACTACATCTGAGAACAGGTATTTGTACTTTCTACTGCACTATATTTCTGAAAAGAACTGAAACGTAAAAGTAGTTTTATTTAAGTTTAAGACCTGCTGAAAAGGCTGAGGGGTTTGTTTTTAACACGGACCCAAAAATACATAAAAAAAAAACAAAAACAAAAAATGAAACAGAGAAAAAAACTATCCTACCGCTATTTATTCAGTTGTTTCTGTTGAACAAAATTCAGCACAAATCTTTATTAAAATCACTACATTTGAAGCTTTATTGCACCTCAAACTACACTCTAAATACTGTTACTTTTACTCTTTAAATACATTTTTAAACAGGTACTTTTACTTGAGTGTTTTTTGGTCCAGTATCTGTACTTTTACTTAAGTACAAACAAAATTTTACAAAGAGAATTGAGTACTTCTTTCACCTCTGACTATATTGAACATTTCACGTCTGTTCTTCTTCCAAAGCAAAACTAGTTCTAATCTTTAATTCTCCTTGTTGATGTTTTCCCAGTGCAGCCGACTTCCCCTTTAATACTCTGCTAAATTAGAGAGAAACAAAAAGAGAGACTGACAGAGAGACAGAGAGAGAGAAAGAGAGAGAGAGAGAAAGAGAG